>NC_072428.2:121605075-121908106 GCF_028878055.3 Symphalangus syndactylus
ATCTTGGGGAAAAGGCAGTGGGAAAACCAGAAAGATGGGTCGGGGAATGGTACTGAGAAGAGAGGTGGAAGGAGGACAAGGCAGTTCTTGAGTTCAGGTCTGGAAGTGTTAGCCTCGGATCGGGTGCCCAGGGACCTCGACGTCACAGCTGCAGCTGCACGGCTGGCCGAAGTGCCTGCAGTGGATCATGGGAGGAGGCCCACATGTCTGTGTGCACCTGACCTGTCTATGTGCCTGGGAGGGGGACCATGTGCTCTTCTAGGCCCTGGGAATAAAGTCATCCCCCCAAAAAAATCCCTGCCTGCAGGGGGCTCCCACTTGAGGGGACAGAGCCAGCTTAAAGCAGGATGAGTAGAGGATGGTGAGGAATTACCCTTCATCTTCCTGCTCCAAGTTAGGGCCCCTCCAATGCCGCCAGCCTGTTCCTTGCAACCTGAGCACACCCTACCCTTGCCATCCTCAGCTGGGCATTTCAGCCCTGCCTTTGAGCTTTAAAACATACTTGTGGCCGGGTGTGGTGGCTCACGCCTATAATCCCAGCACTTTGGGAGGCCAAGGCAGGTGAATCATGAGGTCAGGAGTCTGAGACCAGCCTGGCCAACATAGTGAAACCCCGTCTCTACTAAAAATACAAAAAAAAATTGCCAGACATGGTGGTGGGCACCTGTAATCCCAGCTACTTGGGAGGCTGAGGCAGGAGAATTGCTTGAACCTCGGAGGCAGAGGTTGCAGTGAGTCGGATCTCGCCACTGGACTCCAGCCCTAGCAACAGTGGGAGACTCCGTCTCAAACAAACAAAACAACAACAAAAACAATGATAATAACAAAAAAACCCATACTTATTCTGTATCCCTTTCCTGAGCGTTCTCCCGATTGATAAGAGCTAATTGAAGGAATTACAGTGTTAGAGACTGCTAATGATTCCTTTCCAGGAAAAAGCCTTCCAGGTAGCATTTATCCTCTGGTAGGAACCACAGATAGTTTTGTGCAAAGTAATAAGTAAAACAGAAATGTGGAGCGGCCAGGCAGGTTCACAGGAGAAGATAATGCAGGAAATTTTGACTCATGGTGCAGCAAACCAACTACACAGATGGCCGTACTTTCTGCTTAAAGACCAGCTTGTCCTCATCCATGCACCTGGATCGTTTTTTTTAGCACCTCCAAGGAAATATGCAGGGAAATGGCTCCACTTTTCTCTTGGTAGTTCTGACATTCCTCATAGTCACACGGATTCCTCTGATGCCGAATCCAAGGCCCCCACCCTCAACCCCAACCAGGTCAGAGTGGTGCCCCTTACATTCTAGTGGAGATGGACAACAGCTGGGCCCTTTATTTTGCAAAGGTTGTTTTTAAGTCTCTTTCAACTCTTTCCTCTTCAAGTTCAAAGAAAATCTGGTTCCTTTAACCTTTCCTCAAGCATTCTGCTTTTTAATCCCTAATCATTCTTGCAATTTCTATCCCCTAAATCTTTTCCAGTTCTTGCTTCTTAAGTGAAACCTTAAACTGGACACATTAAGAGCTTGGGACTTTAATGGGACGATTTCTTCTTGGCTTCCATATTTTTTCTTAGAAAATATTCCAACATAGGCCAGGCGTGGTGGCTCACACCTGTAATCCCAGCACTTTGGGAGGGTGAGGCAGGTGGATCACAAGGTCAGGAGATCGAGGCCATCCTGGCTAACATGGTGAAACCCTGTCTCTACTAAAAATACAAAAAAAAAAAAAAATAGCCAGGCATGGTGGCACCTGCCTGTAGTCCCAGCTACTTGAGAGGCTGAGGCAGGAGAATCGCTTGAACCCGGGAGGCAGAGGTTGCAGTGAACTGAGATGGCGCCACTGTACTCCAGCCTGCGCGACAGAGTGAGACTCCATCTCAAAAAAAAAAAAAATTGCAAGATAATAATGATAAGAAAATGAATGTTTTCTTTTTTTTATGTGTGTCAGGCTCTGTTTTGGGGGTTTCTCTTATGTATCTTAATTTAATCTTCATAACAACAAACTTATGAGGAAGGCATGATTACTCCATTTTACAGGTGAGAAAAATTAGGGACGTTAAGAGACGTTAAGTAATTTGCCCAAAATCACATAGCTGGTTAATGTAAAAGCTAGGGAGAGGTGGTGAAAATGTGCTACAGAGCTCTAAGCTGACTTCTACGAGAATGGAAATTTGTCTTAAGCTGAATTTTCTTATCTTAGTAATTTATGCAAATATTGTGCATTGTGCTTTATGCAAAATCTGCATTTGTTTTAATCTAAGAATAACATTTTTTATTTCTATGAATGTTGGGATAGAATTGATGCTTTGGGGAGACGTATCACATTTGCACTGTGGCCTTAAGACCCCCGGGTGCACTGCCATACACCCCTGGGCTTCAAACACCCAGCAGAAAAAACTGTTCTGTGACAGCTGAGCCTGGGTTCCAGGCTCACCACATGACTGAATGGCTCTGTTTCCATCTTGCTTTCTCCTCGAGTATCAGTTCCTTATCTCCAAAGATGGGCATGATTTATTTCTTAGGGTTGTTTTGAAGACAATGTGAAATATAGACGTGAAAATGACCTGCAGAATGCAAAAGCGTGACATTTTTGGTTAACATTTACATTTTGACATCAGGAGGCCATTTGAACCACATTTGTGCTTACTGTGATTTACTGTGTTCCCAGATTTATTTTACTGCATTTAATAGATTTATTTTACCTAGAGTTTCTGTTTAGCTCAATCTCAATTTCCCAGAGTCCAATGGAAGTCCATGTTTTCCCGACTTGATTTCTTTGCCTGATTAATAGAATTTTTCCTAAAGTGAGGAGGGTGGGAAAGGGTGGCTTCAGGGCAAGAGGTGTCCCTGCCCATGAGAGCAAAAGTGAGCTGGGGCCACAGCAGCCCGTGAAGGTGATACTTTCACAGGACACTCACTCTAGCTGAACATCAACATCTTTTAAATACCCAAATAAAAGGTGGGGTGCAGGGATACGCTTATAGAAACGAGGGATTCCAAGTGATACCACAGCTGATGGAGATTTTGCAGTCCTTCTCTGAGCCAGGGGACTGTTTTAGGGCTTGAGAGATACTAGTCAACAAAGTGGACAAACTTTGGGCAGGGAGCTCACCCTGCCCTTGGTGAGCTCAGATTCTAGTGTATGTTTACACCAGATGTTTACATAAGTAAATGTATGAATAAGCAAATTAAAGAACACATTGGAAAGAGGAATTGATTTAGAAAAAAGAGAGAGCAGAGCAGAATAAGGGGCATTAGGAATAGTGAGGTGGTGATGGTGAGTGCGAGCATTAAATAGGGCATTCAGAGGAAGTCTCGCCGATAAAGGGAGATTTGCAGAGAGACTTCTTCAAGTCTCCATTTGGAGTTAACCACATGGGTGTCTGAGGAAGGGTGGTCTAAGCAGATAGAGCAAAGGCATTAAGGCAGGGCTATGTCTGGCATGTCTCAGGAATATCAAAGTGGCCAGTGTGGCTGAAGTGGAATAGGTGAGGAGAAGAATAATAGGGTTAAGGGTCAAAGAAGCAGTTGAGGCCAGGCGCGGTGGCTGACGCCTGTAATTCTAGGATTTTGGGAGGCTGAGGTGGGTGGATCATGAGGTCAGAAGTTTGAGACCAGTCTGGCTAACACAGTGAAACCCTGTCTCTAGTAAAAATACAAAAAATTAGCCGGGTGTCGTGGCATGCGCCTGCAATCCCAGCTACTTGGGAGGCTGAGGCAGGAGAATTGCTTGAACCCAGGAGGCGGAGGTTGCAGTGAGCTGAGATCATGCCACTGCATTTCAGCCTGGGCAACAGAGTGAAACTCTGTCTCAAAAAAAAAAAAAAGCAGTTGAGAGGTGGAGTACAAGATGTATATAGAACGTTCTAGGCTTCTCTTCTAAGTGACATAGGAGACTTTGCAGTGTTTTAGTTAGAAAAAGATATAGCATGACATCCTTTCAGCTTTGAATCCCTGCCTTCCAGCATAAGTTCCATAGCTGAGGCTCCTGGGTTTTGTTGTCCCAGCCCTGAACCAATCGCTAGCCCTGAAGCCAGGGATGGGAGTTAGTTTTGCTGGAAACATCCAGTCTGAGAGTGGGAATAGGTGGTACCTAAATAGAAAGTCAGATGAGCATATAACCATGCCCCTAGAAGGGAGAAAAGATTTTTAGAAGAGAGGAACAATGGCTGCCTGCCACCATCCTCAATTAGCTGCTGGTGGAAGTGAGACCTGGACATAAATGACATTCAGATAGAAGGCTGTGGGTGCTCAGAGAAGGATGAGATTAATATAAACTCTGAAGATTCAAGGTTTACTTTTTGGGGAGATGTCACTTAATCTGGGACTTAGATGATAGAATTTGGATAGGCAGATACAAGAGAAGGGGGATTCTACATGCTGGAAATAACTCTGAAATGTGCACTGGAGTAGAAAAACAGGAAACAAGTGAGCGACTAAATACAGGGCAACAAGCAATGGGACTAGTTCAACTTTGCAAGATTGTAGGATGTGTGAGAGGCAGAGTCAGAAGGTTAAGCCTGATTCACAAAATCCTCAAATGCCATTTTGGATGCTGTGAGGAAATAAGTATTGCATTGTAATCCTATGTTTAAAGGACCATGATATAAACTTGTTAGAATTCTATAAAAGCATGACGTGATAGGGAAAGCGGTTGAGAGAATTAAATTCAGAAAAGTGGGTGGAGTAGCAGGTGGAGTTAAGGACATAGTTTGGAAAATAATCATGGTGTCATTGGGCTTCAGGTATGTGAGTCATCTCCAGAGAGAAGACCATGTGACAAAAAAAGTAGAGAAAAAACAGGTAGTAAAAATAAACTCACAGTAGATACAGATTTTAGAATGATCAGAAATGGACTTTAAAATAAATAATTAACTTAGGAAGTAAAATAAGGTAGAGAAAACTGGAACCCATAAACAAAAAAACAAACAAAAAATTCTAGAACTGAAAAAATCCAGCACAGTATGAGTTTTACAACAAATTTAACACACATGAAGAGAATAGGGAGCTTGAAGACAGAAGAAAATATCCAGACTAAAAAAAAGATAGAAAATTCAGAAAGGTGTATAACAGATAGAAGGGACATGGTGCAAAGGTCATATGTGCAATGGGAATCCCAGAAAAAGAGGAGACAGATAAGAGAGCAGAAACAATATTTGAAAAAAATAATGACCAAGAATTTTACAAAAGTGACAAAAAAATCAAGTCATGAGCGAACCATAAAGCTCAAGCAGGATAAATACAAATAAAACCATATATCTAGGCCTATCTTAATAAAATGGCCTGAAACAAAAGGGAAAGAGAAAAATATTAAAACCAACCAAAGAGGAGAAAATATCCATTACTTTCAAACAAACAGCAATAAGATCAACAGCTGGCTTCTTGCTAGAAATGATGGAAGCTAGAAGACAATGTAATGATATCTTCAAAGTGCTGAAAGAAAATAATTGCCAACCTAGAATTCTATACCCATTAATTGAAGATGTCTTTCAAAAGTGAAGGTGAAATAAAGCATTTTTGGGCAAATAAAAATGGGAATTTTTTTTACTAGCAGACCTACCCTAAAGGAAATACTAAAAAATTCTCCAGACAGTAGGAAAAAGATCCCAGGTAGAAGCATAAGGATGTGGGAAGAAATGGGCACCCATATGGATAAATCTACACAAATACTGACTGTATAAAACAATGACAAGAGTTACTTTTTTATGAACTATGTATTATGTTCCAGGCAGTGTGCATGCATTATTTATTCTTCACTACAATCCTATGAGTTTGGTACCATTATTAGTCCCATTTAGCACATAAAAAGACTAAAGCTTATAGAGGAAAAGTAGCTTGCGTGAGGTCATCTAAGCAATGAATTTGAGCTGGCCCTACCCCCAAATCTATGCTTCTTTCATTAAATTGTGCTTTTCTGAGGTATCAGCAACTGGTCCCCTTAAGTTCTAGGGAGAACTAGTGAGGTGAAGATCCATCTGGATCAGCTGGGGAGGATGTCATCTCCATATACTTCCCACTCACTGTGGAAGGGACATTCAAAGTAGCTCTGGAGGTGGGCACAGCAGCTAGCTGGACAGCTTCCTGTCTTTGTGGGGCTGGCAAGTTCCTTCTGCTTCAAACAGCTTCTCTTCTCCTCACCACCCACCCAATCACCAGGCATCTGAAAGTCACAGTGAAAATCTTGCCCTGGCCATGAAATCTTCCCTGACATTGCCATTTATTCTGATTACTGTTCTTGTAACTTACCTACCAAATGTAGATATCAGTACATCATTTAAGACATTCTGAGTTGTTTCTTATGTGATAGCTCTTTTTTTCCTGCCATTAGATTGAAAGATCTTGGAGAGGAGAGGCCAAAACTTGTTTTCCTTTTTGTCTACCAATGTGCTTAGTGCAGAACCTGGCACTCGGAGGGTACTCAGGCAGTAAATACTCATTGATTTGTTAATTACAGTTCATCCTATCCATTGGCAGTGAAGACAGAGCCAGTGTTTTGGGCATGAGTACCATGTGAACATTTGTAGAGTGTTTCAAGTTGCCTTGAAGTTAGCAGAGCAGTGGAACTCAGTAGAGTCTAATCATGGCTATGTTCACACAACATCAAGACTTCTGGATTGAAATATGTGAAATTAAATCTGTGATTTACATTTGGATTATCAACCAACAAAATTTCCAATCACTACTAAGCAGCTGTTTAATGGAATTTGACTTTCTCATAGAATCTTGTGTCACACTGATTTGTGAGTCACCACAGTCAAACACTCCAGATGTCCCCTCAGCCCCATAGCTCTGGGTCCCACCTTAGAGCTCTGTGCCCTCCTCATTGACTCATGACTAATTTTTTAACCTGCTTTTCTCAAAGCTGACATTCATGGAAGTCTAGACACATCGGTGGGTATTGAAGACTCCCACAAGGGTACCGTGGTGAATATGAGTGTTCCATAATCAGATCAGGATTGGTGGGCTGCTGGGAATGTGGAGCAGAGAACAACTATTTGAAAAAGACAAAAGAATAAATAGCATTCTTGGCTGAGTAAGATAAAGGGAAGAGCACTATGTGGATCTCAAATGACCCAAGTAGATATTGGACCTCTCTTAGTTTGGAAGAGGGCAAGAGGAAAGTGAAGGAAAAAGCGACCAGATTAAGAGTCAGTTCTGGTATTTCTTGAAGACCTCATCTGTGCTCAGCTTTGTACTGAGAGGCAGCTGCAAGGGAAAGACATAGCTCCCATGTGGGTCTCAGACAAGAGTGAAGGAAGAAAAGGCAAAGTAAAGCGTTTCTGGACGCAAGATGTAATATATAGTGATCCACATACTTCTTCATTTTACAGGTGATTCTATTTTGTATCTCATATAAGCTGAACATAATGGGCGGAAGAGATTTTTGACGTTTCCCTCCCATGAATGGCCAAGCCCAATGATGGGTTGTATTTCACTGAATTGAATTAAACCTTAATCCCACACTTACATACACATACATGTACATACATGCAGACATACATACATTCTTTCAGTTGAAATCAGTGAACACTGTTTGATTTAAGAGATTTTTTAAGATTGTAAAACATTGCCGGGTGTGGTGGCTCACGCCTGTAATCTCAGCACTTTGGGAAGCTGAGGCAGGTGGATCACTTGAGGTCAGGCATTCAAGACCAGCCTGGCCAACATGGTGAAACCCTGTCTCTACTAAAAATACAAAAATCAGCTGGGCATGGTGGCTCAATTGTGCTCAATCCCAGCTACTCAGGAGGCTGAGGCAGGAGAATCACTTGAACCCGGGAGGCGGAGATTGCAGTGAGCTGAGATCACACACCACTGCACTCCAGCCTGAGCAACAGAGTGAGATTCCGTCTAAAAAAAAAAGATTATAAAACACTGATACATTTTTTTTGCCAGGATTTTGACAGCAATTGCATCAAACCTGTATATAAATTTGGGGAGAATTGACATCTTTACTATGTTGAGTTTTCCAATCCACGAACATAGTATGTCTCTCCATTTTAATTAGGTATTTGATTTCTTTCATTAATGTTTTGCAGTTTTCAGCATACTCCTGTATATGTTGGGGTTTTTTCAGATTTTTTTTCTGTCCTTGAGGCATTTTATTTGTCAATATGTATTACGTCTCTAGAAAAAGAATATCAGGATTTTCCCTCCTGTGTGTTTTCAGCTTCCTTCTTCATGGTCCATGATACCAGCTGAGGTTGTCGGTACAATAAAACCAAACTGGCAGGATGGGAGCAGATTATTCTGTGATTTTTCTGGATCTTTGAGGTGCACGTACATTTGGGGCTGATCACTCCACACTTATTTAGCCTGTCTGTGAGGTTCACAACAATTTTCCCAGCTCTGTGATAATCAGTGATTTCAAATTCACCAATGTGACCATGCTTCACCATCACAGTTAGAACCCGGACAGTGACTTTGGAGCATGGTCTAATAAGAACCTTTCATTTGCTTCATCAGCATTGTTGATGCTTTTGAGAGCATCAGTGAGGACATTCATGCACACCATTGTAGCAGCACAGAGAGATGGCAGAAAGAGCTAGATTTACACCTAAATATTTTATTTATTTTTGAGCAATTATAAGTGGCATTGTAATTTTCATTTTGGTTTCATGTGTTCATTGGTAGGATATGGAAATGTAATTGATTTTCATATGTTAATACTATATTCTGTGACCTTGCTGAACTCATTTACTAGCTCTAGGAGTTTTGTTGTAGATTCCTTGGAATTTTCTGCATGGGTAATCACGTCATCTGCAAGTCGGGACAGTTTAATTTCTTTCTTTCTACCCTGCATGCCAACTGATTTCTGAAAAAAATACGAAAGTAATTCAATGGAAAAGTACAGTCTTTTCAACAAATAGTGCTGGAGCCATTAGATATCTATGGGTAAAACAAGCCAAAAAAACACAGATGAAACCCAAAAAGTATTACCAAAAACCTAAAATAGGTTGACTTAACTTTACAACATTATACCTTATACAAAAATGAGCTAAAAATAGATTATAGATTTAAATGTAAGCTATAAAATTATAAAACTTTTAAAGAAAATGTGGGACCTCCAGAATTCTTAGAAATGATAACAAAAGCACTATCCATAAGAGAAAAAATAAAAAATTGAGAAATTAAACTTCATTAAAATTAAAATCTTTTACACTGTGTAAGACCTTGTTAAGAGAATGAACAGACAAGCTACAGACTGGAGGAAAATATTTGCAAGCCACATATCTGATAAAGAACTCATATCTAGACTATATAAAGGAATCTCAAAACTCAACACTATAAAAAAAAAAACCAAAAAGAAATAGGCAAAATACATGGAGTGATATTTCACCGAAGATATACACATGAAATAATGTACAGTATCACTAATTGTCAGGGAAATTCAATTAGGATCATGATAAGATATCACTACACACTCCTTAGAACAGCTAAAATAAAAAAATAATAATGATACCAAACTCTGGTGAGGATGTGGAGAAACAGGATCTCTCATATATTGCTGATAGGAAAGTAAAATGGTATAGCCACTCTGGAAAATAATTGATCAATTTCTTTGAAAAACCATATACTTACCATATATCCTAGCAATTATACTCCTAGGGATTTGTTCAAGAGAAATAAAAAAATTATGCTCACATAAATCCTCTATATGATTGCCCACCACAGCTTTGTTTGTAATAGCCCCAAAGCTGGAAACAGCAAAAATGTTCTACAAAAGTCTAACGGTTGAATAAATGGTGGTACATATATTACATGAAATACTATTCAGAAATGAAAAGGAGCTATTCATACATGGAACAACTTGGGTGGATCTAAAGGGCATTATTCTGAGTGAAAAAGGCCAATCTTAAAATGATGTATATTGTATCATTGTGTTTACATAAAATTTCAAAGTGAGAGAAGTATACAGTGGAAACAAATTAGTGGTTGACAGAGGTTAGTGATGGTGGGGGGCAGAGGGGAGGGAAGGTGTAATTCTAAATGTAATTCTAAAGGGATAGCATTAGGATGATTTTTGTGGATATGAAACAGTACTTTTTTTTTTTTTAAGACAAGCTCTTGCTCTATCACCCAGCCTGGAGTGCATTGGCTTCATCATGGCTCACTGCACCCTTGACCTGCTAGTCTCAAGCAATCCTCCCATCTCAGCCTCCTGAGTAGCTGAGACAACAGGCATATGCCACCATACCTGGTTAATTTTGTTTGTTTATTTATTTATTTATTTATTAATTTTTTGAGACAGGGTCTCACTCTGTCACCCAGACTGGATGGAGTACAGTGGCAGGATCATGGCTCACTGCAGCCTTGACCTCCCAGGCTCAGGTGATTCTCCCACCTCAGCCTCCCAAGTAGCTAGGACCACAAGTGCATGCCACCACACCTGGCTAATTTTTTTTTTTTTTTTGTAGAGATGGGGTTTTGCTGTGTTGCCCAGGCTGGTCTGGAACTCCTGGACTTAAGCAATCCACCCACCTTGGCCTCACAAAGTGCTGGGACTACAGGTGCATGCCACCGCTCCCAGCCAAATTTTCTTTATTTTTTGTAGAGACAAGGTCTCTTTGATGGACATCTAGGGTATTTCCAATTTTTCACTGTTAAACACAATGCTGCAATAGTCACTTTTATAAACTTCTTGACCGTGTGTAGAAGAATTTTTTGGAGACATATTTTGGAGTGGAATAACATGGATTACATGTTAATTCCTCTCCAAGGTGGTTTTCCCAGCACCACATGGAATTCCTGTGGCACCGTATCATTGCCAAGTTCTGGTAGTGTCGTTTTTTTTTTTCCAATCTAATGGGTATGAAATGGGATTAGAGGCCAGGCACAGTGGCTCATGCCTGTAATCTCAGCAGTTTGGGAGGCTGAGGCAGGAGGATTGCTTAAGCCCAGGAGTTTGAGATCAGCCTGGGCAATATAGTAAGACCCTGTCTCTCAAAAAAAAAAAAAAAAAAATTAGTCGGGCATGGTGGCTCATGCCTGTGGTCACAGCTAGTAGGGGTGAAGGTGAGGGGAGGGGATATAGGGGTTGGAGGGTGCTGAGGTGGAAGGATCACTTGAGCCCAGGGAGGTTGAGGCTGCAGTGAGCCATGATCATACCATTGAACTCTATTTTTTAATTTCTTTTTTTTAAAGGGCATTAAAATGTATTTAATAATTTATCAATAAAGGTCTCGCACACCTATTGTTAGATTTATTCTTAGATACTTTCTAATTTGATTTGCTATTGTAAATTACATTTACAAAAATTAAATGTTCTAACTTTGATAGTGGTATATAGATTATAATTAAATTTTGTATAATAATTTTTCATCCCAGAAGTTAAATTCGCTTATAAATTTTAATTAATTTTAAAATCATCTTGGGCCTTCTATGTGGACATCATATTATTTTGGAATAATTATAGTTTTATACTTCAAATAAAATACTGAATAGAACAATGAGAGTAGTATCTGTACCTTGTTCCTGATTTTAAAAATAAATACTTCTATTTCACTGTAAGTATAAGGTTTTTGGTAGCTATTAAGATCCCTCCTATTTCTAGATTAGTAAGTTCCTAATGCATTTTTAAGCAAAAGATTGTCTCTACTGAGTTAATGATGTAGTTTTTCTATCTTCTTCTGTTAATGTGATTTCTTGTATGAGTAGCTATTCTGGTATTAAATTTTCCTTGCCCTCGTGAGATAAATCTTACATGGCCTTAATTATACTATTATTATTTTAAACATGATTTGATTCTGTTTGTTAAAAATTTTTGTTTAACATTTTTTACATCTATTTTTCATAAATGAGGTTGGCCTGAAATGTTTCTTTCTTATACTATCTTTGTCTGATTTTGGAATCAAAATTTTTAAAGCCTCATACATTGCTGTGTTTTCTTCTTTTTTTCCTTCTCTGAAACAATTTGAATAAGATTACATTTTTTTCTTGAGGTTTTGGTAGAATATACTTGTAAGATGATATGGCCCAGAAAGCCTTGTCTTCCCTCTCTTCCTGCAAATGAGTTTTAACTATTGATTTAATTAATTTAATGATTAGTGTCTATTCTATTGTTCTTTGGTTAGTTTTTCTGGGTTTTGCTGGAAAAGTGGCCATTTTATTTAGGCTTTCAATTTTGTGGTTATAGAGTTTTCATCCTTTCTTATTATCTAATATGCATTTAAGACTACAGATATTCCTCTGGTACAGTTTCTGAAGTTTTGACTTGTAGTGTTCTCATTGTAAAAATATTTTCATTTCTAAATTTTTTCATTTCAAAATATTTTCTAATTTATGTAATAATTTCTTTTTGACCTATAGATTATTTAGAACTTAGTTTCTTAATTTCTAAACATTTCATTTGGTATTTTTGTTAGTTTGTTTGTTTTTTTTTTGCTCTGTTGCCCAGGCTGGAGTGCAATGGCACGATCTTGGCTCACTGCAACCTCTGCCTCCTGGGTTCAAGCAATTCTCCTGCCTCAGCTTCCCAAGTAGTTGGGACTACAGGTGCGTGCCACCATGCCTGGCTAATTTTTTTTTTTTTGTATTTTTAGTAGAGATGGGGTTTCACCATGTTAGCCAGGGTGGTCTCCATCTTCTGACCTCGTGATCCTCCTCGGCCTCACAAGGTGCTGGGATTATACGCGTGAGCTACCACATCCGGCCAACATTTGGTATTTTTTTAGTTATATTTGTTTTATATTCACTTCTGGCTTAATCTTTTTTTTTTTTTTTTTTACGGAGTCTTGCACTGTCGCCAGGCTGGAGTACAGTGGTGCAATCTCGGCCCACTGCAACCTCTGTCTCCTGGGATCAGGTGATCCTCCCAACTCAGCCTCCTGAGTAGCTGGGACCACAGGTGCGCACCACCATGCCCAGCTAAGTTTCTGTAGAGGCGAGGTATCACCGTGTTGCCCAGGCTGGGATTAATCACATTTTAATCAGTGAATATGCTCTATATTATTTCAACATTTTGAGAGTTATATAAATCTACTTTATGATAATTATCCATATATGTTCATTAGGCCAGGTTTGTTAATTTTATTGTTCATCTCTTTATTTATTTATTTAGAGATGGAGTCTCACTCTGTTGCCCAGGCTGGAGTGCAGTGGCGTGATCTCAGCTCACTGCAACCTCCGCCTCTTGGGTTCAAGCTAGTCTTGTGCTTCAGCCTCCCGAGTAGATGGGATTACAGGTGTGCGCCACCATACCAGGCTAATTTTTTTGTATTTTTAGTAGAGATGGGGTTTCGCCATGTTGGCCAGGCTGGTCTCAAACTCCTGATCTCAAACGACCTGCCCGCCTTGGCCTCCCAAAGTGCTGGCATTACAAGCGTGAGCCACTGCACCCAGCCCACCTCTTCTTACTCTTATCGATTTTTTTGGTCATTCTAAGTTACTGAGAGAAATACGTTAAAATTCCCCATTATGTTTGTGTATTTGTATATTTTTCTTTCTCAATCTGTCAAATTTGCTTTTCATATTGTTTGTGTTATTAGATGCATACAGGTCTAAAATTGTTATAGTTCTCTCATGAATTGTACTTTTTTTTTTTTTGAGACGAGTCTCGCTCTTGTCTCCCAGGCTGGAGTGCAATGGCACGATCTCAGCTCACCACAACCTCCTCCTCTTGGGCTCAAGCGATTCTCCTGCCTCAGCCTCCCGAGTAGCTGGGATTACAGGCGACTGCCACTACGCCCAGCTAATTTTTGTATTTTTAGTAGAAATGGGGTTTCACCATGTTGGCCAGGCTGGTCTCGAACTCCTGACCTCATGTGATCTGCCCACCTTGGCCTCCCAAAGTGCTGGGATTACAAGCATGAGCCACTGCACCCGGCCTGAATTGTACTTTTTGTATTATGAAGGGACTCACTTTTTCACTAGAAATCCTTTATCATCAATTTGTTTTGCCTGATATTAGCATACCTGCAATCGTTTTTTTTTTTTTTTTTTTGGTTAACATTTGTATGCTATATATTTCTCCTTCTTTTCCTTTTGATATTTATGTAACCTATGTTTTAGAGGTATATCTTGAAAACAGCCTATAATAGATTTTAATTGATAATTTTTGACTTTTTAACTGGAGCATATAATTCTTTTACATTTATTTTAATTAGCAACATATCTGGATTTATATGGACTCTTCTATTTCATGCGTTTTGTCCTACCTGTTTTATGTTTCACTTTTCTCCTTTCTGGACTTCTTACAGGATGATTGAGCACATCTTCATTTTTTCTTTTTTTAAAATATAGCAAATTCCCATGTACCCACACTTGGATTCAACATGGCTAATCTTGTTTCATTTATAACTTTCTCTCATTTCTCTGTCTTTCTAGATTATTTTGAAAAGAAAAAGACATTGTATCATTTCATTCTTATTTTTTTAGAATGTATCTCTATGATAATTCTTTTTTTAAAAAACATACGACAACACACTTATTTCACCTAAAATTTAACAATTCACTAATATTATCAATATTATTTTTTCTGTTTCTCTCTCTCTCTCTCTCTTACAATTTCTTCATTTGAATAAGGAGCCAGTAAAGATGCACTAACTGCAAGTCATTCATATGCCCCTTAAATCTCTTTTACTCTCTGGTTCCCTTCTATCTCTTCTTTTTCTGTGATTGCTGAAGGACTGGGTAGTTTTTTCTATGGTTTCCCACAGTCTGGACTTTTCCTGTTTCATTCTTATTGTATCAATCAACGTGCTCCTCTCATTCCTATACTACCTGTAAATTGGTAGTTATATCTAGAAGCTTGATTTGAGATTAAGATTTCTTTTCAAGAACTCCTGACAGGTTATTTTGCATACTTCCATCAGGCAGCACAAAATCTCTCTCTCTTTTTGTGATATTAGCTGACATTGATGATCATTACCTAGGTATATTAATTCGTTAGGGGCTACAAAATATGGTGATATTATAATTCTATTGTTCCTTCTTCCTTCTTCATTTATTAGCAGGAATACTTCTACAAAGAGAAACTTCCCTTCCTCTCCTATGTGATTATGCTGGAGTACAGTGAGCTAAGACAAATGCCTAATTCTTTCCCTTTGTCAGTTTTCTAAATAGCAGTTTAGTTCCCTAGTGTCCTCTGAAGGTGACCGAGGAATTATGAACCCCGTATGTGTAAACAGAGTTGATGTGGGTCCATCTGCTGCCATTATTTTCCTTATTTACATATAAATTTTTCCATCTTTGGCCAGTGTAATCCTCTATGGGTTGGCTCCTGAGTCCTTTTTGACACGAGCCTAGTAGGTTTGATAGCTGCCTTTCTTTCTCATAGGACAAGATGTTTGTTCATCTTACAGCATGTCATGCCTTGACTTGGAGTCAGCCATTTCTTCAGGGAGTCCTGGTTTCTTTTAGTGAGAATAGTGTTTGAATCCCACAATCTGGGTGCTAGGGTGCTCATTGCCATGGAGTGGTCATTGTTTCTAAGCCTTTTCAGTGAACAGAGTTAGAAAATATGTAACTAAAGAAAAATATATAATACATCATGAGTTTATACTGGTATTTTCAATTCAAGTTGAAATTCAGGATTACAGACTTTCACTTAACCTCCTCCATTCTTCCACACCAAAAATCCTGATTTACAACACCCACAGAATTTCTCATTTGGTTTCCTCATAAATAGTTTAGAATTTTTTTGTCTTTTTTTCCTTGGCCCTGAGCCTATATCCCTCTAGGGTTGTTCAGTTAAATTATTTGGGTGATTCTTTTATGTTTGTGTCACCAACCAGATGGCATAAGTTACTTTAGGTTAGGTTCATTTATGTAAATCTGCATTTGATTTTTAGGGATTGCTTTATAATTTTCTTATAATTATATAAAGCATTTATATGGTTTCATATATTCAGCAAAACCTGATTTCTATTTCTGTTACCTCCACAGTATTTCTTTGCTCCCCTTACAGGAAACAATTGAAATATTTTTATATCATATCTTCCTATTATTTGTTCTTAATATAGGCAAAAATGCGTATATGTTTATAACCCCCTACCTTTTCTTAGATAAAATGATAACATACCATACGTGTTTTTCTCTGCCTAGCCTTTTTCGCTTAGCAACATATCCTGGAGATCACTACAAAGGATTATGCCTCTTTGTAGCTGTATAATAGTCTATTTGTGAATGTACCATAGAATATTTAACAAGTCTTCTGATGATGGGTATTTGGTTTGTTTCCAGGCTTTTGCTGTTATAAAGATTGTTACAATGAATAGACTTGTGTATGACTTTTTGTATTTTTACCAATGTCTCTTTGAGATTGATTTCTGAATTAAAGAATAAATATATATGTAATTTTGCTAATTATTGACAAATTCACTTCCATAGGGGTGTATGTGAGAATGCCTGTTTCTCCACAGCCTTTCCCATAGGATATATTGCCATACTTTTGAGCTTTTGCCAATCTGAAAGGTGAAAAATAGTACCTCAGGGCAGTTTAGTTTGCATTTCTCTTTGTGAGCAAGGCTGCACATCTTTCTAAATGATTAATGCCGTTTTCCTAGTTTTCATTTTTAAAATTCAAGTAACTCACATATAGTAACATTCATCCTTTTTAGTTTGTGATTCTGAGTTTTGATAGATGCAAATGGTTGTATAGCCACCAGTACATTCAAAATATAGAATCAATTCATCATCCTCCACATTTCCCCTGAGCCTCTTGGAAGTCCAGTCTTCCCCTTCCTCCTACTACCCACTGATTTTTTTGTTTCTATAGTTTTGCTTTTAAAAAACTACTGTATTTGGAATAATACAGTACATAGCATTTTGAGTCTGACTTTTTTTTTCACATAGTGCAATGCATGTGAGATTGGCGTGTGTATCACTGGTTCATTTGTTTTTATTATTGAGCAGTATATCATTGTATAGATTTACCACAGTTTGCTTATCCATTTCCTAGCTGGAAGACATTTAGACAGATTCTAGGTTTTGGACATCATGAATAAAGCTGCTACAAATATTTACCTCCAGGTTTCCTTGTATGCATTGATTTTCATTTCATCTGGGAGAATACCTGGGTTATATAGGGCAAGAGTATGTTTAACTTCATGAGGAAATGCCAAACTGTTGTCTAAAGTGGCTGTGTCAGGTTTTCTGATTGTAGGGTGGGAGGTGGGGGGGTTGTCTTTTTGTCATTTTAATAGGTGTGCAGTGGTATGTCATTGTGTGTGTGTGTGTGTGTGTGTGTGTGTTTTGGTCGCCCAGGCTGGAGTGCAGTGGCATAGTAAGGGCTCACTGCAGCCTCTACTTCCCAAGTAGCTAGGACTGCAGGCATGTGCTACCATGCCTGGCTAATGTTTTTGAATTTTAGTAGAGATGAAGTCTTGGCGTATTGCCCAGGCTGGTCTCAAACTCCTGGGCTCAAGTGATCCTCCTGCCTCGGCCTCCCAAAGTGCTAGGATTACAGTCATGGGCCACTGTGCCTGGCCTCATTGTGGTTTTAATTTGCATTTGCCTAGTGATTCATGATGTTGGGCATCTTTTCATTTGTTTACCTGCCATTTGTATGTCTTATTTGGTGAAACGTATGTTTAAATGTTTTGTCCATTAAAAAAATTGGGTTGTTTGATTATTGTTGGGTTTTGAGAACTTTTAATATATTCTAAATGCAAGTCATTATAAGGCATGTGATTTGCAAATTTCTCCCAGTATGTGGTTTGTATCTTCACTCTTTCATAGAGTGAAAAAATTTTAAATTTTGGTGAAGTCTGATTTCTTAATTTTCTCTCAAGGATTGTGCTTTTAGTGTTGTAGCTAAGAAATTGTTGCCTAATCTAAGGTCACAGTGATTTTCTCTAAGTTTTTCTTCTAGAGGTTTTACACTTTCAGCTCTTACATTTATGTTTGTTATCGATTTGTAATTTTTTTTTTTTTTTTTGAGATGGAGTTTCGCTCTTGTCGCCCAGGCTGGAGTGCAATGGCACAATCTCAGCTCACTGCAACCTCTGGCTCCCAGGTTCAAGTGATTCTCTTGCCTCAGTCAACCTCCCGAATAATTGGGATTACAAGCATGCACCACCACGCCCAGCTAATTTTGTATTTTTAGTAGAGATGGGGTTTCACCATGTTGGTCAGGCTAGTCTCCAACTCCTGACTTCAGGTGATCTGCCCACCTTGGCCTCCCAAAGTGCTGGGATTACAGGCGTGGGCCACCACACCGGCCAGATTTTTAACTTTTGTATATGGTGCAAGGTATGAATAATGGTTTACTTTTTTGCATGTAGTATCCAGTTGTTCCAGCTCCGTTTGTTGAAAAGACTGTTCTCTCTCCATTAAATTATCTTTGCACCTTTGTCAAAATCAATTCACCTTATATGTGTAGGTCTATTTCTGGGCCCTCTATTTATTCCATTGATCTATATGTCTATCTTTTCTTCAATACTGCACTGATTTGGCTCCAAGAACTTTATGGGAAGTGTGAAAATCAGGTAACGTTAGTCTTCCAACTTTGCTCTTCTTTTCCAGAATTGTTTTGGCTATTCTAGTTCTTTTGCCTTTCTATATACATTTTAGAATCAGTTTGTTGATTTATATAAAAATTATACTGGGATTTTCTTGAAATTATATTAAATCACTAGATTAGTTTGGGGAGAACTGCCAGGCTACCAATATTGAATCTTCCAATTCATGAACATGATATATCCTCTATTTATTTAGTTGATTTTCTTTCATTTGTAGTTTGTGGTTTTTAGCCTGCAGATGTTGTACATATTCTGCAAGATTTATACCTAAGTATCTTACGTATTTTTGTGTGGTTGTAAATGGCATTTCAAAAATTTAATTTCAGCTGGGCACAGTGGCTCACGCCTACAATCCCAGCACTTTGGGAGGCTGAGGCGGGTGGATCACCTGAGGTCAGGAGTTCGAGACCAGCCTGGCCAACATGGTGAAACCCTGTCTCTACTAAAAATACAAAAATTAGCTGGGCTGGTGGTATGCACCTGTAATCCCAGCTACTCGGGAGGCTGTGGCAGCAGAATCACTTGAGCCTGGGGGGCGGAGGTTGCCGTGAGCTGAGATCATGTCATTGCACTCCAGCCTGGGTGACAAGAGCAAAACTCTGTCTCAAAAAAAAAATTAATTTCTAGTTTCCATTGGTAGTATATAGCAATAGATTGATTTTTTATACTAGCCTTGTATTCTACAACCTTGACAAACTCACTTATTTCTAGTAGGTTTTTGATAGATTTTTTTCAGGTCATTTTATCCAAAAATAGTCATTTTTTCAGTAAGGAGAGGCAATTTCTTCCTCTCCAATCTATATGCCTTTATTTATTTTTCTTTTATACTTCTTAGGGCCTCCAGTATAATATTGGATAGGAGTGGTAAGAGTGGATATCTTTGCCTTAATCCTAAACTAGGAGAAAAACCATTTGGTCTTTCACCAATAAAATACGATGTTATAAAGTCTTTCACCATTACATATGATTCTAGCTGTAGAGTTTTGGTGATGCCATTTATGAGATTGAGATTGAGAAAGTTCATTGTTATTCCTAGTTTGCTGATTTTAAAAATCATAAATGGATATTGAATCTTGTCAAAGGCTTTTTCTGCGTCTGTTGAAATGATTTAGCGTGTTGATATGGTGAGTTACATTGACTAATTTTGGTTGCTGAACTATCTTTGCATTTCTTGGATAAATTCACTTGGTTATGATGAGTTATTCTTTTTGTTAATTTTGAACCCAACATGTCATGTTTTGTTAAAGATGTTTGAAGCTATATTTATGAAGGGTATTGGTTTATAATTTCTTTATCTTGTAGTGTTTTCATCTGTTTTGATATGCAGGTGATGTTAGTCTTATAAGTTGGGAAGTATTCCGTATACACTTTTGTATATGCTGGAAGTTTTTGTGTAGAATTGATATGATTTCTTATTTGATGTTCGGAAAAATTCACCTGTGAAGACATCTGGGCCTTGAGTTTTTTTTGGTGGAAGGTTTTTAACCACAGATTCATTAAAAAAAAAAAAAAAAAGATATAGATTGGGCATGGTGGCTTATGCCTGTAATCCTAGCTTTTTGGGAGGCCAAGGCTGGAAGATCAATTGAGGTAGGGAGTTCAAGACCAACCTGGCCAACATGATGAAACCCCATTTCTACTGCAAATACAAAAATTAGCCAGGTGTGGTGGTGGGTGCCTGTAATCCCAGCTACTTGGGAGGCTGAAGCACAAGAATGGCTTGAACCCAGGAGGCGGAAGTTGCAGTGAGCCAAGATAATGCCACTGCATGCCAGTCTGGGTGACAAAGTGAGACTCTGTCTCAAAAAAAAGAAAAAAAAAAGATATAAAGGCCAGGCACGGTGGCTCATGCCGGTAATCCCAGCGCTTTGGGAGGCTGAGGCAGTCAGATCACCTGAGATCGTAAGTTTGAGACCAGCCTAACCAACATAGAGAAACCCTGTCTCTACTAAAAATACAAAATTAGTCAGGCATGGTGGCACATGCGTGGAATCCCAGCTACTCGGGAGGCTGAGGCAGGAGAATCACTTGAACCCGGGAGGCAGAGGTTGCGGTGAGCCGAGATTGTGCCGTTGGCACTCCAGCCTGGGCAACAAGAGCAAAACTCCAACAACAACAACAACAACAACAACAACAACAACAAAAAATATATATATATATATATATATATATATGAGTAGGATATAATGGAGTTGTTTGTAGTATTTTTTTTTCAGCTTTTTTTTTAGCTCGGCCTCCCAAGGTGCTGGGATTACGGGCATGAACCACCATGCCCGGCCTGAATTCTCTGTTTAGGTTGTCTAAATTACTGTTAAATCTACCCTAAGTTTTTAATTCTAACTCATATTATTTATGTATTTATAGAGACAGGGTCTTGCTGTGTGGCCAGGCTGGTCTCAAACTCCTGGCCTCAAGTGATCCTCCTGCCTCAGCCTCCCAAAGTGCTGAAATTACCGGCATGAGCTACCATGCCCTGCCCAAATTCACATTTAATTCTTAAATTTCAAGTTTGTTCATTTTCAAACCTGCCTGGGTGTTTGGTAAATAGTTTCTGTTTGCCTGCAGGGTATTTTTTTTTTAATGCTTGCCTTTTATTTCTTTAAAGATAGACTACACAATTGTTTTATAATCTAACCTTATAATTTCAGTGTACAGTGAATGCCTTTGCCGATCTGTTTCTGCTGTATATTGTTTCTGCTATTTTTATTCATGGTGCATGAACAAAAAAGGAGCAAGGTTTTTAAAGTGACGTAAAATTTCTATAAAGAAATAATATAGTTATTGGCCATGCATGATGGCTCACACCTGTAATCACAGCACTTTGGGAGGCAGGCCAAGGCGGAATGATAGCTTGAGCCCAGGAGTTCGAGACTAGATTAGCTTGCTTTTGTGCTTGGTTATTTTTGACTATAAGCTGAACTTTTTTTTTTCTTTTTCTTTTGAGACGGAGTCTCACTCTGTTGCCCAGGCTGGAGTGCAATGGCGCAATCTTGGCTCATTGCAAACTCCACCTCCCAGGTTCAAGCGATTCTCTGCCTTAGCCTCGCAAATAGCTGGGATTACAGGTGTGTGCCACCATGCTCGGCTAATTTTGTATTTTTAGTAGAGATGGGATTTCTCCATGTTGGTCAGGCTTGTCTTGAACTCCTGACCTTAAGTGATCTGCCTGCCTCGACATCCCAAAGTGCTGTGATTACAGGCATGAGCCACCATGCCCAGCTAAGCTGAACTTTTTTTTTTTTATTATTATACTTTAGGTTTTAGGGTACATGTGCACAATGTGCAGGTTTGTTACATATGTATCTATGTGCCATGTTGTTTTGCTGCACCCATTAACTCGTCATTTAGCATTAAGTATATCTCCTAATGCTGTCCCTCCCCCTCCCCCCATCCCACAACAGTCCCCGGAGTGTGATGTTCCCCTTCCTGAGCTGCACATTTTTTATGGGTACTTATTTGTGATATTTCTTTGAGGCCTAGGATGAAGGTTCATTTTTGCAGACAGGATTTCATTTATTTCTTCCATATGCTTAAGAACACTACTGATACCAGTTCTCTTTAAGCTGAATTTATAGTTTGAAGTTATTTGGGCCATTCGAATGGGCTGAAAAATCATACTTATGGTTTCAATTTTTTCGGTAATAGGTTTTTTTTTGTTAATGTTTTATTCCTGCTCTTCTCTGTACCAAGGCAACTTTTCATGTGGTCCCCTCAGAGTGTGAGGGTGGGCTGGACTTATTTCTATTTAAAGTATATCTTGAGGGTATAGCTTTTTGGGCTCCCAACCTTATGGAAAGAGATTCACTATAAGATTCCCCATGTTGGGCAGGCTTTGGACTTTGTCTTTTGTCTCCCAAGCCTCGGGAAGCTGAGTAAACTTAAGGTTGAAGCTCTTTTGCTTTGGCAAATGCTCTCAGAACCAATGTCACTTAAAGATTCTTGATTTTCTTTGTCACATAGATTTTGGTCTGATAATCCTCTAGTTGTCAGCTTTTTGAGGTTTTTAGAAAGAAAATTGTGGGCTGGGCGCAGTGGCTTATGCCTCTAATCCCAGCACTTTGGGAAGCCGAGGCTGGCAGATCACAAGGTCAGGAGTTCGAGACCAGCCTGGCCAACATGGTGAAACCCTGTCTCTATCAAAAATACAAAAATTAGCCAGCCATGGTGGCAGGCACCTGTAATCCCAGCTACTCAGGAGGCTGAGGCAGGAGAATCGCTTGAAACTAGAAGGCAGAGGTTGCAGTGAGCTGAGATCGTACCACTGCACTCCAGCCTGGTCAACAAGAGTGAAACTCTGTCTCAAAAAAAAAAAGAAATAAAATTAAAAAAAATTATCTAGCATTTTTAGCTGTTTTTTTAAGAAGGAAAATCTATCCAAGTTTCTATAAAATTTAATAACTATTTCTTATTTTTTATACTTTTTTTTTGAGACAGAGTCTTTCTCTGTTGCCCAAGCTGGAGTGTGCTGGCATAATCTTGGTTCACTGCAAACTCCGCTTCCCAGGCTCAAGCGATCCTCCCACCTCAGCCTCCCAAATAGCTGGGACCACAGGTATGTGCCGCCATTCCCAGCTAATTTTTAAAAATTGTTTGTAGAGATGGGGTCTCACTGTGTTGTCTAGGCTAGTCTCGAACTCCTGGGCTCAAGCTATCATTCCGCCTTGGCCTGCCTCCCAAAGTGCTGTGATTACAGGTGTGAGCCATCATGCATGGCCAATAACTATATTATTTCTTTATAGAAATTTTATGTCACTTTAAAAACCTTGCTCCTTTTTTGTTTTTGACCCTTTCTTTTATGTTACCAATGAATTTGCATTTTTGATTTTATAGTCTGCATTGAATAATTCTATTAACTAAAAATCCTATGGGTCAAATTCTGTTATTTGTTGTTTCTTATAATTCCCGTGCACTCTGTCTTCTGTCCTTACGTGTTTTGCAGTTTGGGAGTTCCAGCTGTCATTTAATGGAGCTTTTTTAGTGGTATTCTGTGCAACGTATATAAGAGTATATTCCTTCTAGAGATGGTTTGCATTTGTTTCTGTCTTGTGCTCAAGGCATTACTAGAAGGAGCTGCGTTTATGTGGCTTTCTTAATTGTGAGGCTCTGAGACAATGCGGATAGTGTAGGGCGGGCCTGTGGTTATAAATTGTTAAGAAGATGTTTCTTGGCTACCCAGATCCCCAGTCCAGACGGGCTTCTGTGCCACCTCCCTTTGACAGTGCGTATATATATATATATATATATATATATATATTTACTTTGCCTTTGCACAAGACCATAAAACTTCAAGGATCATGTTTTTTTAAGGTCTGCCTCCCCATTTTATCCAGTCCCAAGGCTTTGTGTGTCATCCCTACATGGCTATTCAAACCCAAGCTTCTTTCTTTTTAAAAAATGCTCCGAACACAGCCATTACATTAGCACCACTTACCACTCTAGTTTTCAGCTTCCTTTTTTTTTCGTCTCTAAGAATTTTCTTTTCTTATGAGATCAGCCATGCATTTAAAGGATTTTTGTTTTACTTTATCCAGCATTTCTTTCCTTCTTTTTTTTTTTTTTTTTTTTTTTTTTGAGACCGAGTTTCACTCTTGTTGCCCAGGCTGGAGTGCAATGGTGGATCTTGGCTCACCGCAACCTCCACCTCCTGGGTTCAAGTGATTCTCCTGCCTCAGCCTTCCTGAGTAGCTGGGATTACAGGCATGTGCCAACATGCCTGGCTAATTTTGTATTTTTGGTAGAGATGGGGTTTCTCCATGTTGGTCAGGCTGGTCTCGAACTCCCAACCTCAGATGATCTGCCTGCTTGGCCTTCCAAAGTGCTGGGATTATAGGCATGAGCCACTGTGCCTGGCCAACATTTCTTAGTATTTGGTAATAGGAGGCTATTTCTTCTGCCGCATTGCTAAAAACTAAAGTCAATTCAATGATTTTTTAGGAAGAATCTATATGGTGTCCAATATCTGGTTTGAATATGCATAAAAAGAAAGTTTTAACTGGTGTTTCTGAAGACCGAAAATAGTGAAGGCAAGGATCTTGTCATATTTGTCTATTTCTCATGCATAGATACAAAATGCTAATCATTGTTAAAGAATAAGAATACATTGATCTAGAGCATATGAATTGCCGTTCCTTCAAGCCTGCACTCACTTCTGAACAACAATAAGTAAAATGTCTCAGCCGATCTAAAAATTATTCTTAAGCAGACATCTGATTAGAATGCTTTCGTTTTTCTATTTTTTATTTTTATTTTTTTATTTGAGACAGAGTCTCGCTCTGTTTTCCAGGTTGGAGTGCAGTGGCGCGATCTCAGCTCACCGCAGCCTCTGCTTCCTGGGTTGAAGCCATTTGCTTGCTTCAGCCTCCTGACTAGCTGGGATTACAGGCATTTGCCACCGTGCCAGGCTAATTGTTGCATTTTTAGTAGAGATGGGGTTTTACCATGTTGACCAGGCTTGTCTCGAACTCCTAGCCTCAAATGATCCACCAGCCTCGGCCTCCCAAAGTGCTGGGATTACAGGCATGAGCCACCGCGCCCTGCCTGAATGCTATTGTTTTTCCAGGATGAAAATAGGTGGCTAGGATAAAAAGCAAGTGGATAGCAAGGCTGTTTCCTTCTATTTTGGTGACTTCTGATCTGGGTTAAGTCTACACACAGACATTTTTATTCCATACTTGTTTGTAGGCTGGATACTTCCCAGTGTAGTGTGATTATATTGAATGATGTTGATAACAATGTCTGATCCCTCCTCTCCCACATGCATGAACACATATATACATACCTACACATGCATTAGAAGTGCGCTACCCCTCTGGGTAAATGATTACAGCTATCCATAGGAGTTTGCATGCCCAGGAGAGCCTTGCTGGGTGTGAAAGGCCTTGGGAAGTGGGCACTCTTGTAACTTGCTGTCCACCTGCAGCCTCCTTCTGTGGGATTCCCATTCTCACCAAGCAGAGCATGGCTGCATCCCAGAGCTTCCCATACGGAGGCTCTGCCAAGGCTTACGGATAAATTACCAGGCAATGTGGGAGTTAATCAGCGAGTTCCAAGGCAGCTAGAGTGGGGATTTGAGAGAAAACAGAGCAAGTGGCTGCCAGCTTCAACCCACTACCTACATTTCCTTTCTAGGATGCTCAGAATATGATGTTCAGGCAGCTTCTTTTTATGGGATGGTGTTGACTGCACACTGTCTCCCTGGGCAATCCAAGAAGCAGCAATCAGGGGATGGAGAGATGGGAAGGGGAGGCAGGAAAGGTCGTGGATGGCCTTAGAGCTGAAGATAGGAGCAAAATGACACAGTTTGCTCTATGGATGGTGGTGTTGAGAGTGGGCGTGGGGAGGCTACTGCTGATGCAGACAGATGGACTCTTGGGGCCTGGGGCTTATGGTGTCTGTATATTTGCATTTGGGGCTTTAGAGAGGAGTTTAAACTAGTGCAAATCGATGTGGCATTGACTGTCTGACAATAGGAAGCCACAGACTCATTCCCTATAGTCTAGTCTTCTAAATAGATAGGCACGCCAAGCACACATCATGCCTTATACTGCAAACATTAGTTGTGACTCTGAAGAGGAGCTAGTCAGAATGCCAAACTATGTTCTGCCCTGCCAGATTCTGTGGGCAGATATATGTTGACTATTGCGTTAGTTTGTTCTCACATTGCTATAAAGAAATACTTGATACTGGGTAATTTATAAAGAAAAGAAGTTTCATTGACTCACAGTTCCACATGGCTGGGGAGGCCTCAGGAAAATTACAGTCATGGTGGAAGGCACCTCTTCACAGGGCAGCAGGAGAGAGAATGGGACCCACGCGAAGGGGGAAGCCCCTTATAAAACCATCAGATCTCCCAAGAACTCATTGACTATCACAAGAACAGCACGGGGGAACTTGTCCCCATGATTCAGTTATCTCCATCTGGTCCTGCCCTTGACATGTGTGGATTATTACAATTCAAGGTGAGATTTGGGTGGGGACACAGAGCCAAACCATATCAACTATATAACCCACAAATATGTACTTTGTTATGATTTGGCCCTAAAGCTCTATGTATAATCCCAGGTTCTACTAAAGCAACTTAGACCACATACAGAGGGGGTAGGTCCCCTTGCATCTAGCCAGGCTTCCTTTTCCTTGGTCCCACCTTGGTTCTTGTTTAGGGAGTGGGGCATGGAAAAAGGGGTGGGAGGAAGTCCTTGGCCCATTTTACTGTAACAGCCCTCTTGGGAGGTCAAGAAACAAGAAGGTGCATATAACACTTAAAGGAAAGGCCAAGAGACTCAGACCCTCACATTCCAGAGTGATGAGAGTCAGAATTTCCCATGTCAGTACTTTACCTTTCCTGTGTCTCTCCTTCCCATCACATTGGCCTGATAGTGTCTTTGGTCTCAGTCTAGATTGTTGGTCCTTGAGATGGAGGCAGAGAGGAGAGTCTTGAGCTCCCTTCAGGGTTGGAGTAAACTGAGAACAGAGACCTGAGTACTTCCTTAAGGACAGTGGTGGGGTCACCTTTCCTCTCTGTGCTGCTCTCCTGCTTTCTTGGAATCACTGGGCAAGTGTCCCCATGGCTGGACGTTCTTCCCCTAGAACATCTCATCTCCCTGCCCTGGGCTCTCCTTCACTTACTATTAGTTGGACTCCTGCCAGAGGTGGTTGTTCCCCTGGGATACAGAGCTGCCTGCTGCACAGAACCTTTCCTCTTGACCCCTATAGCAGAAGCCCTCCTCCATTCTCTATTCTGCCCCATCGAAAGGATTTAGTGTTAGGACCTGGACGATCCCACTTTGCATGGCCACCTGCAAAGGACTGTCCACGCCCAGTCAATTCCTGAGATGTGACACCTACCCTGCAGGATCCCTTTGACTACTGAGTGATGAACTGACTGTAGGGGCAGGGGTGAATGCAAAGAGACCATTTATGAGGCCATCACAATGATCCAGGTGAGAGAAGGTGGTAGGTTGGTTCAGCATCATAGTGGTGGGGTGGAGTTCACTGACTGCATACTTTTTCTTTTTCTTTTTTTTTTGAGACAGGGTCTTGCCCTTGCTCTGTTGCCCAGGCTAGAGTGCAGTAGTGCAATCATAGCACACTGCAGCCTCCCCCTCCTTGCAGGTGACTGGATTCTGAATATATTCCGTAGGTAGCACCAGTGGGATTTCTTAACATCTTGGATATAGGATATGTGAAAAGAGACCAGTCAAGAATGACGTCAAGATTTTAGACCTGGGCAGCTGAAAGGATTGTATTGCCATTAACTGAGATGGGGAGTTTATATGGGGAGTGAATTTATGAAGATTATTAGTTCAGTTTTGAATTTGTTAAATTTGACTTTATATATGTTACAGATAATTTTATATATTATATAAAATATATCATATATAATATAAAATATATCATATGTAATATACAAATATATAATATATTATATACTTATATGCATATATGTACATACATGCATGCATGTATATGTACATATATACATGTATGTATATATACACATATACCTATAATATATATGATATATTTTATATGTATCTATCTTCATATGGAAATACTGAGTAGACATTTGGGTAGTGTCCAAGTTCTGAGACAACACTTGGGCTAAGCCGTTTGTGCGGGAAAGAGAAGTCTTTTGTGGAGAAGAGAAGTCATGCAAGGACTGAGCCCCGGGACACTCTAACCTTAAGAGGTTGGGGAGATAAGACTTTGCTAACTTATGTCCTTATTATGTATTTTTTTCCATCTCCCACTAGGATGCAATTCTGTGACAGTAGTGACCTTGTCTTTGTCTGTCTTGTGGTCTGGCACTAGCTATTTAATAAAAAATTGTAGGATGAATGAAGACAAAGATGTATACCACCCATGTGATCTCTGATGCTGGAGGGGACATGGCAGACTTGTCCACTTGGGTGCCACCTATTTATATCCAGTCAGTTCTTTGGTCAGAGGTTGGTATGCGTCATCAGAAAGAATTCTGACACTACCCCCGCCCCTCTTGTACCTTGAAGCTGCTTCTTGGGGGCTGGAAGATGAAGGAGGGGCTGCTGAGAGGAGCCTGGAGCTACAGCTTTTGAAGGTGGCAGCTTACACGTCCCTGTGAAGTGACTCTGGGGGATGGGGTCTCTCTCTGGGCAAACTCATCTTCCTGCTGTTATTCTCTGCGTGCCTGTGTTGAAGGCACAGGAAATGCTCTAATCCTGTTATCCTTGAGCTTTCCAGTCCGGGAGTCTAAAATCCAATTCCCCCAACACATGAACAAACATAATGGAGGCAGACAACAGAGGAAATGCCAGAAGGCTTGGGTTGTTGTCACGAGCTGACGGAGCCCAGCTCAAATGAGCTCATCCCTGATGATGAACTTGGGAAAGGCTAGGCTCTGCGTCAGACCTTCCCACCCCCATATCCTGGTGTCCTTTTTCCGGGCTAATTGCTTTGTCTCCCATCAGGCCCAAGTGTGCCCCATTCACCTGTGCATACCCCTTTAATTCCATACCCTCCCTAGCCCCTGTATATCAGAGGCCCTTCCTAGACAGAGGGTCAGCTTGTCAAGTGGAACTTCTTACGACTGATGTTTTGCATTCTTGGACTTCTTGGCTTGTCCTCATTCTTGGCAAAGGCTTCGTTTCTTGGTGCTATTTCCACCTGCAATCTCCAGGTGCAGAGAGCTGGGCATGGCTCCAAGGGTATTGACCAGCTGACCCAATGTCTATTCACCAGCCTTCTGTCTCTGAGGGTCTGTCTGGAGCTGTTCTTGTGGTCACAGCCTGTGTCTGCCTTCTCCTGACTTTCTCATAGAAAGTTATTGATGACATGATTTCAGACTGATCATTTCAAATGCAACAAGCGCTTGCAAGCTTAAGCATCGATAGCATGCAGACTCTTCAGAATAATAATTTAAGGGGGTGCTCTGATGGGGAAGATAGATAGCATTTTAACTAGAAAATTAAAAGTCACCCACAATTGCATGACCTAGAGATAGCCATGGTAAACCCTTGGGTGTGTTTCCTTCCGGGTTTTTCCATGCATATTTATAAAGCATTGCTGTGATCATACTGCTAGGTCTACCCAGTCGGCTTCCAGGTGGGCATTGCAGATGCACAGGAGAGATGCATCATCCTGCATGTATCTTTTGCAGAAGAGCTTCTGTTCTGTGAGCATTGGTCCAGCTCCCCAAAGCCAGCCTGATCTCATATCAGACCAGTCCTGTTTCCTCTGCTGCGCTAAGAAATTGGCATTTTCTTTGGGTTTCATAGCTTCAAGCCCTAATCCAAGCTGAGCTGTTCTTGCATTCCCTTGCTCCAGAGAGGGTGGTAGTTCCTCAGTTTTTCAGTTTTATTTTGAGCTCAGCAGCAGTTGCTCATTGACCTGGCTTTGAGTAGAAAAGACTGCCTAGGTTCCAGCTTTTAGGGAGCGGAACAGCTAACTACCCCCTTTCTCTGTCTCCTGGATGTCCCACCCTTTTTTTTTTTTTTCTTTCCCACCCTTCTTTTGATCTGTTTTCCCGTTTAGGATTCTGAGCGCTTTTCTGCTTTTCTCCTTCACAGAAAGTGCCAGAGGCTGTTGACTTTCCCGTTACCAGTGAAAGCTAGCATCAGTTAGTAGCCACTTTCCATCAATTGGCAGGAAAGCAGCTGCCAGACCCAGCAAAGTCACACGAGGACACAGGTAGTAAGGGCTTCTCTTCACAAAAATCAGTATTTCTTCTCCAGCAGTGACTGGAGCACTGGAAGATGTCAGAAAGGAGCCTGCTTTGTTCTCTCTGTCCAGCCACTCGGCCCTGTGATGCTTCCCAGCATAGGATATAGCCTTACCCCTGAGTGAGCCAATGATGTCATATCTGTTTACGGTTTTCCCCTTTGCACTAGCTGACTTCTCTGGAATGTCTCTACGCTCTCTGTCTCTGGGTTCTGCCCACTTATGCACACTCTGCCTAGTTCTCCTCCACCTAGAAGCTGTCTCCCTTCCTCTGAGCCCCTGCTCCAAATTCCTGAAGCACATGCGGTCCCCATTAGCACCATCCTAGAGCCAGATAGCCAGGGACCCCTCTCTTGGCTTGTGATATATTATTATTACTTTTTTAGAACAGGATCTCACTCTTGTCACCCAGGCTGGAGTGCTGTGGCATGATCACGATTCACTGTAGCCTCAAATTCCTGGGCTCAAGTGATCCTTCTGCCTCAGCCTCACAAGTGGTTAGGACTATAGTCGTGTACCATTAAGCGTGGCTTACGGTTCTAATTTCTGCAAGAATTACTAAAAAGGCCTCCTATGCTGTGTTCGCCATAAGTTTTTGAAGTTTTGAGACCCTGTCTCAAAACGAAAACACCTGATAAAAGGTATTTGTTTTGTTTTGAGACAGGCTTTGAGACTGAGGCTGGAGTGCAGTGCTGCAATCATAGCTCACTATAACCTCAAACTCAAGCAACCTTCCTGCCTCAGCCTCCTGAGTAGCTAGGACTACAGGTGCACGCCACCATGCCCAGCTAATTTTTCTATTTTTATTTTTGTAAAGATGGGATCTCACTATGTTGCCCAGGCTTCTCTCGACCTCCTGGCCTCAAGCCATCCTCCTGCCTTGTGGGCTTGTGCTTAAGAAGGCTTCCCTCTGGCCCTCCTTGCAACAGGCCCCTCCCCACAGGGCACAGTATTTCTAGACTATGTTCATGTACCTGAGACACCAGAATTTCCTGCCCAAATGATGCCCAGTCCCCTGCCAGGTGTTAAGTGTGTGACCACAGAGGACAGCTATTTGGCAAGAGTAGAGTGGGGACTTGGATGTATGGACCGTCTTGTCTACACACATGTGCAAAGCCCCAACAGGGTGTGGAAAAAGGGAAGGAAGTTGCTGGGGGTGGCCCTGAGCCAGGGGCCTTTGCTCATGTTCTTACTTGCACTCTTGCAAATAAGGAGAGGCTCTGCAGAGGGCAGGGGGTGCCTGGTCCCACACATTTTAACATTCACTCCTTTCTGCCTTGCTTTATTCTCTAGGCAACAAGAATAGATGCCTTCTGAGGGTGAGAATCATGGCTTATCTTTTTCACATCTTCCATCCTATCAAGGATTTCTGAACTGGCATGAGAAATTGACTGTGTCCACTAGTGAGAACTTTGGCTAAGCAGGTGCCACAGCCCCTCCTCAGAACATTTGCCAACTGAATCTTTTCCTTTCCCACCTGGCTCAGGGGAGGAGGCTGGTGATCCATAGTCTGGAGTAACTGGTCACCTTCTGCTTGACTCCAGAGGCAGCCTGTGCCTGGCTGGCTCTGAGAGGGCAGGGCAACTTTTACTCTGAGGTTCCTTGCAGAATTGGAAAGACAGCTGCATATGGTAGGGACTCAAGAAACACTGGGTGAGCAAGATATGAGTGAAACTGTGTGTAATGCTTTTTTTTTTTTTTTTTGAGATGGCTCACTGCAACCTCTGCCTCCTGGGTTCAAGTGCTTCTCCTACTTCAGCCTCCCGAGTAGCTGGGATTACAGACATGTGCCACCACACCCAGCTAATTTTTGTATTTTTAGTAGAGACGGGGTTTCACCAGGTTGGCCAGGCTGGTCAGGAACTCCTGACCTCAAGTGACCTGGTGCCTTGGCCACCCAAAGTGCTAGGATTACAGGCATGAGCCACCATGCACAGCCCACGGCCTGATGCTTTCTAGGAAGAAGAGGAGATGGCATGGGCCATCCCAGGTGTGTGTGAGGCATGGGAAGGGATACCCTGGAGGGACATTCCTTTAGGGGCCATTAAATAGGCCAGGGACAAGGAGGCCCTAAATCAGAGAAAATGCTTTAGGTAAGTTCCATCATAAAATGCTGCCACCCAGAACTACAGAAACTCCAGGGGCACCCAAGTTGGTGTCCAGGGGGTGGCTCTGAGATGAGGTAGCTTGGCCCAGGGGCTGGTGGCCTCCCCTTGGTGCTAGAGACTGCAAGGCCAGGCCCCCTGGGCTGCTTTAGACGCTGGGGTCCCACTTCTCTGGCTGGGCTGCAGGTGGTAAAGTCTGGCCTGCTTGTGGGGAATGGGGATAGGCTTGGAAGAGGGAAATCCTTCCTGTGTCCTGAGTGGCTGCCTGGCTCTGGCCGTAGAGATGCTGTCAGGCTATCTGTCCGGAAGAGTAGATGATGGAGCTGCTAGAATTTAAAAATGGCCAAGCTCTGTAGCCAGATTCCTGGGCTTCTTGGTGTCTACTGTGCTCTTTTATACCCTCTCTCTTTCTCCTAATTTAATGCACAAGACTACATTCAACTTCATTAGGATTATATGTCTTATAAGTTTAATATTTAATATCCAAGCAAAGGCTCCCCCACCTGCATATTTATTAAAGATGTCCTAGGAAGAATGTTAATGAGTCATGATGTCATAAATACTTGGAATGAAGGAACTGGAGACAGGGAAGAGGGAAGAGGGGAGAGAGAAAATCAGATCATTTTGAGAACCAAAGAGGAATTAAATTTTCCTCTCGGATTGGGGTTTGTTGTGTAGGCTGCTTGGATTTTCTGGCTGGGGCAGAAATACGATCTCAGGATTCAGAGCTGTGAGCTGTGTTCTTGTCCAAAGCCAGGCAGGGCTGGGGGTACCATGTGTGCTGGCTAAGTCAGACTTGTTTTGAATTTGGGTACATGCTGTGCTTTCAGGATGCTGAAGCACACATTTTAATGAATAATGGAGGAAAACATCTTAGCCAGATGTTGCACCCATTCGTATCCTCTTCTCTGGTTATTTGAAAGTAGCATTGGTGTAGATTCAGCGTTTGGATGCTTGACTTTAATGCTGAATCTCCATCCAGAGGCTTCATATTTTATAATCAAAATAACATGGGAAACCAGGTGCAGAGCTTGGCCATTTGTAAATTCAGCAGCTCCATTGTCCACTTCTCTGGACAGATAGCCTGACAGCATCTCTAGGGCCAGAACCAGGCAGCCATGCAGGACACAGGAAGGATTTCATTCTTCCAATCCTATCCCCATTTCCCACAAGCAGGCCAGACTTTACCACCTGCAGCCCAGCCAGAGGAGGGGGACGCCAGCATCTACAGCAGTTCAGGGAGCCTGGCCTTGCAGCCTCTAGCCCCAAGGGGAGGCCTCCAGCCCCTGGGCCAAGCTACCTCATCCCTCATCTCAGAGCCACCCCTTGGACACCCACTGGGGTGCCCCTGGAGTTTCTGTAGTTCTAGGTGGCAGCATTTTATGATGGAACTTGCACTGCAGTGTGCACCTGTTGTCTCAGCCACTTGGGAGGCTGAAATGGGAAGAGCACTTGAGCTCAGGAGTTCAAGGTTAGCTTAGGCAACATAGTGAGACCCTCATCTCAAAATAAAAACCAAAAACCACAAAAAAAGAACAAAAAACCAGAGGACAGGGAAATAACATGGGGAGGAGGAGTGATGGGGCAGAAAGAAGAAGAAGAGAAAGATTCTCCCAGGGCTTTGTGGAAGCTGAAAAGCTCATCTCCAGAGCTTGAGAAGAACTTTTTCCTCATTCGATTCCCCAACTGCCTTATTTCTCTAGACGTGAATGATTCACAAATCCCTCTTTCCTGATGGAATTCATTTATTGAACAGTTTGGCCTGAAAGGGATACAAGGACACCAGGACGAGTTTCCCTTCCTGTGCCCTAATGACGTCTCAGACAGAGCCCTGGCTTTCCAGACCCTTTGTGGAACTAAAAAGCAGCCTGGTCTATACCAGTGTAGAACTCACTTCTCAATCTTGCATCCATTCAGGGCTCCACTCCTCCCTCTGCTCAGCTTGACATGGCCTCTCAGAGTGTTGCTGTGGTGGGGAAGAAATGTCCAAACAGACCTGGGGAAGACTCAGCAGACCTCCTCCTGCTGGGATTGAATGAGATCCAGGCACTCCCTGTCTCTACAAAGGATTCTGTTGGAGCTCCTTCACTTGACTTTGATTCTGGGAAGCTTCTTCATCCCCTCCCCTAGGGAAGGCAGGTATAATTGTAGTTGGGGGGAAGGCCTTCTTATAAGTTTCTGGCAGCTTCCTTAAGAATGTAGGGAGCACTTCATGCCATTATTTTTGGATTTAAGACCTTAGCTGTAATTCTGCAAGCCAAGGCAATTGGAGAAGTACCATTCAGCAAACTTTCATTAACATTCTGTAGTTGAAATGATATACTGACAGTCTCATATGCAGAGATTCCCTCCCATCTTCCCATTCATTCACTCACACACGAAACTCCTTGGCTCTTGTGTCCTCCCAGGGGCTTAGTGTTAGGGATACAGAGGTGAGCAAAACCAGTCATTCTTGCCTTCAGGGAGCTGAAAGTCAGTGGAAAGGCAGAACAGCCCATAGAGAATCACAGTACAGGTGATATGGCTTGAAAGAGGGGATGGGTAAGCGGCCATGGGACGGTACTCTGAGGCATCCAGCCTAGTTGTTGGTGACTATCAGAGAAGGCTTTCTGGATAACTAAGTGAAAACTAAACAGTGAGCCCTGAAGGTGGGGTAGGAATTAACTAGATGAAGGGGCTGAGCAACCTAGGCAGAGTGATCACTATATTAGTCTGTTCTCATGCTGCTAATAAGGACATTATCTGAGACTGGGTGATTTATAAAGGAAAGAGGTTTAATTGACTCACAGTTCCACATGGCTGTGGAGACCTCACAATCATGGCAGCAGGTGAGTGAAGAGCAAAGTCACATCTTACATGGCAGGCAAGAAAGCATGTGTGCAGAGGATCTCCCCTTTATAAAACTATCAGATCTCCTGAGATTTATTCACTATCATGAGAACAGCATGGGAAAGGCCCATCATTCAATTACCTTCCACTGGGTCCCTCCCATGACATGTGGGAATTATGAGAGCTACAATTCAAGATGAAATTTGGGTGGGGACATGGCCAAACCATATCAAACTGTACGTGCAAAGGCCGAGAGGAGAGAAAGCTCAGGGTGATGGGATCATAGAGGGCAGGGTTTGAGGGGGTGAGGATGAAGGGATAGCAGGCACTGAAAGGTGGTCAGAGCCTGAGCATAAAGGGCCTGGCACCTTGAGGGGCCTTTATCTTGAGGACAACAGACATTTCTGGCATGTGTCCCATGGAGGGTAGGGTACAATTTGTCTCCCAGCTACAAAACAATGCTTGGCTCTGGGTGGAGAATGGAAGGTGGGGAGCAGGGCCTTGAGTCAGGGGGACCAACTAGGAGGTTGCTTCCCTTTCCTCCAGTCCTGTTTGCCACTGGCCTAGTCCAGGGAAGAGAAGCTGATGGCCTGGACTGGGCTAATGGCAGACACGACCAGGGCAAAGTAGACAGATTTGAAAAATGTCCTGTTTCTTATTTGCATAGTCCAATTTTTTATTGCAGAAATAGCAAAGAAGTCCTTAACAGGGCAAGTGCCCCCTCCATCTGTGATCTCACCTCCATGTCCAGCCTGTCCACTAGCTTCATTGACAGCCACCCCAAAGATTTACAAGCATAGACTTTAGTCTCTTGTTTCTAGGGTCAAGGCAAACGTAGTTGTAAAATGAGTTGCCATGGCAACACACAAAAGAGCTTGGGTTTGGCCTGGCAGATTGGAGGTGATAGAGGCAAACATGCAGTGATGAGTGAAGGAGTTTGTGACTCTGACACAGAGCTGAGGAAATCAGAATTCTGTCCTATGTGCCCAGCCATATCACTCTGGTAGGCTGGGCAGTGAGGCCAGGCAGCCCTGGGAGGAGGCAGGTCTGAGTTCTGACCTGGTGGGAGCCAGTAGGAGGGTCATGGTGACTAAGGTAACTGGAAGTCCTATGGCCCCATGGGGGATGTATATGGTGGCCTTGCCATCTGAGATCCAAAGGACAGAGAGGTGCTGCAGTTGTGGAGGGGTGGGCAGCAGGCAGATCGCAGGCAGATGGGCTTTGTCACCCAGGAGGGAGTTTTCTGGGAGGGGCTAGGGGGCTCATGAGGGATACCTCAGTGCTGCCCCTGAGAATGTCATGGTAACTCATTGTGCTCTCAGCTCTGTGAGGGCTTCTTTTTTTTTAAATTTTAGATTCAGGGGGTGCATGTGCAGGTTTGTTACAAGTGTATGTTGCATGATGCTGAGGTTTGGGCTTCTGTTGATTCCATCGCCTAAATAGTAAGCATAGTAGCCAGTAGGAGGCTTCTTTGCAGCCCTTGCTCCCCTCCCTTCCTCCCTGCTTTTGGAGCCCTTGATGTCTTTTGTTCCTATCTTTATGTTCATGTGTAGCCAATGTTTAGCTCCCACTTATAAGTGGGAACATGTGAGGTATTGTTTTCCATTTCTATGTTAATTGGCTTAGGATAATGGCCTCCAGCTATATCCATGTTGCTGCAAAACACATGATTTCATTATTTTTTATGGCTGAGTTGTACTCCATGGCATATATATACCACATTTGCTTTATCCAGTCCTCTGTTGATGGGCACCTAGGTTGATTCCACGTCTTTGCTATTATGAGTAGTGCTGCAATGAACACAGAGTGCAGGTCTTTTTGGTAGAACAATTTATTTTCCTTTGGGTAGATACCTGGTAATGGGATTGCTGGCTTGAATGGTAGCTATTTTTAATTTTTTTTTGCGAAATCTCCAAACTGCTTTCCACAGGGGCTGAACTAATTTACATTCACACCAATGGTGTATAAGTGTTTGTGAGGGCTTCATATATCATCGGGAGCTTCAGTAGTAAACTTCCAGGATAGAATCCAGGGCAGCCTCTTCCCTGCCCCCTCCCTCCGTATCCACCTTGATTCTTATTCATGACTGCTCTGCTCCGGTGGTGCCTTCTGTGGTGGTGAGATTCCCGGACACTGCTGGAATTCTCCCTGTTGCATTATACTCTGCTTGTCTCCCTATTAATCATCGGACCCCTTGTAGGGCTTTGGTGACATCCTGGTGGGAAAGCATTAGACCGATGTTTCAAAGCCTGAGAAAAAGAAGCTAGAAAAGATCTCTGAAGCTCTTTCCGCAGATAATCTGCCTTCGTCTTCATTTCTTTCTTTCGATATCTTAAGAATAGAAGGGCAGAACAATGAGTGGAATATCTAATTCTACTCATAGCCACCATTTGTTGAGTGTTTGCCATGTGCTGGGCATGGTGACAAGTACTTTATTTTCTATTTTCAACATAGCAGCTCATCACAACCATCCAACAAGGCAGGTACTATGTTATCACCATGGAGAAAATGGTGCCTACAGAGTTACATGAACTCATCCAAGGCTATTCAGAGAATAAGTGGCAGGAAATTAGCTAAGTCCAATGGCAGGTGTTCTTCCTCATCTTCATCTTGACCTGTCAGCTGCATTGGGCACTGCTGACTTCTCTTCGAAACACTTTACTTGGCTTTGGGACACCTCCTGTCTTGCTGGTGGCTTCTTTTCAGACTCTTTTTATTTTTGGAGATAGGGTCTTACTTTGTCACCCAGCCTGGAGCAGATGGTGCAATCATAGCTCACTGCAGCCTCAAACATTTTTGTAGAGATGGGGTCTTACTATGTCGCCCAGGCTGATCTCAAACTCCTGGCCTCAAGTGATCCTCCCACCTTGGCCTCCCAAAGTGCTGGGATTATAGGTGTGAGCCACCGTGCCTGGCCTTTCCTTTTCAGACTCTTTTTAGTTCCTTTTCAGACTCTTTTTAGTTCCTTCTCCTCTTCCCAACTTCCAGCCATTGAAGGCTCAGTTCCTGTTCTCATCTCCCCCTGTGCTTACTCCCTTGGTGACTTCGTCTAGTGTCATGGCTTTAAGTAGCATCTCTACACTGACCACTTCCATATTTTATCAGTTGTCAATTTTATCCAACTGACTATTTGACACCTCCATTTAGGTATCTAAAGGGACCCCAAAGTTAACATGTCCAAACTCAAATTCCTCATCTTCCATTCCAAACCAGCTCCTCCTGCAACTTCCTGATTTCAATAAATCGCAACTCCATCTTTTTTTTTTTTCCTGCTAAAACATCTCTTTAATCTCTTTAGAATAGATGATAACACTCAAAAAGGGTAATTCAGGCAGAAAAAGCACAGGAAGGATAAAATAGAATGGTTCTTAAACAACTCATTATTAATAGGGAGCAAATGGCTCAATGTAGGGAAAGATCCTAACTTTTAGTAGCTTTTGTCACAGGTTTTCCTTACCTCTTCTGCTGTACTAACATGTCGCCTCTGAGTTTTCTTGGGGCTCAAAAGACTTCGACCACATGAACCACTCCAAGATGGACTTGGAACAGGTTTAATAGGAAAAGATTTTTCATATGCAGATACATGGCAGTGATGGTTTGACTTTCCCACAAAAATGTTTGATAATCCACTTGAGGTCTTTCGGGTTTCGAGGTAAAGACTTCGGCTGTTTCTTGATTTTTGTAAAGATGAGCTTGATGATGGAGTAGAATTTCTCCATTGGCCATTTGCACTCTGGCCAAAGTTTCTTAAATCGCCTGAGCCAAGAAAACTCTCTGAGGAAGGATTATCTGAGTAATAGCTTGGATTATAAGCTGCGCTTCTTGTGGAACATGTAAAAGATCGGTCCAAATGTCCTTGCCTGGAAGATAAAATCTGCTGGTCAGAAAGTGAAAGCTGGGCAACTCCATCTTTTTATTGCATAGGCCCCCAAATCTTCAATTCTTCCTTGACTCCTTTTCTCATCCTCCATATCCCATCATCCAGGTTTAGATTCCAACCACTTTCCCATCTTTTCCACTTGCCTGGCCTGGGCCATGCCCATTTCATGGCTAGACGCTGCACAAACTTCCCAGCTTTCCTGTCTTCCTCCCATGTCAATTTTCAACACAGTAGCCTGAGTGACTTTTAAAAATATGTAACTCAGATGACATTATTTCTCTGCCCAATAGCTTCCAATGGGCCCATCTCACTCAGGGAACAGCTGAAGCCTTTGTGATGGTTTTCAAAGCCCAGCATGACTCAGCCCCAGCACCTCTCACTGCTCTCCCAGCTCCCTCTGCTCTAGCCACCAGGGCCTCTTGCTGTTCCTCGGAGGTGCCAAGCACTTTCCCACCTCCGGGCTTTTGCTCTTGCTGTTCCCTCCACCTGGAATGTTCTTCCCCCAAAGCAGTACACTGTTGTTTACTGCATGAAGGCACCTATTTGGGGGGTTAGTGAGGGCTCGAATGCAGATTTCATTCTTACTGCATGGTGTTTCCACAGGGGTTTGTCCACTCTCAAAAGGCTTCTTTTTGTAATTTGCACAGAGGCTTGCTATGGGCCACTGCTTGTCATGTGGTCCCCTAAACTCTGTGGGCCTCAGAGACATCTGGGGGTGCCCTGGAGAGTGAGTTAAGTCAGGAGGTGGGTCTGGGAAGGTGGCCTTTACGGTGAGGAAGGTGTCAGGGGCCTGCCTTAAACTGCCTCTAGAGGTTTTCTTAGTGTCCTTCTGAAGCTCTTACTGACTACAAGAGGGTGTTGAATGAATAGGGGCTTAGCACAGCTTCCTGGGTCAGGTGAGCAGCTTTCATAGAGCTTCAGAGCTGTTTCCACATTCCTGAGACTCTAAGAGGTCTCTTGGCAGGACTTTACATGGGGCCTGGCAGGAGATAATTTCTTTTTTTTTTTTTTTTTTTTTTTTTATTATACTTTAGGGTTTTAGGGTACATGTGCACAATGTGCAGTTTTGTTACATATGTATCCATGTGCCATGTTGATTTCCTGCACCCATTAACTCGTCATTTAGCATTAGGTGTATCTCCTAATGCTGTCCCTCCCCCCTCCCCCCACCCCACAACAGTCCCCGGAGTGTGATGTTCCCCTTCCTGTGTCCATGAGTTCTCATTGTTCAATTCCCACCTATGAGTGAGAACATGCGGTGTTTGGTTTTTTGTCCTTGCGATAGTTTACTGAGAATGATGTTTTCCAGTTTCATCCATGTCCCTACAAAGGACACGAACTCATCATTTTTTATGGCTGCATAGTATTCCATGGTGTATATGTGCCACATTTTCTTAATCCAGTCTATCGTTGTTGGACATTTGGGTTGGTTCCAACTCTTTGCTATTGTGAATAGTGCCGCAATAAACATACGTGTGCATGTGTCTTTATAGCAGCATGATTTATAGTCCTTTGGGTATATACCCAGTAATGGGATGGCTGGGTCAAATGGTATTTCTAGTTCTAGATCCCTGAGGAATCGCCACACTGACTTCCACAATGGCTGAACTAGTTTACAGTCCCACCAACAGTGTAAAAGTGTTCCTATTTCTCCACATCCTCTCCAGCACCTGTTGTTTCCTGATTTTTTAATGATGGCCATTCTAACTGGTGTGAGATGGTATCTCACTGTGGTTTTGATTTGCATTTCTCTGATGGCCAGTGATGAGGAGCATTTCTTCATGTGTTTTTTGGCTGCATAAATGTCTTCTTTTGAGAAGTGTCTGTTCATGTCCTCTGCCCACTTTTTGATGGGGTTGTTTGTTTTTTTCTTGTAAATTTGTTTGAGTTCATTGTAGATTCTGGATATTAGCCCTTTGTCAGATGAGTAGGTTGCAAAAATTTTCTCCCATTGTGTAGGTTGCCTGTTCACTCTGATGATAGTCTCTTTTGCTGTGCAGAAGCTCTTTAGTTTAATGAGATCCCATTTGTCGATTTTGGCTTTTGTTGCCATTGCTTTTGGTGTTTTAGACATGAAGTCCTTGCCCACGCCTATGTCCTGAATGGTATTGCCTAGGTTTTCTTGTAGGATTTTAATGGTTTTAGGTCTAACATATAAGTCTTTAATCCATCTTGAATTAATTTTTGTATAAGGTGTAAGGAAGGGATCCAGTTGCAGCTTTCTACATATGGCTAGCCAGTTTTCCCAGCACCATTTATTAAATAGGGAATCCTTTCCCCATTTCTTGTTTTTGTCAGGTTTGTCAAAGATCAGATAGTTGTAGCTATGCGGCATCATTTCTGAGGGCTCTGTTCTGTTCCATTGATCTATGTCTCTGTTGTGGTACCAGTACCATGCTGTTTTGGTTACTGTAGCCTTGTAGTATAGTTTAAAGTCAGGTAGCGTGATGCCTCCAGCTTTGTTCTTTTGGCTTAGGATTGACTTGGCGATGCGGGCTCTTTTTTGGTTCCATATGAACTTTAAAGTAGTTTTTTCCAATTCTGTGAAGAAAGTCATTGGTAGCTTGATGGGGATGGCATTGAATCTATAAATTACCTTGGGCAGTATGGCCATTTTCACGATATTGATTCTTCCAACCCATGAGCATGGAATGTTCTTCCATTTGTTTGTATCCTCTTTTATTTCATTGAGCAGTGGTTTGTAGTTCTCCTTGAAGAGGTCCTTCACATCCCTTGTAAGTTGGATTCCTAGGTATTTTATTCTCTTTGAAGCAATTGTGAATGGGAGTTCACTCATGATTTGGCTCTCTGTGTGTCTGTTATTGGTGTACAAGAATGCTTGTGATTTTTGTACATTAATTTTGTATCCTGAGACTTTGCTGAAGTTGCTAATCAGCTTAAGGAGATTTTGGGCTGAGACAATGGGGTTTTCTAGATATACAATCATGTCATCTGCAAACAGGGACAATTTGACTTCCTCTTTTCCTAATTGAATACCCTTTATTTCCTTCTCCTCTGGCAGGAGATAATTTCTTGATCTCTGTTTCCGCTGGATCCTTCCTCTGTCCAAACCTCTGGGTCTCAGGATACCCTTGGGTGCCAGGCACAGGGGTGACACTATGAGGTTAAGGGTGTGGACTCTCTAGCCAGATTGCTGGGTTCAAATCCCAGCTCCCCAAGCTACTAGTTGTGTGGCCTAACCTTTCTGTACCTTATTTTCCTGTCTATAAAATGTCAATAATAATAGTACACATTAAATTAGTTAATATGTATGTGAGATTAAAAGAAACTGGGGCCAGAAGATCTAGCAGTTGAATTCACCTCCTAGGGAATCACAAAAGTACATAGTGGGGGACCCTGCAGCTTGCTGGCATGGTTGGGCACAAGGTGAAGATAGGAAAAACTCATTGAGCTGGCAGGGACCCCTCTATACGGAGACCCCATTCCTGTAGCTCTGAGGTGCCTGGGTGATGGGGGAAGTCCTGTTGGGGAGGAGGCCTGCAGGGTTTGAGGCTGCAGCCTGCACATGAACTGGGCAGCAGTGAGCACCCATCTGGGGCAGTGGTGGTTCCAGGAAGGGAGCAGCTCTCACAGTGGTCCTCTCTTTGGCTGATTTTGCATTTGAATCACAAGCAGGATAAAGCTGGAGGCAGAAGGAAGCTGCCGAGGTAACCTTGCAGGCAGTGGGAGGCTTGGGCAGAGGCAAAGAGGAAGCTAGTCCTAAGTGTGTGTTGTATCTGCTGGGCTGGCGCTTGCCTCATTTGGAGCTGAGAGCCTTTTTAAGAGAGCACAGGCTTGGTTTTGAGATGGAATGCCATATCTCATATACTCATCAGTAGCCGTTTAAAAACAATTTGAAGCTTCCCTGGGTCAGAGACTGATGTGATTTTCAATGGGCTGACATCAAAGCAGCTCCCCTGAGCATAATGGGATGTCAGTTCCCCACAATTATCTTAGGAAGAGTTGGTCTCCAGCCTGGAGCCCTTAGCCTCCAAGTTCTGGTTCATCTGCTGTATTGTGAAAAAGAAATTTGAGGGAAGGGGAGAGGAAGGAGGAACCTGCCTGGGGCCTTTGCATGGGTCTTGCAAAGATGAGGGGGACAGGTGGGGGTTACTATAGGTCTTTACATGGCACAGACCAGTAAAAAAATCAAACAAACCGTGACTAACAGGAGGGAGCTGATACCTTTTGTCAAGCAAGAATGTTAAAAAAGAAAAGAAACAACCTGCTCCCCACCTTAAAAGAACAGAAAGAACAGCAGCAGCAGCAACAGCAAAACCACTGTTACTATTACCAATTCATGAAAGAAGGGATATTTTAACATGAAAAAGGACTATTCCCAAGAAGGGAATATTCTTGGAATAAAGGACAATTTTCCCAAGAAAGGAAGGTTGGCAACCTTGCACAGGCACACACACACACACACACACACACACACACCTGAATTATCCTTGTTTTTATTTTTCATTTTGTTTAAGTCTGATGAAAACTTTCCCGTAGATAGGCCTGCTAGATAGGTTGGCTTAGGGGACAAATGACTCTGGGGCTCACCAAGTGTGGGGTATGAAGAGAGGACAGTGGAGGGCTTAGATGGAAGAAATGGCTGAGAGATGGTCTGCCCTACTCCAGGGGCTGGTAGAGTAGGGGAATCTTCTAAAAGCAGGCCAGGCCAATTCTTTTAATGCAACACATTTTAGATTCGGGAAAGAATGGGAGGAAGAGGGAGTAATAACAGACTCTCTGAAGGTCAATTACTCTGCTTTCCAGTGGACTTTTCTTCCATTTCCCCCTCTTCCTTCATATAGCCCTCACTGTTCGCTGAGCCAATGACCACTGCCCCCTCCATAAAGGTGGAATGAATTTTCCTTTCAGAAAGAAGCTCTGTCCAACTCCAAGGCCTAGACATAACTTCATCAGGCTCAAGCAGAGTTCAGCTGGGAAGCCCAAGTCTAGGACTCCCAGGATCCAGTGAAAGTGAAGCACATCTGTAAGTTTACTTTGGCTGGTGGATCACTCCCTGGGGCCCCACCTGATAGGCTATTAACAGCTTCTCCAGGAGACACAGTTTTTAGCGGCATCACCTTCACAGACTTTTCTCATAGGTTCAGCTTTTTTATTTGTTGTTTGAAGCTGCTGACTTACAACGTATTTGTCTGCTCTTACCGTGAGTTCTGGCCATCTCTCAAGTGGAAAAATGCCTGGCAAAACATCGATTTCCTCTGAACGGAGATTCTGAATCATCCATGAAATAAAAGCTTCTTCCCCGAAAGAAGTTTAATAGAGCCACAGCACCAAGGTCACATGTGAGCCACTTGGACTTTTGGTGGTACCAGTGACAGAACACCTCAATATTGGGATACACTGCATTAGTCTGTGCCAGGGCACATGTGTGGCTATGCCTGTGTGTGTTTACACACACATTCACATGCACACACACTTGCTGAGCCAGGGGTGGGGAGGCGGACTTCTGGGAAAAAGGAAGGGGAGTTTTAAAAGGACAGCTACTCTCTTCTTCACTCTTCTGTGGAATGAACTCTGGGCTAGAGTGAGGGAAGTTGAGTCTGATCCCAGGTCTGCCTTCTAAGTTGCTGGGACCTTGGGAAAGTCGCTTCATTTCTTTGAACTTCATCTGCAAAATGGATACAGAGACACTGTATCAGTCAAGATTTAAAACAGGAAACAGAAATATCTCAAGGTATTTTGAACAGAAAGGAATTTTATACGGAGAATGAAATCTTTACAAAATTCACTGGAAGAGCCAGAAGAATGAAGTTGAAGGCCACCAGGTCAGAAAACTGCTGCCATGGTGGTAGCCTCCACTGTCATCATCTCACCCTTGAAGCTGGTGACAAGACCACGGGCCCCGGAATCCAGCCACCACCAACATTGATTGTCCGACTGCACCTCTGCAGAGAGATTATGGTGTCCTTTGGGTCCCAGTCCCCAAATCTGGCACAAATGCAGCCCATGAGCAGAACCCAAGTTGAGCTATAAGAAGCTCTGGGAAGTGTCATTTTTAGCTTTGCCAGCTCTGGAGATGGAAGGGTGAAATTGAAATGGAGAATCAACCTCGGCATTTGACGTAGTTTTTTTGCTCTGGAGTTCCATGATTCTGCTGGAGAGAGTAGACTTGGGGAGTTTCAGCAGAAATATCAGCTTTTTCAAGTTTTCACTGGTCTTGCCACACTTCACCCAGCCTCCTGTGTGTGGTTCACAGCCCAAGGGGTGAGGTTCCCTGCCCGCTGGAGCAGTGGGGTTTTGAGGCTCCTTGAGGTCTACTTTAGACGTCCACTCTGTGTGGGGGTGGGAGAGCCATGAAGGAAGCTGCCAGTTGCCTTCTTTTTGGAAAGTTCCTCCCACCTCAACTCTCAACTTTGTATAAACTTGAAAAATAGAATTGGAAGGACAGAGAAAAATGAAGTTTAGGAGGAAACCAAGAGTTCTTCTCTGGAATCACATGGCCAAGGTCTTGGCTTCGTAATCTAAGCACAGGTACCCTTCCTCGCCAGGGAGGAACCCGAGCAGAGGGTGGCAGGCTGTGAGTTCAGTGGGGTTTCTATCAGGGAGCTAGAATAGAGGGTGCCAGCTCCATCACCCCTGCTCTGCCCTTCCTTCCCAACAAGGGCAACTTGAGCTAATGAGCAGAATGGAAGCTGGGAGGCTGGGTGCTAGTGTGGGGTATGAGGAGTGGGGGACAGGAAGGAGGAATAGAATTTTAACTATTATTCAATCAGACACATTCTCCATGCTGGTATCACTCCTCCAAATTGGCAGTAATTCGTGCCCCCCCACCATTCCTGCCAATTGAGCAGCAGGGAGGAAAGATGGCATGGGGAGAGGAGCTGCCTCCCCTCTAGAGCCTGGATTCTAGATCCAAACTGGGCAAGCAGGGGAGGGCAGCGAGAACGGCGCGTGGCGAGGAGGACTCTGGTGGGGACCTGAGGACACCCAAAGGGGTCCAGTCTCTTTCCCCTAAGGAGTCCCTAAGGTGCCTCCTTAGGACTTTGTCTTATGGAGACTTTCTGAGAAAGGCCAGGAAACAGGCTTGTTTGTCTGAGAGGCAGCATCATTCAGAGGTAAGCAGGCAGTTAAAAACTTGAGCCCCTGGTTAATATTGCATCTGGCTGCCACCCTGGACCTGGTCTTCTTGGAGCAGGGTTGCTACTTGGGGGTAGCACGGCTGATTATCAATATGGGATGCTGCCGTTGAGAAGGGGAAGGCATGGAGAGACCAACCCTCTTGCCAGAGGAGGAACTGTATGGGTTAAGAGAAGAGTCCACAGATCCTTCCGGGTGCAAATGCCAGAAGCAAGAAGGGGGCCACCTCAGTAGAAGACGCTCCGGTTGAGTAGGTGAAGGAACTGGTTGTATCTGGGCTCCATCATTTCACCTCTCTGTGCAAGTAGATTCCTCACCCATGATGGGATGATGAGCCCACTCTGCGGAGGGCCCTCTTGGCCTTGATGGTCTATGATTGCAGGTCTGCAGAGCACCTGTCTCCTCCTGTTTCCCACAAGACGTGGGTTCCTGCTCCCGCTGGCCTGCTCTATTCCTCAGGAAGGTGGAGGAGTGGTCTCTTGAGTGCCAAAAAGACCCCCTTTGGCTGTTTGAGAGGGCTCGGCTGTGCACGGAAAACACTCTCCCACGTTGTTATTCAGTGGGAAGAAAGAAGAGGAAGAAAAGCAAAGGGAGAAGGTATTGTTTGGGTACAATCTGTGTTTGCAATTTTCCACATCGGTTCTTTTTATGAACGCTCCAAAAACAAGACAACAGCAGAGGCTGATTCAATATGCGCCATGCAGGAAAACAATAAGGAAAAAAATAAGGGTTTTTAATAAGCACTTGGAAAGGCTGTAATTAAATCTCGGGCTCTGTTTGGAAAACAAGAATCTCATTTAGTGCCTTTGCCCCGGCGCTCCCTAATATCTGCACCCGTGTTTTCTGCTGGGCAATTACTGTGTCTTCCGCGGCTTGATTAACAAATACAGGTGCGGGACGCGCTCAGGAGGGAGATCCCAGGACGGAAGGAGGGGCGCCTGCGGGGGAGGGGCGGGGGCTGCAGAAGACTTGGCTCTCACCCCAACAGCTGTCGCGGGGACCTGTGGGAGGTGAGGAAGGAAGAGTCGCAGGGTGGGGGAAGGAGGAGTGAGGGCAGACGCAGGCCCCCTGCCTCTCCTGCCTGCATTTCCTCAAGTCTCATTCCATGAAGGATCCAAGGGGTTATGAGAACACAGAGGGCCCCTCTGGCCTAGGACTCAGGGACTTTAGAAGAGATGACCAGATGGCTGGGCACGGTGGCTTATGCCTGTAATCCCAGCACTTTGGGAGGCCGAGGCGGGTGGATCACTTCAGGTCAGGAGTTCGACATCAGCCTGGCCAACATGGTGAAACCCCGTCTCTACGGAAAAAAATACAAAAATTAGCCAGGCGTGGTGGTGGGCACCTGTATTCTCAGCTACTTGGGAGGCTGAGGCAGGAGAATCGCTTGAACCCGGGAGGGGGAGGTTGCAGTGAGTCGAGATTGCACCACTGCACTACCGCTTGGGCAACAGGGTGAGACCATGTCTCAAAAGAAAAAACAAACAAACAAACAACAACAATTAAAAAAAAGAGAGAGAGATGACCAGAGGAAGAAGGGACATGTCAGCAAGAGAATGAGAGCCCCGAATCAGTGGGGGTTGTGTGTCCACAGCGATTTTAAAAAACATTTTAAATTTTATTTTTATTTTTAGAGACAGGGTCTTGCTATGTTGCCCAGGTTGGGGTGCAGTGGCCCAATCATGGCTCACTGTAGCCTTGACCTCCTGGGTTCAAGTGATCCTCCCACCTCAGCCTCTGGAGTAGCAGGGACTACAGGCATGTGCCACCACTCCTGGCCAATTTTTTAATTTTTTTGTAGAGACAGGGTCTTACCATGTTGCTCAGGCTGGTCTCCAACTCCCAAAGTGCCGGGATTACAGGTGTGAGCTACTGTGCCCAGCCTGAAAAACATTTTTCCAGCCTGGGTAACATGGTGAGATGTCATCTTTACAAAAAATGAGAAAAATTAACTAGATATGGTGGCATGCACCTGTGTTCCCAGCTACTTGGGAGACTGAGGTGGGAGGATTGAGCCCAGAAGGTCGAGGCTGCAGTGAGTTGTGATTGCGCCCCTGCACTCCAGCCTGAGTGACAGAAACAGACCTTATCTCACTCCTTGGTTGATCAGAGAGATCAACCAATGAGTGGATAAGGAAAATGTGGTATATATACACCATAGAGTACTACTCAACCATAAAACGAGATGAAATAATGACCTTTGCAGCAACTTGGATGGAGTTGGAGGCCATTATTCTAAGTGAAGTAATTCAGGAATGGAAAAGTAAATGTCATATATTCTCACTTATAAGTGGGAGCTAAGCCTTGAGGATGCAGAGGCATAAGAATAATATAATGGACTTTAGTGACTCGCAGGGAAGGATGGGAGGAAGCGAGGGATAAAAGACCATATATTGGGTACAGTGTACACTGCTCGGGTGATGGGTGCACCAAAATCTCAGAAATCACCACCAAAGAACTTATCTATGTAACAAAAAACCACCTGTACCCCAAAAATTATTGAAGTAAAAATTGACACATAGTCATTGCATATATTTATGGGGTGCATAGTAATATTTGGATACATATAATGTGTAATGATCAAATCAGGGTAATTAGCATATCCATCATCTTAAACATTGATAATTTCTCTGTGTTGGGCACACTCAAAAGTCTCACCTCTACGTGAAACTATCCAATAAATTATTGTTTACTGTGGTCCCTCTACAGTGGTATGGAACACTAGAACTTATTCCTCCCATCTAGCGGTCATTTTGTATCCTATAACCAACCTCTTCCTATCCACCCCTCCTCCTCACCCTTCTCAGTGTCTGGTAAGCTCTCTTCTACTCTCTGCTATGAGAGCAACTTTTTTTTTTTTTAGCTTCCACATGAGTGAGTACATGGAGTATTTATCTTTCTCTGCCTGGTTTATTTCACCAACAATGTACTCCAGGCTCATCCATGTTGCTGCAAATGACAAGATTTCATTGTTTTTTGATAGCTGAATAATATTCTATTTGTGGATGTATACCATATTTTCTTTATCCATTAATCTGCTGATGGACACTTAGGCTGATTCCATATCTTGGCTATTGTGACTAGAGTGGCAGTAAACATGGGGCTGTAGATACCTCTTTGGTCTACTGATTTTCTTTCCTTTGGATATGTATTGGTAGTGGGATTGCTGGATCTTATGGTAGTTCTGTTTTAGCTTTTTGAGGAACCTCCATATTGTTTTCCATAATGGTTGTACAAATTTACGTTTGTACCAATAGTGTGTAAGAATTCCTTTTCTCTGCAAACAGGGATATTTCTTTGCAGGAAATTAGCCAATTTGTATAGTATGTGCTTGTCCTTGCCAAGTTGTATTGAGTGGGTTCGAACTTCTACAGTTCAAAACAACTGCCTTGACCACAGTCCTCTACCTGTCCCATAGAAATACCATGCCTTCCCCCATGGTATTAATGCACTTTTTTTTTTTTTTACTGAATAGTCACTAGGGGTCAGGCACCATACTAAGGACTCTTTCTACTCTGTCACTGAATCCCCTCAACACAGTCAGAGGATAGGTGCTGCTGTTACTAGCTCTGTTTTCTGGATGGGGAAGCTGAGGAACAAAGGGTAAGTCTTGTGTCCAAGAATCACTAGCAGGAGATGGGGCCAGCTCTTGAACCCACGCTGTCTGGTTCCAGGGGGTTTGCTGTTCACCCTGCCTACTATGCTTGCTTATCAGAGACACTTTCACTGCTCTCTTTCTGCCTCTTGCTCTGGGTGCCAGATCTCAGGCATTTTAACAGAGTGCCTGCTGGGATTGGGGAGAGGGGGAACCTTGGCCAGGTTTGGGCTGGAGGAGGGGCCGAGCTTCTCCTGGGGACCTGTGTCCCAGGGATGTGGTGGTGGGACTTGCACTGAGAGGCGATGCATCAGTGGGGAGCAGGGTCTGCAGTCTTGCATAAAGCTACCAAGACTTAAAGCATTTTCCAGAGGCTTTTCCAAATCTTAATGCAGTATCCAAATATTATATACTATAATGTTATAATATACTGTAACATTGATTGAGTGCTTTGTCCAGAAGTACAGCTCAGGTAGGCAGTGCCTAGAGAGCTGAAGAAATCTGTTGACTTTGATATCTTGTCCTTATTTATGGGCTCTTTTTTCAACTCTCTGAAGCAGAGCCTGAGTCCTTTGGAAACATTTGGCCTTTCCTTTCCATCTTTCTGTGACCTTCAGTAAAGCATCCTCCCTCCCTGAGTCTCAAGGACAGATGGATTTCCTTGCTAGAGATTGTGTCCAATTCCATGGTGCTGCCTTATGGCTTTCCAATCCCCTACTCCTGTCACGGCTGCATCTCAGTTCTAGCCAGAAGCTGGCTCTGCCCCATCCTTCTTCAGCTCCTCCCAACAGTGCTGAGGGTATGACACCCTGTGCCAGCTGGAAGTCACCCTATTTGGTGTGTGTGCTCATGGTAACTCTGTGCCCAGTGCCAGGCTCCTGGAGAAGAGCTGAGATTCTAGAGCAGCCAGGTCCCTCCGCATTCCTTGGCATAGCTCCTCTCACCTCCTGAAACGAAGGGAAGGAAAGCTCTTGATGCTGCTCACTGCTGCCTCTTCTGAGGCTCTTGAGGCTGCTGTTGCCTGTTGCTGCTGTGGCTTTGAGGAAACAGCTTTTGAGGAGTTGTTGCCTGTGTCAACTCAACAAAGAGAAAGAGAAAGAACAAGAGTGAGAGGGAGTGGGGTGAGCAAGTGAGCATCACTGAATAGGGAAGCCAATTAATATTCTTGGAACAAACTCTCTGAGCACTATCTGCTGTCATCAGTGAGTCAATGCAAATGCTGAAAACTCAGATAAAGATGGGAGCAGCAGCTCATTCCTTTAATGCCAGGACATTCTGCTTGGTGTTGTCTTGAGAAGGTGACACAGTTAACTATTACCCTTTAGTAGTAATCACAAACTGTAGAAAGCACCTGAGTATGTCATTAATCACACCACCTGGCATGCATATTGCATTCTCTTCTGGGAGCTCTGATGGTAGAGAAGGCATGGTTTCGTGTACTGTTGCCGACAAACTTGGCACTGCCATTCCCGCCCTATTTTCCAGATTCACATACAGAGGCTGGGGAGATCATAGTATGTCAATGGCTAAAGCAGGTTTCTTAATCCCAAGCCATTGCTTCTTCATTGAAATTTCTTAACTATACAGGATCTTGAATTTAGGCCTCTTGGTTTCATGACAGTGGCTAGAGGTGATGAGCTAAAATCAGAAATGATTCCACTTGTAGTATTAGTACCTTTTGGGAAGCAAAGTTTAAAAGCATGCTTAAAGGACATCAAAATAATCCAAAGAAACACAGTATGTCCCCAGGACCCTCTGGGGGAAGCTGTACTTCCACACAGTCTTTTAGTCCTTCCTGGGGAAGTGGGGGAGCTCTATCAGCCATTTAGGTGCCAGACCTTGGATAGATTCAGGTCCTCACTGTGGATTTTACTGCCTCTAGAATATGGCTCAACAACCTTTTTGCTGCTGAGTAATGCAAACAAGTGTGTATCTTATTTGGATGACTTGGGTAGACCTCACAATTAGCAGGAAAGAAAAGGACAACAGAGACAAACATCAGGACTATATTGGATGAGGCCTGAGCTGGCTGACCTCTAAGTTCCTTTCACACAGAGTTTCTGTGCATCTGTGATTCTCTACATAGCTGAGTAGGAAGGAAGAAAGAGATAAATTTGAAAGCGATGTACGTGTTGAGATGTGGGACGAGGTTGGTACCAATCTCCCAGAGTGACCTGGCCTCTCCCTCCCACCCACCTGTCACCCACACTGAGTGTACCCTAGTTCTCTGAGGATGAGATCCAAGTCTGACCTAAGGGCCAAGGCCAGATAATTTGCCAATTTCTAACTCTGCAGGCCTCTCTGCTGCACCAAGCAGCAGCTCCTCTCTTCTTTTGCCCCAATCCATGAAGCTTTTCAGCTGCTCTTCCCAACCTTCCCAAAGCTTTTTGTTGTTGTTTGACCATTGTATGGATAAGAGGATACCCAAGTCACCTCCTCTTCCCAACCAAACTGCCAGGAAGTCCAGCCACTATCAGAGAGTCCAGGACATGGAAGGTCTCACAAAGTTTTGCTGGAGTGATTTGAATTGCTGTGCCTCAACAGGGCAATGCATTTATGCTTCCAAAACTCAGCGTGGGCTGGGCGTGGTGGCTCATTCCTGTAATCCCAGCACTTTGGGAGGCTGAGGCCAGTGGATCACTTGAGGTCAGGAGTTTGAGATCAGCCTGGCCAACATGGTGAAATCCCATCTCTACCAAAAATATAAAAAATTAGCCGGGTGTGGTAGCGGGTGCCTGTAATCTCAGCTACTCAGGAGGCTGAGGCAGGAAAATGGCTTGAACTTGGGAGGCAGAGGTTGTGGTGAGGTGAGATCGTGCCATTGCACTCCAGCCTGGGTGACAGAGTGAGACTCTGTCTCAAACAACAACAACAACAACAACAACAACAACCAAAACTCATCCTGTACAAAATTTGTTTGGGCAGGATGTTAAAATGCCCATTCCTGGGCCCAGCCCCAGAGATCCTGATTCAGCAGGTCTGGGGTGGAGCTCAGGGATTCTGCATTTTTAACAAGTTCTCTGGTTGGTGCTGTACAAATTGCAGTGTGTCATTCTTTTGTGTGACGTGGAGCCTGTGACTTTTGGATCGTGGAGGTTCTCCTTTGACTTCCTCATTAGTGCGTAGTGACCTGGTTTGTGACTCTGTCTTCCTGTTTCTCACAGGACTCACTTTTATGGAATTGAGCTTGGTTTTAAAGGCCTTCTTGTAGCAGAACCAGAGTTTCCTATCTCTCATTTATTCCTTAACCTGTATTGTCCTGAGTGTTCTTATTTTACCTGCAAGCCTCAGTGTTGGGAAAAAAGTAGCTGTTCAGGTGGGCTTTGCCAGCACAAATCTGGAATTTTCTGTCCCCTAGTGGGGCCCTTCTTCATTGGCACAGTCGTGGTGCAGGAGGTTTTCATGTGACCTCATCCTGGGATTGGGCTCATCTCCTCCCTCAATCCTGACTCTAAGGTAAGGACTTCATCAGCAGATTCCACTGGGGACTTTGGCCACTTTGGAAGCAAACTCTTTCTGCAAGAGATTCAGAATGATCCCTGCCCTGTGTCCTACACCTTGCTAACCTCCTGGCTGAGGGAAGAGCATGAGTCTGAGCATGAGACTCTGTTGGGAGGAGAAGAAGCTGAGATGAACTCTGATGTATTAGAACACTGGCGGCATGGCCTTCTCAGTGTTGAGTGTGCCTAGCTTTCACCAAGACCCCATGTCAAAGGCCTGAAGCCAGGTAGACCCATGGGAGTAGGATCCTTCTGGCATGTACATTGGACCAGGGAAGATTTAGAGCTTTGCCAACCTTCAGCAGTCTCCACAGGGTCCCAGGCTGGGCTCTGGGGAGGGGTGGAGGAGACTGAAAATGGTTATCCAAGCGCTCTCTTCAAGGTACGGGGAACTTCTCTCAAGCTGCGTTTTGAACACTTCATTAGCTTATGGACTGTTCTGGTGGAATAGATTGAAAGGTTGACTCTCAATTCATTATTTTCTGCTCTTCTACTTGCTTGCATTTTATAGGTGGGCCACATTTTTTAAATATCTCAGTTTGCTCCTGTATGAAATAGAGAAAATAATCCCTGAATAATCATTTTGATAATAATAATAACACTGCATTCACCCAGTGTTTTTGAATACCTGTTACATGCCACGTACTGTTTAATGGCACCGGGGATACAAGTGAGCATAACATAATTCATGCCTTCATGGAGCTTACATTCTAAAAGAGGATGGAGAAAACACAAACATAAAAATAATATTTAGTACATCAGAAAGTAATACATTTTAGGAAAAAAAGCAGAAATAGGAGGTAGGGAGTGGTGGAGAGAGAGGTACTATAGGGTATAATCAGGGAAAGTCTCACTGATAGTTAGAAGAAAGTGAGGGAGCAAGCCACATGGCTATTTTGGAGAAAGCTTCTAAGCATAGGAAATAGCAAATGCAAAGACTTTGAGGCAGGAGTATGTTCAAGCAACAGCAAGGTGACCAGTGTGGCCAGATGATAGCACTGATCATGACAATAATAACAGCAAAGCCAGTGAGATAGGTACTATTTTTATCTTCATTTTGCAGGTGACTTGCCTAAGGTTATATAGCTACCATGTAGTCGAGCTTGGAGAAGACAGCTTGACTACAGGTCTTGCTCTCTTAGTCATTAAAAGGAAGGAGGTGGGATGGAGTTTCCAGTATTTGTCAAATGCAGCCAGCCTCTTAGAGAGGGAGGGATCTATGCACGTATGTAGTGGAGGGGAGGGGTGCTTTCCCTTCTCTTCTCCTACCAGTTAATCAGAGAATATGTTAGTACAACACAGTCAATTTTTATGGATACCCAGATGCAGTAGCCCTGCATGGACCCAGAGGGAAGAAGCTTCAGAAACAAGAGAAAGAAATAGGAGCCCTGTGGCTGACTACTGAGAGAATGATTATATTTTCTGCTGCCCCTTCTGGGTTTCGCTCCCTTCTGCTGCCTTAGGCGCTGGCCGTGGTGCTGAATGCTGATGTGCTGAATGCAGGGTGAACTCGTCTGTGGAAGGTGATTCTTGCTAGTGCAGCAGTCAGTATCGGGGGTGTCTGTATGTCTGATGCAGGATATTGGTATGGACAGGTGATGAGAGCTGAGAGGAAGAAGGTGTGGCAGAAGTGAGACTGACTTGCCCATTTCTCGTTCTAAGATTGGTTTACTGTGCACTAAGCATAATGGTTTCAGTGGTTCAGTCCTGGCGTGATGCTGGTGAGGTCACTGTGCCCGGACAGCAGCTGGAAGTGCCCATCAGTGGAGTAATGTCCATTGCTCATAGCAGCAAAGCTGCGTTTTCTGTGATCCCAGGCCATTCACATTTCCACATTTGTGCTTTGATTGTTTTATTTCTCTATGCAGGAATGTTTAAAATCTGCCTTAAATCACCTTTGATTTCATGGAGCTACATTAGCTATCTGCTTTAAAATGCATGTATTATATGCGTAGCTTATTTCACACAATCTAAGAGTTAATCCTATTTTCTTGTCTAATCAACGTTTTCTTGAGATCACAGAAATTATTCTCCATTTCTTTTGTAATTCTCACTGCTGCACAGTTGTGGGTATGGGACAGATTTGCAAATATCTCAGATCCTTTTGGGCCTTGGTGCTTTTCAAAAGCTTCTTGTATCCTCTTCTGGATCTCTTTTCATCAGAGTCATGACAGTCTTTTTAGGGCTAAAATCTCATTTATTAAGCCGGTTGATTTTTTGAGACAACAAATAGCCATGTATATGTTGAGCATTATAGAGGAGGGATGGGGATATGTGGCTGAATGACGAGGAGGCAAGGGTGAATAAGATCAAAGGGACAATATTTATGACCCTTAGCAGGAAGGGCAACTATGTTACATTTTGTGGATTCATTATAAAAATTATACATTGCTTTGGCTTCTCCCCAACTGCTGCCCCAGACAGCAGCCTGTTGGGTTATTGGTCTTCTGTGGATGCATAGTTTGAGTGCTTGAGTTATTGGCATTTAGCCATATCTTTTTTTGAAGGAGATATTACCTCATTGTTCTAGTTCTTTGGCCTGGATATTTGGATAGAGTCAGTAAACATGATCCTGCCTTGGGGGATTCCAGGTTCCTACTCTCCTGGAGTCAGACAGAAAGGAACAGAATGAAAGAAGAGCTTTTGATCAAGAATGACCCTTCTTCATCAACTCTGTCCATGTGGTGACCCAGGAAAATGCTGCCAATACCTTTCTCCATGACCTTTCTTAGAGACTTGGCAGGTGCTTTTGTAACTTGGACAACAACAATGTATTAAGTAACAGAACTTTTTCTCAGCTCTGGGAGAAACTTGCAGATGTTTGATGACTGTGGGGATATCACAGAAAAAGCATTAAACTTTCCAGCATGCCTGGGCCCAATATTAATCATCTGTGAGCCAGGAATCTTGGTGAGCAGGAAGGAGAAAATGAGGTGTGTGTGTATGTGTGTGTGTGTGTGTGTGTGTATGGAGGGGTGGGGGATGGAGGGTAGTGACAGGCTGAAAGATAGCACTCCAGGAGCTAGGCCAAATGAAGAGTACAGGAGGTGAAGGAAGGAATGGTGAGAAGATAGTCAAGTGGAAAGAAAAGCAGATGAATTGGGGAGGAAAGTGAGAGACATTAAAGAAGGTATATGGAAAAATGAAGTGGGGACAGAAGATGCAAGATGGATGTGAGAATTATTTGAATAGAAAATGGTATTGAAAAGTGCAGTGTCATTACAGGTAGGCACACAGAGGTATTGGAGAGGAGATGGCATTAAAGAGGGAGAAGAAAAACAAAGATGAGCAAGAAGGACATTGAGATAGATTGAGAACAGACAGGCAGAGAAAAACACACACAAAGAGGAAATGAATATTCTAGGGTCATAAGAAACCAGGGACTAGAGATCTTGTGACATCAACAGAAGGCAGAGGCTGCAAGACAAAAGGCAACCTAAGCCATTTTCTGGTCTGTTAAGTCACCCACGGCAGCACAATGTGCTGGGAACTGATGTCTGCCTGTGATCATTGTTTACTTAGAAAGCTGGCTGACATGAGATGAAATTAACACAATAGGATGGAAAATTGCTAATAAAACAAAAATCCCTGCTGTAAGATTTTCATAGCCTAATTATTCAGCACGTTACTCACTAATGGCATGAGACATTACCATGCTAATGTGTAGTCTGCATATGTCAGAGGAGGAAGGATGGGAAGGACACTTATTCTCTGCAAATGGAGAAATTACCTACTCCCAGATGGAGGACTGTTGGGATTAGTGGGATACTGGTGGCCAGGAAAGAGGGGTAGACTTCTCTAGGCCTGGGCAGGAATCAGAGCCCTAGGGTTTTTTCCTCTGTACTAATAAAGCACCATGGGCTCTTCCAATCCAAGCTGCTCCCTGCATTCACCATGTGTCCCTCCCATTTGAGAATCACATTACTGACATGAATAAGATTTGAGCACAAATAATAAGAAGGAAAAGCTGTCTCCAAGTGCACTTGATAACTGTGGAAGCCTGACTTCGTTTACACTTTTACTTGGCATCCTCTGATCATTATCTGATTCAAATCTTATGGAGTTAATTTATTCTCGTGGCTTGTATTTAAATCTGTTCTGTTATGTTAAGAGGTATTCTAATTGTCCTTGACAAAGTAAAAAGACCCCAGAGTCAGGGACTGTATATTCTACTTTCTTAGAAGGTCTTTATTCTGTCCATTTATGCATCCAGAGATACAGATATTCATTCAATACTGGCTGAATGACTATCCCTGGACCACGTGATAGAATGCAAAGAAAAACAGAAACCATTATTTTCCTCAAGATAACCACAGGCTCTAGTGGGGCATGAGGTTGGTATGCAAATTACTAAGGGAGGTGTTCAACCAGGGAGACACTGGAAGAGCGTGCACAGGCAAGTCCCATCTTCGTGGAGGAAGGTAGCAGGGCTATAGCTCTGGAGGAGCAGTTCTATCGTCTTCAGCCTTAGACAATCCTGGAACCATAAACTGTTTCTAAAATGGGCAGTCTGATGATGGAAGGGCTGCCTGAATGTGGGTATGTACGTGCTTGCACATGCTTGTGTGCTTACTTGATTCTGTCCCATTGCTGTGGTTGGCTCTGGTAGTTGTAGCTCTCCTCTCCTTCTCCCTGGTAACAGAAATATCTTTTTCCAACAAGAAGTCTATTCCATGTTGATGATATGGGACCAAGCTACAGTGACCATGCAATCAGTTCAAGGAGGCCTATGTGACCTGGGGTTGATCCACTAGAATCCTCAGCATTCTTCCAGGACTTTGCTGGGACCAGTGGCAGAGGTATTCTTTTTGTCTCTGTGCTTCTGTCTCTGTCTCTCTCTTCCTGAAAGAGCTAACTTTCTGAAAGTTTGGGATAGATTTAACTCCCTGTATTAGTCCATTTTCATACTGCTCTCAAGAAATACCTGAGACTGGATAATTTATAAAGAAAAAGAGGTTTAGTGGACTTGCAGTTTCACATGGCTGGGAGGGCCTCCCAATCATGGTGGAAGGTGAAGGAAGAACAGAAACACGTTTTACATGGCAGCAGGCAAGAGAGCATGTGCAGGGGAACTGCTCTTTATAAAACCATCAGATCCTGTAAAACATATTCACTATCATGAAATGAGCATGAGGAAAACCTGCCTGCACGATTCAATTACCTCCCACCAGGTCCCTCCCATGACCCATGAGGATTATGGGAGCTACAATTCAAGATGAGATTTGGGTGGGGACAGAGCCAAACCATATCACTCCCTAAGCCAATTTTTTAGCATATGGGAGAAAATTGCCTGAGAATAAAATCAACTCAGAAAAGCGAGAGAGAGAGAGAGAGAGAGAGAGTGATCTAATGATATTGTTCAAATTAATTCCTTAATTCTGAATCTGGACAGGAATTTTTGGTTATACAGACCAGATCATTCTCTTTCTGCTTAAGCTGGTTTGAGTTAAATTTGTCACATGCAAATCAAGTAGTCCTAGTAACACTTTTTCTTCCACCCATCTCAGCTTTTGAATGCTCAAGGCATTCTTGGCCACTGTGAACAGAACGAGACTTTATAATTCTTTACAATGAATGTGTCCTTTGTAGCCTGCCATCTGCCTTTGTGGTGGCAGGTGAAGAGACAGGTCAAGCCCCTTGCTGAGCAACACTCAACGGAGTGAAAGCTGGTACAGAGGTCCTTGATCTGCTTACCTACAAAGGCTTTTTGAAGCATGCTTTTCCCAATGTTTTTTCTGTTTCTCTTTGGATTTTTCCCTCCTGTAAATTGATACTGAGGGTATGAAGCCAAGGAAGAACTTCATAAAAGCACTAGGTTTTTCAGGAGGGATTTCGGAGTGAAGAAACAATTAAGCAGGTGGAGCTTGCTCGAGATATATCAATGACACTAGCAGGGATCAGTGGGCTTGGAGGGCCTTTGCCTCTGAGCAGCCAGAATGTTTTTCTGTGTACTGGCACAAAAGTGTCCTGTGCACAAGTGTCCTGGTGATGATTTTGGACCAGGAGAAGGAACTAGGAAGCAAGGGGTGGTAGTCATTAGGACTAATCACTAGAATTTGGATTTTTCTTTTTCTGGGCACATGATAAAATTGCGTTCCCACCACTTTTAAAGCTAGGTTTGGCTGGATGACTTACTCTTAATGAAATGTGAGCAGAAGCAATGTGCCTCCTCTGGTGCATCATATTTAAGAACCATTGAACGATTTCTCCACTCTTTCATGAAGACTGGTGATATTCAAAATGAGATTTTCATCAACCAGGCTGCCCCTGAATAAGTCTGTACCAGTTTCCTGAATAAGGAAAAAGCAGCCAATTTTGGCATGAACATGAAGTGTGATCAAGAAATAAACCATTGTTATTTTAAACCATTAAGTTTTTTTAAAAATTAATGAACTTTATTTTTAGCACAGTTTTAGATTTACAGAAGGGCCAGGCACAGCAGCTCATGCCTATAATTCCAGTGCTTTGGGAGGCTGAGGTGGGAGGATCCCTTGAGGCCAGGGGTTTAAGACCAGCCTGGGCAAAATGGTGAGACCCATCTGTACAAAAAATAAAAAGAAAATTAACTGGGTGTGGTGGCATGTGCCTGTAGTCCTAGCTATTCAGGAGGGTGAGGCAGGAAGATTGCTTGAGACCAGGAGTCTGAGTTATAGTGAGTTATGATCATGCTGCTTCATTTGCACTCTAACACGAATAACAGTGTGATTTTGTCTTAAAAAAAAGATTTACAGAAGAATTGAGCAGATAGTTCAGCGTTTCCACGTAACTCCCCTACCGACATATTCCCTATTAACATCATACATTAGTGTAGTATATTTGTCACAATTAATGAACCAATACTGACATATTATTATTAACTAGAGTTCATAGTTTACATAGAGGTTCACTCTTTGCATTGTACAATTCTGTGAGTCTCAACAAATGCATGTCATATACCCATAATTATAGTATACAGAATCCTATTGCTCCTCTAAAAATCTTCTGTGCTTCACCTGCTAATCCCTCCCCTACCCAGAACCCCTGGCAACCACTGACTTTTTAATGTCTATATAGTATTTCATTTTCCAGAATGTCATATTGTTGGAATCATATAGTATGTGTCCCCTTCAGACTGGCTTCACTTAGCAATACACATTTAAATTTCTTTTATATCTTTTCATGGATTGATAGGACTTTCTTCCTGTCACTGAATAATATTCATTGTATAGAATATGGTTTGCTTATCCACTCGCCTATTGAGTTACATCTTTGTTGCTTCCAGTTTTTGCAATTATGAATAAAGCTTCTATAAACGTTTGTTTGTAGGTTTTATGTGGGTATAAGTTTTCAAGTCAGTTGGGTAAATACCTAAGAGTGTGATTGTTGGATTGTATGGCAACACTATGTTTAAGCCTTGTAAGAAACCACCAGATTATCCTTCAAAGTGGCCACACCATTTTGCATTGCCACTGAATAGTATTCTTGCCAATATTTGGTATTGTCAGGTTTTTTTTCCATTAGAATAGGTTTTTAGTGGTATCTTGTTGTTTTAACTTGCACTTCTCTAATGACATATGATGTTGAGCATCTATTCATATACTTGTTTGCCATCTGTGTATCTTTTTTGGTGGGATATCTGTTCAGGTTTTTTGCCAGTTTTTAAAATGAGTTGTTTATTTTCTTATTATTGAGTTTTAAGGATTTTATTCCCCTTTTGGCTACAAGGCCTTTATCAGATATGTGTTTTGGGAATATATTTTTCCAGTCTATGGCTTGTCTTTTCATTCTCTTAAAAGTATCTTTTGCAGAGCAGTTTTAAATTTTAATAAAATCTAAGTTGCCAATATTTTTTCTTTTCTGTATTGCTCTTTTTTTTTTTTTTAAATCTGAAAACTCATCTCCAAACCCAAGGTCACCTAGATTTTCTTCTACATTATGTTCTAGAAGTTTTATAGTTTTACATTCAGGTCTATGATCCACTTTGAGTTAATTTTTTGTGAAAAGTAGAAGGAAAGTCTGTGTCTAGATTATTCTTTTCCTAAGGATGTCCAATGTTTTGGTACCATTTATTTAAAAACCTACGATATCTTTTTTTTTTTTTTGAGACAGATTCTCAGTCTGTCACCCAGGCTGGAGTGCTGTGGTGTGATGTCGGCTCACTGCAGCCTCTGCCTCCTAGGCTCAAGTGATTCTCTCAAATCAGCCTCCTGAGTAGCTGGGACTACAGGTGTGTACTACCATGCTTGGCTAATTAAAAAACCTTGTAGATACACGGTATCACTATATTGCCCAGGCTGGTCTCAAACTCCTGGGCTCAAGCCATCCTCCTACCTCAGCCTCCCAAAGTGCTGGGATTATAGGTGTGAGCCATCACGATTGGCCTAAAAATCTACTATTTCCTCATTGAGTCTCTTTTGCTCCTTTGTCAAAGATTGGTGGTCTGTATTATGTGGGTCTGTTTTGGACTCTTTTATGTCCCACTGATTTATTTGTCTATTCTTCCTCCAATATCATGTTGTCTTGATTACTGTACCTTTATTAGCAGTGTTAAAGTCAGGTAATATCAGCCTTTTGACTTTGTGCTTCTTCTTCAGTATTGTGTTGATTATTTTGTCTTTTGCCTTTCCATATAAACTTTAAATCTTTTTTTGATCTTCACAAAATAACTTGTTAGGATTTTGATTAAGACTGCATTCAATCTATAGATCAGTTGGAAAAAATTGACATCTTAACAATATTGGGTCTTCCTATCTATGAACATGGAACACATTTCCATTTACTTAGATATTTGATTTTTTTATCAGACTTGTATTGTTTTCCCCAGATAGATTCTGTATTTATTTTGTTAGATTAGAACCTAAATATTTCAATTTTTTGGTGCTGACATAAATGATGAAGTTTTAATTTTATAATCCATTTTTTTCCTTGCGGGTATATAGGAAAGCAATTAAATTTTGTATATTAGCCTTGTATCGACAATCTTGCTGTAACTGCTTGTTGATTTCAAGACTTTTTTGTGTGTGTTTTGGTCAGTTCTTTGGAATTTTCAACATCGACAATCATCACATTTGCAAACAAGACAGTTTTATTTCCTCCTTCCTTATCTGTTTAATTTTTTTTGTTCTTACTGTCTTAGCTAGGACTTCTAATATGATGCTGAATAGGATGGTGAGAGGAAACCTCCTTTTCTAGTTTCTGATTTTCTGGAGAAACCATTTAGTTTCATCATTAAATATAATATTAGCTGTAGGGGTTGGCAAGCTTTCTTTTTTTTCCATTTCACTGATTTTTTATTAGAGCAAGTGTATGTTCTGTAACATATTTCACTAGCAAACATGAAAGAGGAGGTCTCTCTCTCTCTCTCCATGGGCCGCTCCCAGGGTCTGGTCACAATATGCCACCACAGTGGGGGCAAATCACCTTCCTTTCCGGCAGGTGGCGTTTCCTCCTGCAGCTGCTTAACTTCTCATTTCCAGCTTTCCCTCGGCAGTTTCTTCCACTGTTTTCTCTTGGCAAAGTAATCAGGATACATTGCCTTCTCAGAAGGATGCCAGTCATCTAAGCACCATTCTGGGACCTTGTAGCACTCATGTGTCACATAGGAGGTACCCCTAGGAGAGTCAGGGAAGATGTATGGCTGTGCATGCTGATGGTACCAGAATTCTTCCTCAGCCTCCTTCAGCAGCGGGTGGCTTTCATCATATCCTTTTCGTTCGTATGTTCTTCAGACTGGGCTCTCATCAAACAAGCAAAGTATTGGTATTTGTCCCTGTGGATGCACCACAACTCGAGGTGGCGCAGCACCCACTTTTAAAGCCTCAACACCTTCTGCTGACGGGTCAGGTAGGCCGCCGGCACGGAGAACACCATGACTGCGTTGACCTTCAGCAGCCTCGGGGGTAGCCAGGCGACTTTCTTTATGAAGGTGAGGAAGTTTCTTTCTATTCCTAGTCCACTGATTTTTTCCTTAAATCATGAATGGGTGTTTGATCTTGTCAAATGTTTTTTCTGCATCTATTGATATGATTATATATTTTTGTTCTTTAACCTGTTGAGGTGATGGATTGCATGAAGTGATTTTTGTTTATTTATGTTTTGAGACTAAGTCTCACTCTGTCGCCCAAGCTGGAGTGCAATGGTGCAATCTCGGCTCACTGCAACTTCTGCCCCCCAGGTTCAAGCGATTCTCCTGCCTCAGCCTCCCGAATAGCTGGGATTAAAGGCACACACCACCACGCCCGGCTAATTTTTGTATTTTAGTAGAGACGGAGTTTCACCATGTTGGCCAGGCTGATTTTGAACTCCTGACCTCAAGCAATCTGCCCGCCTCAGCCTTCCAAAGTGCTGGGATTACAGGCGTGAGCTCTCATGCCCGGCCTGAAGTAATTTTTGAATGTTGAGCCAGCCTTGCATACCTGGAATAAATCTCATTTGTCGTGGTGTATAATTCTTTTTCTACTTTGTTGGATTTGATTTACCAATATTTGGCTGAGAATTTTTACATCTGTGTTCATGAAAAATATTGGCCTGTAGTTTTTCTTTCTTGTAATGCCTTTCACTGGTTTGTTTTGATATTAGGACAATGCTGACCTCATAGAATGAGTTAGAAAATGTTCTGTGTGCTTCTATTTTCTGAAAGAGATCATAGAGAATTGGTATAATTTCTCCCTTAAATGTTTGGTAGAATTCACTAGTAAAACCATCTGGACCTGGTATTTTCTTTTTTTGGAAGGTTGTTAATTATTGAGTCAGTTTCTTTAATAGATATAGGTTTATTCATATTCTATGTCTCCTTGTGTGAGTTTTGGTAATTTATTCCCATCAAGAGATTGGTCTATTTCATATATTTTATGAAATTTGTAGGCATAGAGTTGTTTATATTCCTTTATTATACCTTTAATGTTCATGGGATCAGTAGAAATAGCTCCTCTTTAATTTCTAATATTGGTAATTTGCAGTTTAACTAGAGGTTTATCAATTTTACTCATCTTTCAAAAAAATTAGCTTTTGATTATACTTTTTTTTTTTAACTAAAAAGTAAACTTTAATGTCGAAAATGCAAACCTGGGGAGGACAGAAAAGATCACATACAAGGTTGTCACTTCACACTTGGAAAGTTGCACAGCGGCCGGGCAGAGGCGCTCCTCACTTCCCAGATGGGGCGGCGGCTGGGCAGAGACGCTCCTCACTTCCCAGATGGTGGGCAGCCGGGCAGAGGCGCTCCTCACTTCCCAGACAGGGCGGAAGCCAGGCAGAGGCACTCCTCACTTCCCAGATGGGGCGGCGGGTGGGCAGAGACGCTCCTCACTTCCTATACCGTGGGCAGCCAGGCAGAGACGCTCCTCACTTCCCCGACAGTGGGCAGCTGGGCAGAGGCACTCCTGATTATACTTTTAAACTAGCCTTTATTATGCTTGTAATGATCATGAGGTCAGTAGAAGTAGCTCCTCTTTTTATTTCCAATATTAGTAATTTGTAACTTGACTAGAGGTTTATCAATTTTACTGATCTTGTGAGAAAACTAGCTTTTGATTTTGTTGATTTTTCTCTATTGATTTCTTGTTTCGACTTCCATTGATTTCTGCTCTAATATTATTATTTTGTATTATGCTTCTTTGGGTTTATGTTTCTATTTTTTCCTTAATTTCCTAAGGTAGAAGCTTAAATGATTGATTTTAGATCTTTTTTCTTTCTTTTTTTTTTGTACATACTTTTTATTTGTTGAAGAAATGAATATTTGTCAATATGTACATAACCACATAGAGCAAGCATTAGATTTAGAGAGCAAAATATTTGGGTTCTAATATGCAAAGCCACTTACCAGCTATGAGGGCTTCGGCAAAGAACTGAATCTGAGCTCAGCTTCCTCAACTGTAAAACTAGGTTATTCGGACCTATGTGGCCAACACACAGGCTTATTGCAAGGTTCAAATGCAGAAACATATGAAAGTGCTATGAATACAACTTAGAGCAATACAAACATAACAAGTAACAGCAATGGAATTTCAAGCTGAAATTCACACCCTCGGATTGTACCGATGTACTGATGGAGTCAACGAGAAAGTGACAAAATAGCTGATTACTAATGAGAATCTTTTTTCTTTTTTAATGTGTGCATTCAATGTTAGAAAATTTCTTCAAAACCCCACTTTTGCTGCATTCCACAAATTTTGATCAGTTGTATTTTCATTTTCATTTAGTTCAAAATATTTAAACATTTATTTGGAAAAATCCAGTCAACCTGGGATGCAATAGAACTATGAGCAAGAGAGAAGCCATATTGTTTTAAGTCACTAGGGATTTTTTTTTTTTTTTAAACTGTGGAAAACTTAGCCTATCCTGCTGGTAAATGAGGACAAAGGATTTTGTAAGTATAGCAGTCACAGCGTGTATTTCAGGCAACATAAACCAAATCTGGTTGATTTAAGCATGCACAAAAATGAATTTATTAAAATGAATATTGGTAGTTCAGAATATCTTCAGGAGGCCTAGAGTACCTGCATTGTGGGCTACACACCTGGAAGCACTGTTCCTAATCACGCAACAAAACTAAGGCAGTGAAGACACCATTGTTGCTGCAGTCCAGCACTGATGCTGTGATTGCCCTGCAGACACCTCCGACACTGGATGCTGCCCTGGGAACCCAGGAGTAGCTGCTGCCACACATCAACAGAGTGAATTCTCTCAGCTCCTGCCTCTTCACAATTCTTGCTTCCAATATAATGTCTGGGAAGGTGCCTATAGGTTAGTTCAACAGAATGAAAACATCTGCTATAGTAAGCAACAAAGTGATATAATTGAAAGAGCTCTAGACTGCAAGATGACGTGGGATGCAGTCCAGATGCTCAGCATGGTGAGCCTGAGGAAACCTCTTTGCCTTTGAGAGCTTGTAGGGTGGCATGAGGGTGAAAGGAGATCAGTGGTTTGAGGGCAGTAAAACTCTCTATCAATGTATGTTATTATGTGTTTGCGTGACCAGGTGTGGTCAGCATAGTACCCAGCAACTAACCCACCACTAGGCACAGACTGGGCACTCAATATTTAGAGCAAACAAAAAGTCTAAGCTTGTTCAGGTTAAAGATCTTGACCCCTCAATTTCTATCTTCCCTGCTAGAATGTAAGAACTTTTCTAGGGATTTTTGTCTGCTTTCTTCAATGCCGTAGCTCCAGCTATAAGAGCTTGGCCTAGAAGAGTGGGCCCTCAATAAATATTTGTTGAATGAGTGAATGAGTGAGGGAAATGAATGAATATCTCAGTTCTGTCATCTGAGACCAGAATGTTCCTAGCCTAGACCCTTATTTCTAAGTTCATCTAGGAATGTTCTTCCTTAGTTCTGCCCTTCTTCAGCTGCTGTAAAGGGGCTTCAAAAAAGTGTCCAACTCTCCAAGCAGCAAACTTCTGTCATTGTTTCTCTGTCACTGTCTTATGATAAGAGCCTGCTGGGTGCTTTGAAAGGAAATTGGCCCCAGTCCCTACAAGATTCTTTATAGCCCAATGATGTCTTTGCTTTTTTATCTGTACTTTTCTCTTTCCAGTCTGGGTTATGATTTTCCCTTGCTCAGCTGGGCCCCAGCATAACTAGTCTTACTGCATCACTATCTACCTCTTACTGACAGTTATCAGCCCATAAAAGGACTGCCATTTGACTTATCCTAGTGTCATACCCAAAAGTCACATCCTGACCACAGCGAACACAAGATAAAGGCTATTGGGCCTAGAAAGGACTTTGGCAGTCATCCAAGCTTGCTTCTTTTGAGGGAGCCTCTGCATTTGCTGTTTGCTCTGCCAGCACAGCATCTCCCCTTGAGCTTTCAATGGCTATCTCCTTCTTGTCATTGGATACCTCAGTACAAAATTCACCCCCTCACACAGGTCTTCCCTGAGTGCTCCATCTGAAATAGCTACCCAGGACCTCTCCATCATAAGACTACATTTTCATTATCTATCTATTGCTTATCATGATTTCACACACATGTTTATTCATTTATTCATCATGCAAGCAGATTAACAGCTCCTGGCACATATTGGGAGCTCAATAACATTTTTTGAATGAATAAATTCAGTTCAAGCCCCTGGGAAACTCAAGCCCAGAGAAGTAAAGTGACCTTAACAAGGTCACACAGCTCCTTAGTGGAACAGCATGGACTAGAACCTATGGCCCTTAACTCTTGTCCAGTGCTTTTCCCACCATGCCAGTTTTCGTAGATAAAGATAAAAAGAAGGAACATCTCTTGGGCCCCCAGTAGGTGTCAGTTTCTGTGGTAGTTGCTCTATACATATCAGTCAAATTATCCTTATGATGACCCTATAGTGTAGGTAGAGTTCAGATTTTTATAAATAAAGATAGAGAGTCTTTGCGATGCTAAGTAATTTGCCAGGTATCCCACTGCTATAGAGTGAGAGCTGGGATCTGATACTAGCTTGGTCCGACTTTCAAGTTTTTTGTACTGCTTCAGCTGTGTGACATCTCCAAGTAACATTTGTTCTTTATTAGTATTTCTGTACAGTAAATCTAAGCAGTGAATAATAGGGAAATTTCAGGCACAATGGAAGGCTGACAGAAGGCATGGGGTAGGGAGGCTACACAGATTTCCTGTTGCCCTTCAAATCACACTGTAGAAGTGACATCTGTCTCTTTGTCTCACAAGTGAGGCTTACTGCTCTAGAGTCCTGGGATGCAACTGTCACACTGTGTGAGTAGCCTCCAAAGGTGTGTGATGCAAATGGCAGCTCTGCCTGGCTCCATTCAGTTTTCTCCTTGGGAGGACAAAGAAAATTGTGATGTGTATAATTGATGCCCAAATGGCTAGAAAATAAAACATCTCATCAATGATTTGTATATTTCCAAATATAAAATAAAACTTGTAGACCAAATGCTAACAGAGCCCATGCAGCCCTTGGTTTCTTCCACCTCTGTTTACAGCCTGAATCCCACATTTTTTTCTGGTTCTACCCATTCCTTTTTCCTCTTGAGCTCACGTTGCATCTACTTGGCTGACTCCTAACCTTGGGCAAACTTATTTGTCCCTTTCCCCTGCTCTTTCCCCTGCTCTTTCCCCAGGTTGCAGAGTATTTCTGGAGTAATCACATAGCTCTCATCAATCTATGTTCTCTTGCTTCCCCTGGGCCTTTGATGCAACTTAGTGGAGCTTTTGCTCTGCTCTGGTTGCTGGCCTCTTCCCGTCCTCACTGTTGTAGGTAAAGTCATTCGTGATGCATTTAAAGATTTAAAGATGCTGGTCCAAGTGCACACACCTGGTTTGACAGCATAGAGGGAGCTGCAGGACTCAGGGAAAGGTGTTCTCAGCACCTATAATAGTTTGTCAGGTAGTGGCAAAGAAAAGAATGGTAAGAAGATTCTGGCAGTTCCCTGGGCTTTTATTATAAAAATCCAAAAATGGCCTCATGGGCTCAAACTCTAGTAAAGGATTTAAGGGTCATTGTATTAGAGACTGTGGTCTTCCTTCCCTTGCTTGCTATCTCACTTTCCTTCTTTCTTTCCACAAAAATTATGCACCTACTATGTGCCAAGCACCACTCTAGGTTCTGGAAAAGAAAAGCTAAAATCTCTGATATCCTGGAATTTTCATGTAGTAGTTGACTATCGTCACGTACTTTCTAAGGTGAAGCACCCTGAGTTCCTTGCATCCAAGACACCCATTTGTTGGCTTCTCCTCCATTCATTAAGCTTAGTTACATTCTTGGGCTGAAACAACCTCTTGGGGCTCAAGTCTAGTTCACTAGATTTCTTTTTTTCGGAGACAGTGAAGAATAAAGGCAAAAGCAATAAGCATGCAAAGAGAAGATACACCTGTTCAAGACAGAAACCCTCAAAGCAGCTCTTGTAGCAAACCAAATATTAAAAGTAATTTTGGTTGAGCTGAGATCTCCCTGAACTCAAAAGCACAGGTGTAGGGAGATGAGAGGGAAGAATTATCTTGGAGATACAGTAATAAGCTAATACAGCGTGCATGACAACTTAGGGACTGAGAATTCATAAATATATTCATGTTTTCTTCCCAGTCAAATTGATTAAATACCGAAGCACAAAGTTAGACTGAAAGAGAGATTGAAACAGCAAGAGAGAGAAAGGAAAAGCGAGTTACAGAAGTTCTGGTAAAACATATCAACTCTGGACAAAGACTACTTCATCAAACGCATAAACAGCCACTGCCTGATACATTAGAATCTGGAAGTATCATAAATTAACTGCCAAGAAACTTTGCAAAAGGTCATATTTAACATTAATCAAGCTCTGGTAGTGGATATTTCCATGGCTAGAGGAGAGAGGAAAAGAAAGACTGCTTTCTCTGCATTGCATTTTCAAAATCACTTTCTAATTTTTCAGCAAGAGAAGACAAAACCGATTTCTAGCTGACTTAGGGACAGAGATTTAGTTCTCTCATCACCTGGGCATCCCTTGAATGTGAGTATTGAGGCATATGAATGGGAGGGGGCATGGCTGTTCATTTTCTGATTAAGTCCTTTTGACTGCTTTCAGCCACAAGGTAGTCTTATTTTGAAAAGTGCCCACACATAGGTAAAGGAGTGCCTGTGGAAGCCACAGAGTAAATGAGCAGCTTAGGAGTGGGGACACAGTCAACAGAAAGTTGAAGGTGAAAGAAAATGAACAATTGTCCTGGTGGCAGCCAGTTTGGGACAGAAGCCCACTTTCTTTTAGGCCATGGGATCTTGAGCCAGGATCTAAGATGCTGGGTCATTTAGTAGGTCCATAGGAGATACTGGACTGGCCATTCCTGGGTCTTAGCATCCCCTTCCTCTGAATGGGTGTGATAACATTTACCCGGAGAGTAGCTAGCTAATGTGTTTACTCATCTGGGTGGGAAAGCAGTACCATAAATCCAGATCATTAATTTTCTGTGTCTTCTCTAAGATGGCCATTTTCTTGATCTGACTTTATATAGATGATCTGTTTTTATTGCTGGTTACTTCAGACGCTTATCTATTCCTTTCTTGTCAATTGCCTTTTTTGATTGGAGATTCTAATTTGTCCCAAGACTGAGCTACGTTTATATGTGCACTTATTTAACAGGTAGTTAAGAATTTGCTTCGTGTGTCAGGCTCTTATTTACATGCTGAGGGTGCAGCTGTGAACAAAACAGACAGAACTTTCTTCCCTCACAACAAATAAATAGGCTAAGAAACCCATTACACGGCAATATGACAAACATAAATAAATGAAGTGCATGGAAAGTTAGGAGGTGAAGAGTGCTATGGGGAGTGAGAGGAGGGTTTGGTAGTGCCTAGGGAGTTATGGCTTTAAAGAGTGGTCAGTGCAACCTCATTGAGAAGGTGACATTTGACCAGGTGCGGTGGCTCTCACCTGTAATCCCAGCACTTTTGGAGGGCAAGGCAGGTGGATCACCTGAGGTCAGGAGTTCATGACCAGCCTGGCCAACATGGTGCAACCCCGTCTCTACAAAAATACAAAAATTAGCTGGGCATGATGGCAGGTGCCTGTAATCCCAGCTACTTGGGAGGCTGAGGTGGGAGAACTGCTTGAACCCGGGAGGCGGAGGTTGCAGTGAGCTGAGATCACACCAAGCCTGGGCTACAGAACAAGACTCCACCTCAAAAAAAAAAAAAAAAAAAAAAAAAAATAGAAGATGGCATTTAAACAAAGCCTTATAGGAGGTGAAGGAGGAACCGTTTGGATGCTGAGGGACAGAGCATTCCAGGCAAGAGAATAGCACGTGCTAAGGCCCTGGGAGCCTGGAGTATACCTGGTGTGTTTGAGAAGCAGCAAGGAGGCTGTGGTGGCAGGAGCAGAGTGAAGGGGAGAAGCTAAAGAGGTGCTCAGGGGAGATTTTCTAGGGCCTGGCAGGTCAGCACAAGAACTCTGGCTCTTACTATGAAAGAAACAGAGTATTTTTGGAGAGTTTGGGGCAGAAGAGGCAAAATTTTCCTTACAAAATGACTCACAAAGATGTTTGCTCTGCGTTATTCAGATTGGCTCTAATCACAGAGAATAAAAAAGAACTCAACCTCTAAACTCATAGGCACCAAGGGAAGCTGTGGGCAAGGTAGGGCTCTCCCCCAGCAGCCCCTCCTTTGTGCACTTTTGCCTTTGCACAAAGTCCTTGTCAGTGAGTGGCAACAACGCATGGGCCAGGTGTTGTGGGGCAGTAAGACACTGATCCTGGACCAGGCTGGGACACTGGGCAGCCACAGGCATAAATGGGGAATACTCAGAGATTCCTCCAGAGATCCTGGGTGGGAGGCAGATGTGAAGGGTGACACCTCATTGTCTCAGAGAGTGTGGCTGAAAGGCTAAGATTGTTCATTGCTGTTACAGTATTCACTCTCCCCTTCTTTGTAAACAAAACTCTGGCTTTATAAGGCATTGTCCAGCTTTCCTTGCATCCAGGGCTTCCAATTAGAAGCAAAAGCCACAGAATGGAGCTTCTCGGGAATTTTTTTAAAGGGGGCTAACTCTACTCAAAGGAATGCCCCATTGCTCCTTTCCACTCCATTTCCTCCTGATGGCTGGAGCCGCAGCAACTATCTTGCGACCTTGAGGATAAAAACAAACAGCTCAGGATGGCAGAAAAGTAGAGAAGTCTGGATTCACGGTGCTTCCTTACCAAGCATCTACTACTTACCTTTGGTTTTCCTTTATGTGGGGGTGTGAAAGTTGTTAAGATGAAAATGGAGTCATTAATTAATATCAAGAAAAATCTAACACATAGAGCCAGAGGCGGCTATGTAGAGAGGTTTCTCATGCTTGTAGGCTTGATAACAAAAGCTATCACAGAAGACTGTAAAAACCACAACTTTGTGCAAAGGGCATTGTAACTTTACACACACAAAAAATCCTTCTGCAAGGACATCTGCCCAGCAACTGCCTGTTTAACCTCGGACTGGCATCATCCTTGTCATTGGTCTTTGCAGCCAAGGATAATTATTTCAAAACAGTTATGCAATTCTCCTCATTTTTCTCCTTTAAAAACCTTTGTCTTCCCATACCTCCCTGAATACATGCATAGTTTACTATAGCATATGTGTTTTTATTGCAATGCCTATTCCCAAATAAACACCTTTTCTTTTAGAGAACTTCTCTTTGTTATTTAGGTTGACAAGAGAATACAACCCTAATTTCTCTGAGCCACTGGTATTAGTAGATGAATGAAATTCCTAAATGATAAAGAAAGTGACTTCACTTTGAAGGTCCTTTTGATCATTGGAAAGTGAACACTGCTCTAGGAGTTGAAAGAACTGAATTTGAGTTCTGCGTCGGATATGAATTCTCTGGATGACTTTGGCCAAATTATGTAATTATAATGATAATGTTTACCACAAATTGTTTTAATTCCCATGTTAAATGCTTTATTTACTTCCTTATCTCATGTGAACCTTAAAAACCATATGAGGGAAGTTTTCTCATATACATTTTACAAATGAGAAAGTAGAGGCTTGTGGAGATCAAATTCAAGGTTACAGAGCAAGCAAGTTGTAGAGCCTGGGTTACAACCAAGTTCAGACTGGCTCCAAAGCCCTCGGTCTTAACTACTATGGAATATACTCTTATTTTCTCTGAAGCTCAGTTTTCTCCTCTGTACAATGAGCAAGAGGACTGGATAGTGTTTGAACTCCCCTTGCAACTCTGAAAACTCTGGAATGTCTAACCTTTTTTATGCAGTCTTGCCTGTCTGATCTTGATCTTGATCCCCCATACTTCTGCCTGTTCCCCGAATTTCCAAATGGTGCCCTTTTCAAAGATGCTGTAATCAGAGCCCACATCTCTCCCTTGATCTTGAGAAGAGCTGCCAGAGGAGGCAGCCCCAGCCAGGGAGCACAGCAGGTGTTCAGAAATGTTCTGTGGGTGCCACGGCCCCAGCCTGCTCCTGTTGGCTGGAGAACCTTCTGTCAGCCCCGGAGCCACGTTGCCTCACCTCGCCAGGGGAGGCCGTGTCTCTGCACGATCTGTCTGTTCTGATGATCAAGGAGGGCCTTGGTGGAGCAGTGGTGCATGCCCTCCCAGGTGATAAAACTTCTCCGGGCACTCGGGAGAGGTGGGCTGCCAGTGAAACGTGAAGAACAAGCACTGTGCTGTGTAAATACATTTACAGGATGGAACTGTTTCTTGGCCCTCTGGGGCCCATTTCATGAGCTGTGTGGCAGGAGCTGTCTTCCTCAGAACGATTGACAGTGCCGGTGGGGAAAGCTAAATAGATCTTGATTTCTTTCCTCGTGTTGGCACATTTACCTAGTGAGCAGAAGGAACAGGCCTGGAGAGGCTCTGAGACCGGGGACCACAGGTGGCTTCACAGTGAAAAACTCTTGCTCTTGCCGTGTGGAAATATCCAGCTCTCTCTGCTTCTCCACATTCCAGTTCTCCGTGGTCCAGGACAAGCAGGGCCCTCATTTCCCTTCATGGGGCAGACCGGAAACTCCCTTTGGGACTTGCCTGGGTTGGGGTGATGTTGTTTGGCTGTTGCATGAGAAAGACCTCTCCCATCTCAGTATCCTGTCACCTCGGCTCGATGGCGGCTGAGGGTGTGGTGAAGTTGATGGGTATGGGATGGTGGTGCTGACGGAGGCACCCATGGTGCCACCCCCACGTGGTTAGTGCACCACCTGTCCTTTTGATGAAAATAGTGGCATTCAGGAGTTTTTTACGCGTGCAGCTTGGCCACGCAGGCCACAAAGGGAGAACGTGGCCCCTCAGCAGTTGAGGGGCACTGTCTTAGTCCATTCAGGCTGCTGTAACAGAACATCATGAACTGGGTCACTTATGAAGAACAGACATTTGTAACATTTTTCCTAATTCTGGAGACTGGAAGTCTGAGATCAGCGTGCCAGCAGGGCGGGGTTCTGGTGAGGGCCCTCTTCTGGGCAGATTGCCAGCTTCTTTGATTGTATCCTCCCCAGGAGAGAGCGGGGAGCTGAGACAAGCTCTCTTGTGACTCCAAGGGCACCAAACTCATGACCTCTTCTAATCCTAATCACCTCCCAAAGGCTCCTGCTCCTAATAGCATCACATCAAGGGGGTGGGTAGGGTTTCCACATATGAACTTTGCAGGGGTACAAACATTCAATCCATAGCAGGCACTCACCTGGGCCAGAATATTGAAATATTTCAGATTCAGTCACTGTGTCTGGGAGATGGAAAACAGCTCTTTAGTTCAGCCTAGAGAAGGAAGAGGAGTCAGGGTCTGGTGCTCCTAATAGCCAATGATGGCTGAGTGTGAGTCTCTGTGTTTCATTCCTTCCTCCATCGGGACCAAGATGGTGTCTGGTTTCACTGTTGCCCAGTGATTGGTCTGGAGTCCTTTCTCATCGGTAGGTCTTTGACTTCCAATTCTCTGGTATCTCCCTTTTCAGGGTATGTTCTTGGTTAAGGGCTTGCTGATATGGGAGAATGTAGCTCTCAGCAAATCTACATGAACAGCTGGGAGGAAACCGCTGCTTGGCAGGAGGGGCCATGGTTTTATTCTTCTCCTTTGAGAAGAGCAGCCCTGCCATCCTTCTGTTTGGTAAAATGGGGAGGAAGAATTCCTGGCATGAAGACACATCAGTCTGCAGACCCCTGACTTCCAAGAAGTAGCAGAGACTCCAGCTTCTGAGTGGATTGGAGACATCCCTGGAGATGAGCTGGAGATGCACTCACTCATCTCTGCCGGCCTCCCTGGGCAGGAGGTGTCTGATTCCTTGGTTAGTCTCCACCTTGAATTTCTACAATTCTTCAGTTTGGTCACTAGGGGAAAGAAGCCAGACAGCTGGACTTTCCTGAGCTGGAATGGCTATTGCTGAGGCTTCGGCATCTTCATTCACAACTTTTTCAAGGGCTTGCCCTTTTGACCACTCAGCTTCCCATTCCTCTCTCAGCCCCAAGAACAGCAGGTGTACAACTCTGCAGGGTTGTCATTCCCGGGGAGATTCTTTTCTATTAGCTGGTGCTGAAGGAACTTGGAAATGGATGAGTTTTCCCCCAAACTGCAGGTCCAGCTTGGATTTCTTCCAGCTTAGAGATTCAAATATGTGAGGGTTTATAACTGGGAACTTTGTGTCTGTGGAGGACAACTGTGAGAATGTGGAGGCTGTCCAGGGAACAAGTCAGCATGAACCCAGGACAGAGGGAACAAGCTTCTAACACTGACAACAAATGAGGTGAGTCCTTCTGCCTACCTAACTTTAAGGCAGCCACAGCAGCAGCTTGCAAGTCTCTACTATAAAACAAGCTGGATTTGAGGCACTGCCCAGTGCATGCTTCAGAACTAATGCACGGAGATAAGACAGCACTAGAATTGGATTCCCACCCAGGGGTTTCATTGAATAAAAGCAAGAAGGGATCTCAATGATTATCTGTTTTCAACAGCCTTATTTTACAGAAAAGAAAACAGAGTCCCAGGGGAAAGAAGAAAAACATTAGCGAATGCCTTTTTATTGCTTACTTTGTGCCCATTTCTGTTCTAAGCACTTCCTCATTTCATCCTCACAAAAGCCTACAAGGTAGATATTGTTATTATCTCTGTTTTATAGATGAAGAAACTGAGAAAACAGAGTCTAGTAACTGGCAGAAGATGGAAATGAAATAGCGTCCAACCTCTCAAGCCCTTTGCTAAGTCGCCCTGGCAGTTGATCGGAGTCAAGATCCGCAATCCACAGCCCAAGCTTTCTGAGCCATCCTATCCTTCTAGATTAGCACTATCCAATGTGAAAGCCACTAGCCACCTGCAGCTATTGAGCACTTGAAACGTGGCTTGTCCAAATGGTGATGTGTTTCAAGGACCTAGATAAAAAAAAATAAGAATGTAAAGTATATCGTTAATATTTTTCATATTGATGACATGTTGAAATGGCAATCTAATGGCTCTATTGGTTTCAATAAAATGTATTATTATAATTAATGTCACCTGTTTCTTTTTACTCATTTTTATGTAAGTACCTCATGTTTTGAGATCATACGTGGCTTGCATCTGTGGCTCCCATGAAATTTAACACTGCGTACGTGTGTTAGTCCGTTCTTGCATTGCTATAAAGAAATATCTGAGACTGGGTAACTTATAAAGAAAAGAGGTTTAATTGACTCATTGTTCTGCAGGCTTTACAGGAAATATAGCAGCATCTGCTTCTGGGGAGGCCTCAGAAAGCTTACAATCATGGCAGAAGGTGATGAGTGAGCAGGCACGTCACATGGAGAAAGCAGGAGCAAGAGAGGAGGGGAGGTGCCACATACTTTTCAATAACCAGATCTTATGAGAACTCACTCACTATCACAAAAATAGCACCAAGGGAATGGTACGAAACCATTCATGAGAAATCCGCCCCCATGATCCAATCCCCTCCTGCCAGGCCCCACCTCCAACACTAGGGATTACATTTCAACGTGAGATTTGGATGGGGCAAATTTGCAAACTATATCAATATGTGACTTGTGTTTGTGGACAGCACTGGCTGGCAAGCAAACCCTGAGAGTCACAGCACTGCAGAGGCTGCATCCCAGTGTCAGCCCCAGTAACTGCAGTGCTTCACAGAGAGGGCACCTCACCCACACTTGGCCTTCTCGGCATCTATAACTCATACTGCTGTTCTGAGGCTATGCTAGAAGCCTCCTCTGACACCACTGGGATGGCATCATCAGGAGAAGGATACACCATCAAACTCTTTGGAGGTTAGCAAGGCTTAATGGGAAGGGCATGACTTCCACAGATCCACGTTTGGATCCTGGTTTTAGTATGTGCTATTTACACTCTGAGCATCACTTTTCTTATCTGGAGAATGGGGATAATAATACATCTCAGATTTTTTCTTTTCCATCCTGCAATTTCAGAGGATGGCTTTCTCTACCACTTGCAATAGCACATTCTAACGGTTAAAATCAAAATTACAGAAAACATTGGGGAAAATAGTCCCTGATGCTTTTTCGCTTTCTGATTTCCTTGGTAACTTTGAACATGTGTGAGCCTCAGTTTTCCACTCTGACGAATGGGAGCCCCCAGGAAACAGACCCTGCACTTACTGCCCAGCGATAGTTGAAACTCAGATGCCAACTAGTAGTGGTCAGTGCGAGCGGGAGAAGAGTGCTCTGGAGTAGCTTCCAGGTTATTGTTCTTCCTTTCCATCCCCTGTTTATGAAGCTCAACTGGCACTGCCACTAGCTTGGGCCTGGGTCAGATGCAAGGTGTGAATCTGGGACCAGGAAGGCCCAAACTATCCTGACAATCAGAGTGGCTGAGGTGGGGCCATATCGTATGTATTTGTCTGGGGAGAAAGGAATAATCTCTGCATTTACCCTGGGCTGTCATTCAGAACATGTGTGCGAGATAGGCACCCAGGCTAGCCCCAGCTTTCTTATACATCTCTAGGCTATGCCTGACTGTAGGACCCCTGTGGATTGTGGAAGTGAAGTTCTATTGGTAAAACATGGTAGAAGTGCATATCTATTCAAATCAGCAAAAATGTACTCAAATCCCAAGTCTAAACTTCTTTATTATGTGGCTATGGACAAGTCATCTAATTTCTTTAAGCCTGTCTCTTAATTTTGAAAGGAACTATCTAGCTCATATAGTAGTTGTAAGATAAATGACATAATGAATATAAAGTGCACATTAAAAATGTGCATTGTGGAAAAGACAAATGAAAACAAAAAATACATGCATTGTGGGTAGTCATTAACTAGCAAGTATTAATATGGAGCCGTGTCTCTTGGTTCCAGGGCAACAATGATAGGACATTTTCTCCACTTGGTTGTAAAGAGTGCTGTGTCTGTCCATAAGGATGCAGCAGCATTTGCCTACTGAAGGAAAAGTGAAATGCCAAACGCTTGCTAACCTCTTCGCTTCCCCAGTTTATACTCTTCCCTTAACACTGCCCGTTTGATGGTCTGAATCACAAACAAGCTTGAGAAACAGAATCATTTCCTTTTCAGAAGTCTGCAGGTAAAAATCAGCAGGTATAAGGACAATTTGGGACTAATTTCAGCCCCTACCTGATTTTGAGCAAATAAATGACTCACGACATGCCCTTGGCCAGCCCATGGAGCCTCTTGGGGCTTCAGCTTCCTCTTTAATAAAATGGGATGAGTAATCCTTGCCTCACCTTTATTTTACAAGCATGTAACAAGGATGAATCAAGTAATGGCTGTAGAATCCTTTGAGGTCCTTGGAGAAATACTTGCCATATAAATGCAAAGTATGATGTCCATTTCTATTACATTGTGTTTTGCAAATGAATATATAAGCCTATGACACATCCATGTCAGTGCCTGTCTGGCCAGCTATTTGCCATGTACATCTTTTAATCATTTCCATACATTTATTCATTGAAAGCATATTCCAAATCTGTAATGCATGGGTTATTATTATTTTTTTTCTTTTTGGAAGCCCAGGGTACATGTCTGTTCTGCCTCATTTCAGCTACTGGGAATTCTGACAGATCCATTGTTGGTGATATGTGCATGGGGGGAGGTTTTCAATATCATCAGAGACCTAGATCCAGACCGAAGAAGGTTTCATGTTCATTGTCCTTCCCATTCCCTTTTCCTGACCCTCTTAATTGAGCTGTTCAGAAGAGATGCCGTGTCATTCTTTTGAAAAATAGCCTGCTTGTCCCTTCCTAAAAACTTTAACCAGGTTGCTCCCTGATTCAGAAGATAAAAGAACAGATTGTGGAATGTACTTTGAATCATGTAACACCTTAGAGGCTATTAGTTGTTGTCGATTATCTCCAGGAATAACCAGCATCCTTTCCCCTATCTTTTACTATCATATGTCTTTTGTTTAATCCAGATCTCTTTTCTTAACTCTGGATCCTGTTGTACAACTACCCCCTGTGTCCTACAGGCACTTTAGACTCTAAATGTCTAAAATCAGACTTTCCATCTTCCCTTCACATCAGCTCTACTTCCTACATTCTGTCAAGACCCCAGTAATCAAGGCTAAAGATAGGTGAGGTGGTGATTTCCTAGTCGTGGTTCTGAAGCCTCAGGGTTTATACTTAGGTGAATTGCAACTCTGAAGGCTGAGTTTTCTTCTCTTTTAATAAAAATACATAGAAATTTGGCCCATGGGGTAAAAGTAAGTAGTATTGATCCTGAATTGAAGGGGAAACACTTTCGTGTTTAAGAAGTCTCCTGTATCTTGTACTCAAAGGTAGACAGCTGGAGTCCTCTGGGCTTGTGCCTCTTGAGATCACCTGTATTCATTGCATATTGATCCTTCTCCATAAAGCTTCATGAGACCTGATTCATGTTCACAAAATCTTCAGGAACTGAAAAGTTGGAACTTCTGAATCTTTTGGCTTTATAGAAACCAAAGAGGAACTTCTAGTTCGTGTTCTCCTGAAATGCTTAGACCTCAAGTGTTCTGTTACCCAACTGTCTGATTGTTTTGACTAAATATTGGCATACCTAAGGTAAACCTGTGGCCATTCAAAATTCAAAGTCTCTCTTATTGAGGCCTCTTCCCTGCTGTCCTTTTTAAAAATGCAGGTGGCTGGGTGCAGTGGCTCATGCCTGTAATCGCAGCACTTTGGGAGGCCGAGGCGGGTGGATCACTTGAGGTCAGGGGTTCAAGACCAGCCTGACCAACATGGCAAAACCCTGTCTCTACTAAAAATACAAAAATTAGCACAGTAGGGTGACGTGAGCCTGTAATCCCAGCTACTCAGGAGGCTGAGGCAGGAGAATTGCTTGAACCTGGGAGGCGGAGGTTGCAGTGAGCCAAGATCACGCCATTGCACTCCAGCCTGGGCAACAAGAGTGAAACTCTGTCCCTCCAAAAAAAAAAAAAAAAAAAAAGTAGGTTCTTTCCTAAGCTTTCCTGCCTTCTTACTCAAGGCAGTGTCCTCAAGTGAGCTCAACCTCTCCCATATATTTTACTGTCATATCTCTTTTAAACCCAAACCTCTCCTTGCCTCTGGATCCACACATCTAATTGCCTGTTATACATCTTCCCCTGTTTGTCCTACAGGCACCTTAGACACTAAATGTCCAAAGTCAGGTTCGCCATCTTTCCTTTCCATTAGCTCTACTTCCTACATTCTTTGCATTGGCTTACGTCAACTAGTACACAAAGTAAGCCAGACACTAATGATATTGAGCACATTTTCATCTGCATGTTACCCACATGAATCTTTGTGTGTGTGTGTGAAGTGCATGCTCAATTGCATGTTCTTTTGCCCACCTTTTGCCTAATTATTTTTAGGAATTCTTGATATAAATCCTTACTTTAAGCTGGGCACGCCTGTAATCCCAGCACTTTGAGAGGCCGAGGTGGGTGGATCACCTGAGGTCAGGAGTTTGAAACCAGCCTGGCCAACATGGCAAAACCCTGTCTCTACTAAAAATACAAGATTTAGCCAGGCGTGGTGGCATGCGCCTGTAGTCTCAGCTACTCGGGAGGCTGAGGCAGGAGAATCACTTGAACCCTGGAGGCAGAGGTTGTAGTGAGCTGAGAGCGTGCCACTGTACTCCAGCCTGGGCAACAAGAGTGAAACTCTTTCTCAAAAACAAAGAAACAAAAATCCTTAGTTTATGTTTTATAAAATAAGTTCTTCCAGTCTGTGGTTTACCTTTTCTCTTAATAATGTCTTTTAGTAGGCCGGGCACGGTGGCTCATGCCTGTAATCCCAGCACTTTGGGAGGCTAAGGCAGGTGGATTACCTGAGGTCAGGAGTTTGAGACCAGCCTGGCCAATATGGTGAAACCCTATCTCTACTAAAAATACAAAAATTAGCCAGGCCTGGTGGCAGGCACCTGTAATCCCAGCTACTCAGGAGGCTGAGGCAGGAGAATTGCATGAACCCAGGAGACGGGGATTGCAGTAAGCTGAGATCGCACCATTGCACTCCAGCCTGGTCAACAAGAGAGAAACTCTGTCTCAAAAACAAACAAACAAAAGTCTTTGAGTAAACACGAACTTTTATGTCCAATTATCAATTGTTTATTTTATGGTTAGTGTTTTTTATGTCCTGTCAAAAAATATTTGGCTACCGTAAGTTACTATTCTCATTTTGGAAATTTAAAAGACAGTATTTATTTGTTTATTTATTATTTATTTTTTATAGAGACAGAGTCTCACTATGTTGCCCAGGCTGGTCTTGAACTCCTGGGTTCAGGTGATCCTTCTACATTCTATTGAATGATATATCACATTTTATTTGGTCATTTCCAGTGTATATTTAGGTTATTTCCAAATTCCAAAGATTTGTCAATAAGCAATGGTGCAAAACATCCTTGGATGTGTCTTTTTGTGATACATATTTCTTTAGGGTTCATATCAAGAATAATATTGTTGAGTCGGAGATTATGTACATTTTAAAATTTGAATAGACACTGCTATATTGCTCCCAAAGTAATTGTGCTGATTTATGTTCCCAGAGCCTTTACGTTTTAATTCAAATTTCTAAGACTTAAGATTTTGATAAACCTAGCATGACTGTTGAACAGATTTTTTTCTCCAGGCTGCCATATAGACTACTGTGCAGCCCAGGGATTGGCTGTCATTGGATCAGGTGCCCACCCTGATCTAATTATCAGTGGCAGGAGATGGGGAGTCAGGTGGTATGAAACTCATTGACTAAGGCTGCCACAAGCAGGTCTGAGCCAATTTTTCTTAGAAGTGGCTCAACAAGGCCAGGAGTTGGAGATCAGCCTGGGCAACATGGAGAGACCCTATATCTACTAAAAATAAAAACAAAAATTAGCTGAGTGTGGTGGTGCATGCCTGTAGTCCCTGCTACTGGGGAGGCTGAAGTGGAAGGATCACTTGAGCCCAGGAGCTGGAGGTTATAGTGAGCTATGATCACATGATTGTACTCCAGCCTGAGTGACAGGGTAAGATCCTCTCTCAAGAAAAAAAAAGTGACTCACCAAGTCTCCTATAATTCCAAAGTACTTTTGCATCTAAAGTTTCAATATCATATATTTGCTGGAAAGTTAAAATGAGATCGTAATATGAGAATATTTTAGAAAACAAAATACATGACGGCCTTATTATTTAAAAGTATTTTAAAAACCACTCTGCTAGGTATGTGGGAAAATACCTTTATCAGCATGTCACAGATAAGAGCTACTGGCTATTGACTGCTTCCGTTATGATGGGCAGTAACCTAAGTGCTTTGCATGTACTGACCTATTTATCCTCATGATAATCCTGTCAGGTAACATTACTTTATCTGCATTTCACAGATGAGGTGACCAGACAACAGAGAGGTTAAGTGACTTTCCTAAGTTCACACAGCTTTCAGATGGCAAAGGTGTGGTTTGTGCCCAGGTAATCTGATCCCTGATGCCATTATCCCACAACTCCACTCTGAACAGATGGGAAAGAGCAAGTGAGCAAATGGCTTGTTCCATTCTGCCATGAGGACTAAACTCGGATTTTTTTTCTATCTTGCTCTAATTCCTATCTAAGGGGTCTGGGGAGTCATGCCCTACAAATCATAAATTCTCATCAGATGGATTTTATTTAACCCTATATATCATGACTTTCCAACCTGACTCTGGCATAACATTATGAGACAAGAAAGAAAATAAAAATATTTTGCCTGGAAACGTGTTTCTTTGCCATGTTTAAAAATGGTCCTGCAAATCTGTCCTTTGTAGGGGAAAATGTGTATCTGTAAAGAATCTCTATTAACATAGCTAGATCTCTTTTTTTTTCCAGACCCTCCCAATCCTGAAAAGATTAACTAAGATCTGAATAGGAAACATTTGTCATCTATTGTCTCTAAGGGCAGCCACTATAAGACTTTAAAATAACTTTGATCTCCACAATCTTTTAGCTTAACCAGAACATTCCCTTTCTATCAATCCCAGGTCTTTAGACAAACTCAACCAATTGTCAACCAGAAAATGTTTAAACTCACCCGTAGCCTGGAAGCCCCTGCTTTGAGTTGTCCCACCTTTCTGGACCAAACCAATGCATTTCTTAAAGTGTATTTGATTGATGTCTCATACCTCTCTAAAATGTATAAAACCAAGTTTGCCCAGACCACTTTGGGCACATGTTCTCAGGACCTCCTGAGGGCTGTGTCACGGGCCATGGTCACTCATAGTTGGCTCAGAATAAATCTCTTCAAATATTTTACAGAGTTCAACTCTTTTCTTCGACAGCCATCACCCATGGGGGACCCTGACCTGTGTGCTCTGCCCACTCTTGACACCATCTTCAACCCTTTCCTGGGCTGCCCTTGTTTGGCATTAGGGCCCTGATAGCTGAAAGTCCTACCCACTCCTCCCAGCTCCCTCCTGCCTCCTTCTGGGAGCCTGTGGCCGATGACTCCTCTTCTTGGCCCTTTTATCTCTAAATAAGTAAAAGGAATACTTTTCTCCACTACCCACATCTCAGGCTGATCATTGCCCTTCTATTTATTGAGCAATGAATGTAAATGACTGAAATCAGCCAATGCTTATCAAAACCCTTGCATCAGCTAATCCTTGGGGGAAGATAGAGTTAGGAAGAGAGTTTGCTCAGGGCCACAAGCAATGCATTTGATGATGGCAGGGTCAGCACCAACCCTTCAGGGCAGGGAGGACTAGCCCAGGCTTGCTTCCTGTCATTCTTGGAAGTGGGAGAGGGAGCTACAGTTTCCACAGTCTCTCTTTGCTGAGGAAATGCAGGAGCTCTATGCCTTAATGTTGCAGTTTCTTTTTATCAATTCATCCTTCTACTGTCTCTTATCTGGAGATTTCCTGTCTCCTTGATTATAATGATCCTTGGAATGAAAGGCTTAAAAAAGAACTTGGATTTCACCTTATATACACATTTCTATCTGATAATAAAAGATGAGGGGAATGAAACTAGCCACCATTCACCCAGAGAGTAAACAACATTTAAAACTCAGAGGCTGACATGCCACTTAAGTTTTGTTCATTGAGGACGTTGGGTTACTGACTTCTCTGAAAGGGAAAGTTTTACTCATATCCCCTATTTATTCAATGGTTTTCTAATTGGGCACCTACTATGTTCCAGGTATCAACACTTAATTGGAGGGGTGTAATTAGTAACCAAAAAGTTGCGCTGCTCAGATTTTAATTGAATCACTCAGGGGTTTCGTTAGAGTGCAGATTTTGGTTCATCAGGTCTTGGGTGTGGGGTCTGAGAGTTTGTGTTTCTAAGTGGCCCCTCAGTGATGCAGAGGGGGCCGTGACAGAACAGGGACTAGGGTAGCATTGTTGAACTCACATGGTATGTCTGGCCAGGCCCTTTCCTCCATAGGTCACTTCTCCCTACACCTGGGTTACTTGAAGCCAGCCTCATCTCCAGCTCTGACACTCTGCTGTCTATAGTTAAGAGCCAGGAAGAACAGAGCGCTTCTAACAGATGAGCTTCTGCCTTGCCTGGGAACTCGATCCTCACTTTGTATCATGGTTCTGGCTTGTTCTTTGGGTCTCAGTGTTCTTAAGTAGTCCAGGAACCTCTGGCCCACCAGACAGAAGTCCTGCCTGGCTCTTGTTCACTCCCATTCATGTGGCTGGGATGGGGCCCTCGCTGGGAGATTTCTCTGATGATGCTGGTCTGATAGGCTGCGTGGATCTTTGGGTAGTTCCTGAGTGCCCCCACTGCGAGGGGCCCTGCTCTGCCCACCTTTTGCCCACCATATGCTGCCTGAGCCTTCCAGGTCCTGTCTGACCCGAAAGTCCAGGTCCAGACTTTCCTCATGATGCCTTGTCCTACTGGAGGACACTACCCAAGTGATGGGGGCCTTGGCTATCCAGGTGTGATGCTCCGATGATCTCATGGAAGTCTCAGGTAAGCAAGGCCTTTTTAGCTCCCAAGGGGTTGCTCTGGCCTCATCACCCCCAAACTTCAGTGAACCGAGTCTAGCTCAGACTTATCTTAGGCCTGGCAGCCTGCAGCTCTAACCTGAGCCCTAACCCACATCTCGGTCCCACCATTGCAGTAGGAGGAGGGCAGTCAGTCACACCAAGAATGGATCTGCCACTTACCAGTGCGTGACTTGTGAAGTAACCTAACCTTTGTATGTCTTCCAACATCATCTTCTGCTACTCTCCTATTGGCTGAGTTTCTTTCATTTTAGGGCCTGTACTACTCAGCTAGGGCCACAGTGACAAAATACCAGAGAATGCGTGGCTTAAAGAAGACATTTATTTCTCACAGTTCTGAGGGCTGAGAAGTCCAAGATCAACATGCTGGCCAATTTAGTTTCTGATGCGGGCTGTCTTCCTGGCTTGCAGACAGCTGCCTTCTCACTGTGCCCTTACGTGGTGGAGTTGGGGGCTGGGGGGTGGGTGGAGGAGGAGAGAGAGAGAGGGAGCACTCAACTCTTTGGCATCTTCTCATATAAGGACAGTAACCTTATCAAATTAGGACTCCACCCTATGACCTCATTTAAGCTTAATTAAGCATGATTACCGAATTACTTCCTTACTCCAAATATAGTGAGAGCACTCAACTCTTTGGCATCTTCTCATATAGGGACAGTAACCTTATCAAATTAGGACTCCGCCCTATGACCTCATTTAAGCTTAATTAAGCATGATTACCAAATTACTTCCTTACTCCAAATATAGTAACAGTAGGGTTTGAACTTCAACATATGAATTTTGGGGGGATACAATTCTGTCCATAGCAGGACCTTTGCTCTAGCTGTTCTCTGTACCTGGAAAGCTCTTTCCCAAATTTTCTTAATGGGTGGGTAACTCTGTCATTCACACCTTTGTTAAGATGTCACCTGCTCTGAGAGGACTTCTGTAACCATCCATTCTAAAGTAGCCATACAGTCACCCTCTATGAGGTTACCTTGTTTGTACATACTATTCGACGGAGTACTCATCGCTTTTATGCTTTTAAAAATTCAATTTAGGAAGTCTCCTATCTCCCCATCTTCCACTAAACAGAAGCTCCAGAGAAATAAGGACCTTGCTAGCCTCTGTCTTGAGACCTTAGGACAGTGCATGACACAGAGCAGGTCCTCATTAAACATTTGTTGAAAAGTAAGCAAGCAAATTAATACAGTTACTACTACTAGGGAGGTGGCAGGCTGGGAATGGGGGCAATGTCACTTGCCCTAATATAAGAAGGTATGTGGGTTATGAGACAGAGAGAAGGGAAGCCTGATTCTGCTGCATCTGTGTGAGGAGGATTGGGGAAGACTTCACAAAGAGGGGCCCCCTATGCTGCATCTCAGAGTGACACAGAAGAGACAAGAAGAAAGGTGTTCATGTCCTGTGGAGAGGAAGGAGCATGTGGGAAGTCATGGAGGGAAGGGAGTATCATGGTCAGGTGCCTGGGAGTGGTTTAGGGTGGCCTAAGATAGCATGTCTGCAGGGGAGGGGCAGCCAACTTGGGGCCATGGAATACCGCGGGTTCCATGCTCGGGAATCTCATCCTACAAGAGACAGGGAAGCCCCTATGGAGATTGAGGTACACGCTCTGCCCTGGGCCACCCACAGTCTGTATTCTGTCTCCCTAGTGCTGACCTTGATCCACTGGACATCATGAGATGTGTCTATTTCTCACAGTTCACTTACAGACTAGGAGCTCCTTGAGGGCAGACACCCTACTGTATTCCTTTTTGTATTGTCATTGTGCTCACTCCGTACCTGGTTATTGAGGCTCAGCATCTAGTGTCATCAAGTTGGTGACTTTATTTAGTAGGAGTCAGAAAGCCACTTCTAACCCACGCATCCGGGGTAGCAGTTGTCCCACTTTGAGAGTATGGAGTGCAACGTTGGGCTGAACCGTGTCACATGGCCTACTGCCACCTTGACTGGCTCCCAAGAGAGGGTGGGTGGAGAAGCAGCTCTGGTGGTGTCAACAGGCAGGTAACTTATAATGCTGGCAAGAGCAAGGAGAAAAAGGATTTTTACTGAGTTTCATGGCTGTGCTCTGAGAAGGTCTCTACTTGATCAGCACCAGCAGAACAGGATCTTCCTCCTTGGAGAGGCCAATGACCATTGACAAATGAATATTCAAGACCTAATACAATCGTTTCTATTCACTTCAGTGATGGCAAAGGGAGGCATGGAAAAGTGACTCCCGGGACTCTAGCTGTGAGATTCCCACTTGATCTCTGACTGTTGACCCAAATATGACCCTCTAACAGCTGGTGTCTTCTGGTGGGCACTTATTCTTTGTCTGCTACCAGGTTACAGGGGAGAGAGCCACCATGTACCAAACTTGGGAGCCCCCTCCCAACCCCTAGGCCCTCTGGCCATCCTGTGTATTTAGAACCATATCTGGGCCCCAGTGCCAACACTGGCATGCAGGTCCCCAGCCACGTACTAGAGGGACTCTTGCCTGGGTGCCTTGTTGAACAAGACAAGGGGTCTTTCAAGGCACTCTCTGCCCTGGATCCTGGTGTCAGGAGTGCAGATGTGCTTGTGTGATGACCACCAGGCCACAGCATGACCTGGCTCTGTGGAGAGTGTCATGTAAATCGGTAGTAAACCAAAGGGAGCCTCAGGTACTGTCGCCTGTGACATGGTAGATGGTAGTCTGTGACTTCCAGTATTGGCTTGTGATCACACCAAGAGAGCCAGCAGCCCTTTATTGGTGTCCCAGGACACTAGGCCACTTAGTTTGCTGCTTAGCCCCTAGAGTAGAGGTTCTCAACTTTGGCCATATGTTGAGATCTTTGGGGGAATTTAAAAAAATTCTGATGCCCAGGATACATCTCAGACCAATTAAATAATATCTATGGGGCTGGAACACACAGCAGTATTTTTTAATTGAATTCATTGATGTGTAATTTGCATACAATGTAACGAACACTTTTAAGTGTATGATCTGATGAGTTTTGACAAATGTATACACTTGTGTAACCATCACCAGGGCAATCAAGACAGAACATTTTCATCACCCCAGAAAATTCCCTCACGCCTCTTTGCAGCCAATTCCCTTCTCCTTCTCCCAGGAAACCGCTGATCTGCCTTCCGTCACTTAGATGGGTTTTGCTTTTACTAGAATTCCATGTAAATGTAATCTTACTTTGACGTCTTTTGTGCAGCAAAATGTTTTCGAGAATCATCTGTGGTGTTGTGTGATCAGTATACATTCCTTCTTGTGGCTAAGTAGTGTTCGTTGTATGGAATATATACAACAATGTGTTTGCTAGTTACCTGTTATTGACATTTGGGTTATTTCCAGTTTTTAGCCATTATGAATATGCTGCTATTAATATAAATATTCATGTAGACTTTGTGGGAACATAGATCTTCAGTTCTCTTGGGTAAACATGTAGGAATGAAACTGATGGGTCACATGGTAAAGTGTGTGTTTACCTTTATAAGAAATTGCCTAATTATTTTCCAAAGTGGTTAATCCATTTTATAGTCTTACCAGCAGTGTCTGAGAGTACCAGTTGTACCTTGCCAATAGTTGATATTTTCTTGCCAATAGTTGATATTTTTGGGCTTTTTAATTTTAGCCATTCTTGTGGGTGTGTAGTGCTATTTAATTTTAATTTGCATTTCTTTGATGACTAATGATATCGAGCATCTTTGAAATTGTTTATTGCCTATCCATATATTTTCTTTTGTAGCATATCTTTTTTTTGATTTGAATTGTCTTATTAATAAGATTCTTGGTTCTTAATAAGTTCCTCTGGGGTATATTTAAATTTATATTTATATTTATATATATGATATGCAAACACACACACACACACACACACACACACAGCAAATGTTTCTCCTAGTCTGTGGCTTGCCTTTTTATTTTCTTAATAATGTCTTTCAAAGCTTAAAATTTGTCATTTTTTTCTTTTGATATTCATGCTTTTCGCATCCTAAGAAATACTTGCCTATCCCAAGTTGCAAAGATTTTATCCTATATTTTCTTCTAAAATTTTTACAGTTCAGGTTTTATGTTTAGGTCTATGATCAATTTCAAGTCAATGTTTGTGTACGATGTAACAGATAGGTCAACATTCATTTTTTTTCCAAATATGTATTCAATTGTCCCAGACCACTTATAAAAAGATTATCCTTTCTCTACCGAATTATGTTGTCACCTTGTAAAAAATCAATTAACCATATATATATATATGGGTCTATTCCTGGACTCACTCTTCTGGTCCATGGTCTATATGTCCAACCTTACTTATATACACTGCCTTGATTATTGTAGCCTTGATGTCGGTCAGTGTAAATTCCCTAAGTTTATTCTTGTTTTTCTAAATTGTTTTGACTGTTTTAGACCCTTTGAATTGCCATATGAATTTTAGAATCAGTTTGTCAATTTCAACAAAAGAAGCCTGCCGGAATTTTAATTGGGATTTCACTGATGCTGTAGACCAGTTTGGGGGAAAATTGATATCTTGACAAGATTGAGTGTTCCAAACCAAATGTGGGATATCTCTATTTATTTAGGTCTTATTTCATTTATTTCAACAATGTTTTATAGTTTTCAGTGTGGGGGTGTGAAATGACTTTTACTAGATTTATTCCTAGTATTTTATGTTTTAATGTATTTATGGCACTACTGTAAATAGAATTATTTTCAAATGTCATTTTCTGATTGTTGCTGCTAATATAGAATACAATTGATTTTTGTATATTAACTTTGTATTTTATGACCTTGCTAAATTCACGTATTAGTTCTAGTACTTGACATAAGACATCTCTACATTTCTCACAGCAGTATTTGTTATTTACGATATACAGATCTTGCCCATATTTTGTTAAATGTATCCTTAAACCGGAGGTGGGACCACTACTTTTATTTGCTTTTCTCCCTTTGTTTTGATGCTTGTGAATGGCTCAGATCACTAAAGCAACGGAGAGTTCCATCAACAAGCAGAATCATTTGCACCTGTAGCAAAGAGCAAACCCTTGTAATTTTTCTTGATGGAAAATGCTACTGGGTTTTCCCACCTAATACGATGGGCTCCTGCAAGTGGCTTAATGAATCTTGGAGTAGGTTATTGACCTACTGTGGACCTGACCGTGTTGATAGGGCTGAACTTCAGCTCCTCAGGGCTGGCTGTGTGCTTGGCACTGGTACTGGGTGGTGATTGCTGAAGTTCAGTGGGCTACCTATTTTCTGAGGTTACATGTGTTGTTATTGGTGGGTATGGGTTGAGGAGGACACATGAGAGTTGTTTCTGTAGGCTTTTTGTTAATTATGAGAAAAGAGATGGAACCTCGGGTGTGAATTTGCAACCCATTCTTCATTCTCCCTGGTGCTCTGGGTAATGATATTTAACAGAAAGACAAATCCATTCGTCTTCCCGGCATCCTGGCACAGGGAAGCTGTGCAGGCTGCTGTCAGAAGAGATATTAGGGGCTATAAAAAGCCATTCAATTCCTTCCCCTCCTCACTCTCACTTTGTAAACCCCTTCCCAGGGAGATTGGTGCTGAGGCTGCTGACACTCCATCACCTGGAAGTTTTTGGCCTCATGGGCATTTTGTAGAGATTGTCTTTACCTTTCCATCCTTCTTCTTTTAACCTCCATCATTTCTCTGTGAGGGGAGGCAAAACTATGGAAAGATTTGTCTTTTTGCTTCATTTCTGGTGTTTAAAAGAGCCAGTTGCTATGCCCCTGGGTGTAGGAAGCAAACCAGTTCATCAGGACAGGTAGCAGGTTCCCTGCCAAAGTGCCCTCTGCTTCTGAGCCAGGCTTAGGGAAACAGGAGCTTCCTGCCTGTCTTCCATGCTCTTGTTCTTAGCCTTGGATCTGCCCCTTGTCTCATCTCCATACCCAGGAGCACCCTTGACAGGGATAAGTTGGTCAGCATTTATCCTTCTTGATTTAAAAATTATCATGAGGCTGAGCGCGGTGGCTCATGCTTGTAATCCCAGCACTTTGGGAGGCAGAGGCGGGCAGATCACCTGAGGTCAGGTGTTTGAGACCAGCCTGGCCAATATGTGAAACCCCGTCTCTACTAAAAATGCAAAAATTAGCTAGGTGTGGTGGCATGCACCTGTAGTCCCAGCTACTCAGAAGGCTGACGCAGAAGAATCGCTTGGACCCAGAAAGGTGGAGGTTGCAGTGAGCCAAGATTGTGCCACTGCACTCCAGCCTTGGTGACAAAGGGAGACTCTATCTCAAAAAAAAAAAATTGTCATGGAAGAGAGTTCCATTTCCTAAGGATTTTGTTCCTCTGCTCCTTGTTCTTTCATTCTCTTAGGTTGCTGTGCCCTCCCCTTCACTTCCCGCATTCCCCCAACTTTCTCCACCCCATCCATTCCCACTTTCCCTGCCCCTCATCCCACCCTACAGGACTCTGGCCACATCCCTCCTTTTCCATTTTCATTTTTTTTTTCATGGTAGGTTCAGAAAATGTAAATTCCTCACGCAGCTATTGAGCACTGATTCTGTGGTAGGGATGATGGTGGAAAGGAGGGATAGAGTAGAAAAGAGGATCTAGTTTTAGCTCCCAGATAAACATATTCAGGTGCAAATCATTGTCCCTCAAGGTCAGGTACAACACACCCACACCAGAAGAATAAACAAGATACTTCTGATGATGAATTCTAATGAGAACAAGCTTCCTACACACACTGGCATTTTATCTGGGCCTCCAAAAAGGGATGAAGTCTCCCCCGCCACAGAGGAGGTGATGGCAGGAAGGGTGGGGTGCGACATTTAAGCTAAGGGAACAACATTAGCAAAGGCCAACAGGTGTGAACCTGTCTGTGGGGAGCATGTGTGTTGTCTAGTGCAATTGGAGGGGGCAGGGCATGGGGGGCTTGGGAGAAGCAGGAAGGAGAGCATCAGAGCAGAAACTAGAAAGGGAAGTTAGGCCGTTGTGGAGGGCCTTGACCGCCACACTAAGGAGCCTGCACTCATACTCCAGTAGTCAGTGGGGAGCCGGCAAATGCCCATGAGTGGTACAATGGCCTGGTCTGAAGTGGGCTTTAGGAAGCCCCCTTTCACAGAACTGTGAAGGATGAATTAGAGAATTAGGAGACTGCAGGGAGAGAGAGATCAAACAGGAGTCCGTTTCAATGGCTCTTTGTGCAACTTTTTTTTTTTCTTTTCCAAGACAGAGTTTTGCTCTGTGTTGCCTAGGCTGGAGTGCAATGGTATGATCTCAGCTCACTCCAACCTCTGCCTCCCGGGTTCAAGAAATTCTCCTGCCTCAGCCTCCTGAGTAGCTGGGATTACATGCGTGCGGCACCACGCCCAACTAATTTTTGTATTTTTAGTAGAGATGGGGTTTCACCATGTTGGCCAGGCTGGTCTTGAACTCCTGACCTTTTGATCCGCTTGCCTTGGCCTCCCAAAGTGCTGGGATTACAGGTGTGAGCTGGACAAACCATAATCTTTTGGTTTATGGGGTATACATACATTTATGGGGTAAAGTGGGCTGTTTTGATATATGTGTATAATGTGGCATAATTAAATCAAGCTAATTAACATATCCATCACCTTGCTTGCCCATCATTTTCTTATGGTGAGACATCTGAAATTTATGCTGTTAGTTATTTTGACAAATATAATACATAATTATTGACTATAGTCACCCTGGTGTGCAATAAATCATGAAACCTATTTCTCCTGTCCATCTGAAACTTTATATCCTTTGATGAACAACATCCTATTTCTGGTAACCACTGTTTTACTCTTTACTTCTACGAGTTCTGCTTTCTTAGATTCCACATGTAAGTGAGATCGTGTAGTACACTTATGTGATCACGTGGTAACGCTTAGGCTGTTTCCTATCTTGGCTGCTGTGAATCAGGCTGCAGTGAGCATGAAAATGCAGATATTCCCGTCAACATACTGATTTCGGTTCCTTTGACTATATATCCAGAAGTGGGATTACTGGGTTGTATGGTGATTCTAGTTTTAGTGTTTTTGAGGAAACTCCAAACCGTTTTCCATAATGGCTGTAACTAATTTACATTCCCACAATGTATAAGAATTGCCATTTTCCCATATCCTTCCTGACAGTTACCTTTCATCTTTTTGGTACTAGCCATTCTAACAGGTGAAATGTGTTAAGTCATTGTGGTTTTATTTTGTGTTTCCCTAATGATTAGTGATACTGAGCATTTGTTCATGTATCTATTGGCCATTTGTATGTCTTCTTTTGAGAAATGTCTATTTAGGTTCTTTGCTCATTTTTAATTGGGTTATTTGTTTTCTTGCCATTGAGTTGTTTGAGTTCCTTCTATATTTTGATAACACCTTGTTACATGTACAGTTTGCAAACATTTCTTCCCATTCTGTGGGTTTTCTCTTCACTTTGTTAATTGTTTCCTTTGCTGTGCAGAAGCTTTTCAGTTTGATGCCATCCCATTTGTCTATTTTTGCCATTGTTGGGGTTATGTCCAAAAAATCCTTGCCCAGATCAGTGTTGTGTAGCTTTTCCCTTATGTTTTCTTCTACTAGTTTTACAGTTTAAGGTCTTATATTTAAGCCATTAGTCCAATTTGAGTTGATTTTTGAATATGGTGTAAGACAAAAAGTCTAATTTTATTCTTCTGCATGTGAATATCTAGCTTTCCCAACATCATTTATTGAAGAGACTGTCCTTTCCCCATTGTGTGTTCTTTAAATTCACAGGACAGGAAGTCTACTCCAGCTTGGTGGAGGTGTCTCTTCCTGGTTCAGTCACCTCTGACCTGGAGTTAGATTGATGGTGTACAGGCTTGCTTTGTGGTAGCCTACACCCACTTACTAGGGCTGATCCTGGAAAAGGGGAAATTGTTGTGAGCTGGGGAGCCACACTGATTGGTATCCGCTCTGGGTGAGGTTGAAGAGGTAGAAAAGGATGAGTTTTGTTTTGGACAGGTTGTGGTGTCGGTGAGGTGCAGGAGATGGCAAATCCAGTTGAGATGTTCTTTGATGGGTTTGGGGCCGGAGACATGCAGATGTGTGAACTCTCCAAGCTCAGTGTTAGCTAAAGCTTTTAGCATGGGAGTGCTTGGGAAAAAGGGAAACAGAGGAAAAGAGGGAAAGAGGATAGAATGTGAAGACATTGTAAAAGGTTGGAAGAACTCTAGTTATCATCTAGTCCAATATTTTCATTTTATTTAATTTTCCTTTATTTTTATTGAGACATAGCATATACATAGGAAAGTGCACACATCTTAAGGAGACAGACCAATTAAGTTTTACATATATACACACCTTTGTAATAACCATCAAGAGCAGGATGCAGAATAATTCCATGCCCCTAGAAGGTTCCATTGTGCCTCTTGGCCAATACCTCTGCCATCCATACCAGAAATAATTGTTATTCTGACTTCTACTACCACCAAGAACAGATAGATGGTTGTTCTTGAACTTTATATAAACATTATCATTCAATCTGTATTCTTTTGAATCTGAGCTCTTTTGTTCAACATTATGTCTGAGAAATTTATCCATGTTATTGCATAAAGCAGAAGTTTTTTCTTATTGAGTAGCATTCCATTATATAGATATGCCACCAAGTATCTATTATTATGTTCATGAACATTTGGGTTTTTCAACTGTTTGGCTATTATAAATAAAACTGCTGTGAAATTTCTTGCATGTGCCTTGGTGCACCTGTGCACTAATTTATATCCCTAGGGCATATATCTAGGAGTGAAATTGCTGAGTCCAAGTGATACAGATGAACCCCCAAATTGGTGCTTAGCCTGGGAGGGTTCTTGGCTTTGCTCAGGAAAGAATTCAATAGTGAGCAGACAGTGAAAGAAAGTAGGATTCTCAGAGCAACAGTGTACAGCAGAGTGGCTGCTCCACAGACAGAGGAGGGCAGAGTGGCCCAGAGTATCAGTGTACAGCGAAGTGACTGTTCCATCCGTAGGGCAGAGCTATCTCATAGGCAGACAGCCCCTAGGAGGAAGAGCAGCAGCAGCAGTGAACAGCAACAGTAGCAGTGCAGAGCAGCAGCCCCTGTGGATTGCTGGCTAACTATATTTATACCTATTTTAATTATATGTTAATTAAGGGACAGATTGTTCAGAATTCTTTAGAAAAGGGGCAGGGGAAGTTACTGGAACTATATAAGGTAACTTCCGAGTCATTGCCATGGCATTTGTAAACTGTGATGGTGTTGGTGGGAGTTTCTTTATGCTAATGAGCAGTGAGGGCAACTAGAGGTCACTTCTCTTGCCATCTGCTGCTTTCATTTCATTTCTTTACTTCAACCCATTTTTATCAGGAGGGTCCTGATTGATGCTCAGAAAACAAATCCTGCAAATCTACTACCTCACAAGGTTATATATGTTTAATCTTAGTAGGTACTTCCAGTTTTCCAAAGCGATTATACCATTTCACACTCCTGTTAACAATGAAAGAGAGTTCTAATTACTCTGTCTCCACACTAAACATTGGTGTTGTCAGTCTTTTAAATGTTAGCCATTCTGAAAAATTAGCCAGGTTTGGTGGCGCGTGCCTGTAGTTCCAGCTACTTGGGAGGCTGAGGCAGGAGAATGGCGTGAACCTGGGAGGCGGAGCTTGCAGTGAGCTGAGATCACGCCACTGCACTCCAGCCTGGGCGATAGAGCGAGACTCTGTCTCAAAAAAAAAAAAAAAATGTTAGCCATTCTGCTGGACATATAGTGGTACCTCAAGTGGTCTTAATCTGCATTTCCATATAACTAATGATATTGAGCACATTTTCATCTGCATGTTACCCACATGAATCTTTGTGTGTGTGTGTGAAGTGCATGCTTAATTGCATGTTCTTTTGCCCACCTTTTTCCTAATTATTTTTAGGGGTTCTTGATATAAATCCTGAGTTCAATATATGTTTTATAAAATAACTTCTTCCAGTCTGTGGTTTGCCGTTTTTCTTGATAATGTCTTTGAATAAACACAAGCTTTTATGTTCAATTATCAATTGTTTATTTTATGGTTAGTGCTTTTTTATATCCTGTCAAACAATATTTGACTACCATAAGTTAGTATTCTCATTTTGGAGATTAAAAAGACAGTATTTATTTATTACTTATTTTTTATAGAGGCAGGATCTCACTATGTTGCCCTAGCTGGTCTTGAACTCCTGGGTTCAAGCAATCCTCCTGCTTTGGCTTCCCAAAGTGCTTGTATTACAGGCATAAGCCGCCATGACAGGCCAAAAAAGACCGTATTTAAAGAGGAGGAAATGACTCAAAGTTACAAAGCAACTGATGGTGCTAGAACAAGAACCCATAGCCTCTGTAGCCCCATGCTTCTTTCATGGGAATCCACATAAAATGCTTCCCTTCTAGCAGAGGAGCTGGAGAAACAGCAACAAGCCTCTTTCTCTTCCTACCCATACAGTTAAAAGCAATCAACTTTGAGAAAATATTGCTCCACATGTATTGAGAGCCTTGAAAATATTTTTGCTCTTTGACCCAATTGCCCCTTTTCATGAATCTGAAATAAGTTTTATGTAGGCAAATATTGATTACAATGCTTTGTAAGTGCAAAAGAAAAAAAAGAATATCATTAAGTATTCAGCAATAATGGCTAATCAAGTTGTGGCACATCTATAACATTAAATAGCATAGCTGTGTAATATTCAATTTAGGGTGTTTTTGAAAAATATTTAATGACCTGTGAAAATGAACACAATATAATATATATTTTGTGCATTTTAAAAACTCAAGTTTATTGAGATACAATTTATACACCAAAAATGCACCTATAAATTTACAATTTGGTGAGTTTTTTATTTTTAGAAATAAACTTTATTGAGGTATAATTTACATATAATAAAATTTAAGAATTTTAGGTATACAATTTGATGAGTTTAGAAAAATGCACACAACCATATAACCACCACCACAATCATGACACAAAATTTTATCATCATTCTATAAAATTCCCTCATTCTCCTTTGTACTCAATTGCTTTTTCCCATTCTCAGACCCAGGCAACCACTGATCCATTTTCTGTTGTGATAGATTAGAGTTCCCTCTTCTAGAATTTCATATCAATGGAACAATGGTATTTTGTCTGTTCTGCAGAGCTTCTTTTACTCAACATAATGGTTTTGAGATTCATCTATGTTGTTGCCTGCAATGATAATTCCTTTTTAATGCTACATAGTATTCTGTTGAATAAATATATCACATTTTAATTTAATATATGGTATACAGATATGTTGTAAAGGCTGAATAACAGGAAAAAATAAAAAGAGGCAAAGCTTGAGGAAGTTTCTGTCTGTCCATTCTCCTATTGATGGACATTTTTGTTGTTACTAGTTTGGGGTTAACGTGACTAAAGCTACTATGAATATTTGCACAAAGCATAGGTTTTTGTGTGGACATATGCATGCATTTCTCTTGGGTAAATTCCTAGGAGTAGGATTGTCAGGTAGTATGGTAAGTGCATGTTTAACTTTGTAAGAAACTGCCAAACTGTTTTCCAAAGTGGCTGCACAGTTTTATATTTTTATCAGCGTTCCAGTTACTTTATATCCTAACTAGTATTTGGAATTAAAGTTTTGAAAATCAATTGTTTTTGTTTTTAATATTGGTCACACACCTATCAGTCATTCTAATATCAGCCATTCTAATAGGTATGTAGTAGTATCCCAATATTCTAATATTAGCCATATAGTAATATTAGCCATGTAGTAATATTCTAATATTAGCCATCCTGATACGTATGTGGCAGTATCTCACTAAGGTTTTTTTTAAACAACTTTTATTGACATGTAATTTACATAGCATAAAGTTCACCTGTTCAAAGTGTATAGTTCAATGTTTTTAGTGTATTTTCAGAGTTGTGCAATCAGCAACATAATCTAATTTTAATATATTTTTATCTCACCAAAGAGAAATTGGGTACCCATTAGCAGTCTTTCCCCATGTCTCCCATGCAAATAGTAAGTGAAAAAAGCAAAACAAAAAGTATTATTTCAATTTTGTAAAAGATACAAATATATATTTGTGTGTATACATATATGTATATGGATATACATACTTATATATAATATATACACATATATACATATTTTATGTGTACATATATAATATGATATGGAAAAAAGACTAGAAGGAAATATACCAAACACAAACCTCAGTTGTCTCTTTGTGATAGTATTTATACATAACTTTATTTTCTCCTCTGTATTTTTTGAAATTTCAGAATTCCCCATAATAAGCACATATTACCTTTATAATTAAAAAAATCATTCATATATTAAGAAAAGACATTTCTTCAGGCTACATCTATCAAAGGGGGCAGCATTATCCCAGCTATGATCACTCTGTATTTGCAGTCTGATTTCCTGTGGAAAGAAAGCTTGTAAAATCTTATTCTTCTGGGTATCTGCGGTGAGTTGGCAGTATAAACTTGCAGTTTGCAATATTTACGTGAACTGCCTAGGGGAGTCCTGTAAACCACTCTAGAGTTGGTTTCTCTATTGACAGACTGTTGAATACTTAGAAAATGTGCTCTGAAAGCAAATCCATGTGGCAGTTGACTCAAGGGGTGCATATTGTCTTGTGATACAACAGTATGAGTGAAGAGAGGTTGCTCTTTGCTGGGACTTCACTTTCCTAGTTTGTGAAGTGTGTCTGTTGCCATGTAGGTATGTGCATGTGTGTATGCACATTTGTATGAATTTGTAACATGTATTTTCACATTGTAAGTTACTGTGGGTTTAGAAAGTAATAAGATTTTTCTGTGTCCCCACCCAAATCTCATCTTGAATTGCAATTCCCATAATCCCTACATGTCATAGGAGGGGCCCAGTGGGAGGTAATTGAATCATGGGAGTGGTTACCTCCATGCTGTTCTCATGATAGTGGGTGAGTTCTCACAAGATCTGATGATTTTATAAGAGGCTTTTCCCCCTTTTGCTTTGTACTTCTCTCTTGCTGCCGCCATATGAAGAAGGACATGTTTGCTTCCTCTATTGCCATGATTATAAGTTTCCTGAGGCTACCCTAGCCCTGCGGAACTGTGAGTCAATTAAACCTCTTTCCTTTATAAATTACCCAGTCTCAGGTATGTCTTTATTATCAGTGTGAGAATGGACGAATACAGAAGGCTAAGTATACCGGCCCTCAAGCTCTAGTTTAATGACTATTGTGCAGTTTGATTTAGGATAAGTCAAATTCTCATTGCTTTAATTACATTTCCACCTTGATTCACAGAGAGAACAATAACCTCCATCTCAATAAAGACCTATGGAAATGAATTGCATTGCATCTGTGCTTTGAACAAAAATACGCTTTGCTTGGAATCTGCACATTATTTTACATCTCAAAGGTCATTTTCTGGAGTGAAATTGAACTGATATTAATCATTTTCAAGGAGAAGAAACAGACTGGGGAAAACTTGCCTTAGTTAGGGTTGAAGGTAAAGAAACAAAACCCAATGTAGGCTAGCTCAGATACAGGGGAGAAGGTATGTGGTCAAGACTGAATGAACAGAAAAAAATAAAAAGAGGCAAGCCTTGAGGCAATTTCTCTGTGTTTCTGTGTCTTTGTCTCAGTCTTTATATCATAAGGGTCCTGGTATCTCTCTGTCTTTGCTCTTTCAGATTCTTCTTTGCTGATTGGCTACCTCCGCTTATGCCTGGTTTCTGTTCTCCTAACTTCAGCTTGAGCATGGCTTTGCTCAAGACACTATGTTGGCCCTGGTCTCACTTCTAGGTAACCATCCAGTTTAACTTTGCGTACCTCAACTACTCATTCCTGGGAGAGGACTCTGGCTCCGATTTGACCAGAGTTCCTAGCAGATATGCTGTGAAGGGAGGTCCTATACCAAAATATGACTATGTGGGCTTACCTTTCAGCACAGACTTAATGGTGATGGCTGACTACTGCAAGGATAGAAGGAATCTGGTCAGCGTGGTTACTGTTTTCCTTCTCTTCTTGCCAATCCCCATGATACAGACATGTAAATGAGAAGGTAATATGTAAAGGTAATATGAGAAGACAATATATAGTGTGTGGTAGGCAGTCTCCAAAATGGCCTCACAATGATCCCCATCTCCTGGGATTCATGTCCTTGTGTAATCTCCTCTCCCAGAGTGTGGGCTGGACCTAGTGGTTCACTTCTACTAAGTAGACTATGAGAAAAGTAGTAAGATGTCACTTCTGAGTTAGGCTCCCAAAAGACTGTGGCTTCCATCTTCTGTGCCCTCTCTTACTCTCTTGCTTGCTTGGATGGAACAAATGCCATGTTGTGAGCTGCCCTATGGAGAGACCCATGTGACAGGAACTAGGGGAGGCCTCTGGCCAACAGCCAGCATGGAACAGAAGCCTTGGTTCAACATCTGCAGGAGAATCAATTCTGCCTGTAACCACATGAGTCAACTTAGGAGGCAGATGTTCCCCAGTTGAGCCTTGAGATGTCTGCAGCCCTGGTGACACCAGATGGTAGCTTGTGAGACGCCCTGAGGTGAGATACCCAGCTAAGCTATGCCCAAATTCCTGACCCACAGATAATGTGAGATACTAAATGTTTGTTTTTTTATGCCACAAAGTTTTGGAGGTAATTTGTTATGTGGTAATAGATAACAAATACATGGTCTCCCCAGATAATACTGTATTATTATTATTTATTATTATTTTTTTGAAACAGAATCTCACTCTGTCACCTAGGCTGGAGTGCAGTGGCATGATCGCGGCACACTGCAGCCTTGACCTCGTGGGTTCATCGCGTAGCTGGGACTATATAATGCTGTTTTTGAAGCCCAGGTTCCCTTCAAAACAACTTGCAAGAGGTCATGTGACCCAAGAAGCTATTCTGAATAACTTGTTTAGGTCAAAGTACCAGTCTCTTCTAGCATAGTCGGCGAGCTCAAGTGCAGCCACCATGCCTCCTGTATGGCCGGTTGGACAGGAGGAGTTAGGTTCTAACAGTGACAGCATAGCTATATTAAATGCAAGCAGAAACGGCTTCATCCTGGAGAACCCCAGAGGACAGTGAAATGTTTCAACCTGTGGTGTCGCATCTGAGATGTGAAGAGGGTTATGCCTGGTGATTCTAGTGTCCTTTTAAACTCCAAATGACAATGAATCTAAATATGTGCTGGTGAGATGCCAAGCCCCTATGCCAGTGTTCCAGAGAGTCGATGTGGACCACAGGGGAAGCCTCTGTCTTTTGGAACATCCCTGGGATGAAAGGTTAGTCATGGGATGCTGTTACATCTCAGTCTCACTGAAGACATTATTAGGGCTCAGAGGTCTAGAGAGCATTGCAGTGGTCCAGCCACTTCTGCAAACTCCATTTCATAGGGAAAGCATTTCAGGAGCTCTCCAGAAACCAAGACTCCTCAAAGTCCTATGTCCTATAGCAGGTTCCACAGATGGATTAGGAAGTTCTTTTGTTGGGGAATTAGCCCACAGTCAGAGAGCATAGTTTCCTGCTCCTTCTGTCCCCAGGGCAGGGTTTTCCCTAAGCATCCTTGAATACCAAGAAAATGCTTGTTTCTCAATTGCCACTCCTGGTTTTTGGCCTCCATTTTTACAAAGCGAATGTATCTAATGCCTTCCTCTTTTGCACCCTCATCTGCCTCATGTCAGAGGTTTCCCTTTTCTTCATCTGTGTCCTTCCTTAGATCTTTGGATTGCATTCCAGTGACCATACACATGCGAAATACTTGAACACAGTTTTATTGACACAAACATCCTGTTGCCACAGAAAGAATTGTGAAGAAATTATACGTACTGTACCAGGAGGGACTTTTTCTTTGATCTTTCAAAAGCAGAAGTCCTCAGGGTGCTGTACATAACCTTTAGCCTGGAAGCCTCTTCCTTATAAGCCATGAAAGACATCTCCCTTTCCTGGCCACACATCCTCCCACCCAGATTTCGGTGGCATCACAGGCCAAGCATGATGGATGCTGAACTGATGAGACAGGGCAGGGTCTGGCCCAGCCACAGCCATGGTTGTTCAGTATGCAGAGGACGAGGTGGTAGTCTCATTACATGAAAAAGACTGTGAATGGATAAGTGTGCTTTTGGAGGGATGGTGAGTAAGGGAAGAAAGAGAATTGAGAAAAGGGACAGCTATTGTGTCTGATTTTCAAGGTTACCTGTTGAGATTGGGCTGCAGCTCCCTTGTGGCCTGGAAAAGCAATTCCTTTCCAATAGCTTTATAATAAAGAAGAAAGACCCTTTTGTTAACAATACCTTGGATTTATCTCACATCTTTCTCCAGAGAAGCTGCAAGTGCTTCAGAGATTTTATCTTTATAAAAAGCTGATAAGTAGGTGTGTAGACCTCCTGGTGAACCCAGCCCCGCTGTCCCTGATCCAATCAGTTTGTTTGTAGTCCTCTCACTTCTGGTGATGATGATTAACTTGGGTGGGTCTGAGATCACTCTTGCAGTGAGTGCCATATGCCAGGGTACAGAAGAGCCCATTTCCACCCAGGATCCTTCAGTGTCTCTTGTTCACCAGTACCTCCCAGCCAGAATCCTGGCCCAGCTGTCTTAAATTAAGGGGACTTCATTCAAAGGAACTGAGAGTATTTCACAGAAGTCATGGCCCATGAAAAAAGCCGAGCCTCATGAAGGTCTAGACCTGTGCCTGAAACCATCATTCTCCCTCCTTCTGCTTTGGGGTCACATGGTTTCTTGGGTTTGCACTTCTCTGTGTGCTTCCTTCCTTCCCCTGCTTCTCTTTACAGACCCCTTCTCTGCTCTCCTCTGAATAGGTGGTCTCTAAATGGCAGGCTTGCCACTTGAGTTTTCAGTTTCAGGGCAGGTGACTCATTTAGTCTGGTCATCCTATAAGAGGAAACCAATTGGTTTAATGTGGATCTGGTGTCTACCATGGTCCAGTCTGTTCTAGCTGGGAGGGATAGGACTGGTGATAGGAAGGGCTTTCTTCTCCAGGATTGTGGCTATGCTTAGACTGTTCCCTTTGCTTGAAACGGCCCTAGCCTCACCTCCCAGATGATCCTCAGCCCATGTATATTTTTTCTGAGAGGCATCTCTGTCACTTTCCTTCCCCTGTCTGCTCTGCACAACTTGTGAATCCCTCTACTCCTCCACCATTTTATAACTAATTGCCTATTTGTACACTGTATTCCCTTTCATGCTAGCAGGAGAGTGCCTTGAGGACAGGCCTTTTGGTCTCTCTCTCTCTTTTTGTGTCTTGAATGCTATCAGAATGCTCAGTAAATATTTGTCGAGTGAATGAATGCATGAAAAACAATATATCTCTTCAAAGACTTCACACTTCTTTGTCTTTATGCTAGTATTTTGTTAGTAGCAGAAGACATTTCTTTCTTTCTCTCTCTCTCTTCTTTCTTTCTCTCCTTTCTTTCTTTCTTTCTCTTTCTTTCTTTCTTTCTTTCTTTCTTTCTTTCTTTCTTTCTTTCTTTCTTCCTTCCTTCCTTCCTTCCTTCCTTCCTTCCTTCCTTCCTTCTTTCTTTCCTTCTTTCGTTCGAGATACAGTCTCATTCTGCAGCCGAGGCTGCAGTGCAGTGGTGCAATCATAACTCACTGCAGCTTTGAACTCCTGGCCTCAAGTGATCCTCCCACCTCGGCCTCCTGAGTAGCTGGGACTATGGGCCTCTTTTTGAATAAGGACTTATTACAACTGAGTACAGAGACTTGTACTAAAGTGTGCTTGCCACTAGGTCCCTTCACTCTGGGGAATGAAGGAGGTGCACCAAGGCTGTAGCCACTGTGTTCCAGTGCCTGTGGTTCAGGGATTCTCATCCCTTTCTTGGAATGAGTTTAACAGCCACGGAAGTGCTGGTGTTGGATAATCAGCATTGTACCCTGTGCAACCTTTCATTTTGTTTTTTATGATAATGTCTACATAGGTTAGCGATTATATTAGCTATGGCAGTGTTGATTTACAACCATGTGCCTCACAAATTTATGTTGTTTAGGATCATTTCACATTACAATTTGAAGCAATAACATTAAATGTGGCAAAAATCACTCCATAACAGTAGGTGGGGTGGGGAAGGGGGATGTGGGGTGGCAAACGAAATCACCTGAGGAGTTTTCCCACCATCCAATCCCACCGTCCCCCATACCCATGCCTTCGCATTCCCCGGGTGAATCTGATCCCTCCCTCTGCCCCAAGAGCCCATTGCTGCTGATATCTCTTTGTGGGCGGCAAGCCACCCAGGCACCGAGGCAAGAGACCGAGGACACGAGCTGTTCCAGTATAATAAAATATAAAACAAGAATAGTTATACCAGATATAGATCTTAGATATGATTATATATGAATATCATTAATCATTAGTTTGTAGCAATTACTCTTTATTCCAATATTATAATAATCCCCGCTCTATAATCATAACCTAGGAAAAACCAGGCCATACAGAGATAGGAGCTGAGTGGACATAGTGAGGTGTGACCAGAAGACAAGAGTGTGAGCCTTCTGTTATGCCCAGACAGAGCCACCAGAAGGGCTCCTTGGTCTAGCGGTGATGTCAGCATCTGGGAAGACGCCCGTTGCCAGGCGGACCGTGGTCTAGCGGTAGCGAAAAGTGTCAAGGAACAACACCCGCTACTTAGCAGACCGGGAAAGGGAGTCTCCTTTTCTCTGGGGGAGTTTGGAGAAGACTCTGCTCCTCTACCTCTTGTGGAGGGCCTGCCATCAGTCAGGCTTGCCTGCAGTTATTCGGAGGCCTAACCGTCTCCCTGTGATGCGGTGCTTCAGTGGTCATACTCCTAGTCCGCCTTCATGTTCCATCCTGTACACCTGGCTCTGCCTTCTAGATAGCAGTAGTAAATTAGTGAAAGTACTAATAGTCTCTGATATGCAGAAATAATGGCATAAACTGTCTTTCTCTCTGTCTCCTCTCCCTCTCCTCTCCCTCTCTGCCTTGGCTGCCAGGCAGGGAAGGGCCCCCTGTCCAGTGGACACGTGACCCACGTGACCTTACCTATCATTGGAGATGACTCACACTCTTTACGCTGTTCCTTTTGCTTTGTATCCAATAAATAACAGTGCAGCCAGACATTCGGGGCCACTACCGGTCTCCGCACATTGGTGGTAGTAGTCCCCCGGGCCCAGCTGTCTTTTCTTTTATCTCTTTGTCTTGTGTCTTTATTTCTACACTCTCTCGTCGCTGCACACGGGGAGAGACCCACCGACCCTGTGGGGCTGGTCCCCACATCTCTTTGCTCCTTGCTTCCGTCTCATGGAAATGGTGTGAAAGAGGGGAAGGATAAGGGGAAGGGCTGGGTGAGCGTGCGCTCTCTCATATTTTCTCAACGCTTCCAAACACCTCATTACTCCACGCTGGGAGAACCTATTCGTGTAAATTTCTCCGTCTCCCATGATCGTCCTTAGCAACGAGCTAATATCTTTGCTGGAGTGTGGCAGCTGGGGGCCTACATGAGGTGTTTGGACATAAACACCTTCTAATCCACTATTAAGTCCTTCAGTTTGTGTTCTCATAGCATTAACCATAATGAACTCTTCACATACCGATATCAATTTAATATGCTGCTTCCCAAGGAAGGGCTTGGTGATTTGGCGTTAATTAATGATGACTTATTGCAAATTATGTTACTGACTTACTGATGCTCCTGGGTGATATGCACATCTTTCAGATGAAAGCATAACATTATGACTTAGCATTCGCATGGTGCTTCGCACATCCAGAACACTTGGTAATTGGGTTAGCTGCATCTCCACTATCCCTCACACTGATGCCGTCATCCGGGTGAGTTGAGGTGTTCCTCATTATGGGTAAACCTGACACACTGAATTTCACACCTGCCAAATTGATAAAGTGGAGGGATTGCATTTTACCTGTTTGAGAGTCTAGAATGTAAGGTGTTTGGAGACTGGGGTTCATCAGGTGTTCAATGGAGATAGCCACGGATGATGCACAATACTATGAATTAGCTCCATCGGATGTTTTATTTTTATTTTTATTATTAATTTTTGATACAAGGTCTCACTCTCACCCAGGTTGGAGGACAGTGGTGCAATCACGGCTCCTGCAGCCTCGACCTCCCTGGGCTCAGGTGATCCTCTCACCTCAGCATCTCAAGTAGCTGGGATTACAGATGCACACCACCATGCTTGGCTAATTTTTACATTTTTTATAGAGACGGGATTTTGCCTCATTGCCCAGGCTGGTCTCGAACTCCTGGCCTCAAGCGATCCTCCCACCTTGGCCTCCTAAAGTGCTGGGAATACAGGTGTGTACCACTGCACCCAGCTTCCATCAGGCATTTTAAATATAAAGAAAAAGAGAGGTAGTGAAAGTCTAGGAGGTGATGTGTCACCAGATCTTTAGATATGAGAGGAGTTGAGAGAAGGTGGCTGCCAATGACTAAGATATAAAAAAGGCCACAAAGGAGAAATAAGCCACTAATTTGGACCACAATGCTAATAGATATGACCTAAGTCTTAAGTTTCTTTTCTTGTCAGAATTTTCAGCATCATATAGAGTGGTGTTTTTGGTGGGAGTACATCTTAGTTTCTCTATGACCAAAATCATTTGGAAAGGGGAATTTACTTTAGACAGTGGCTGTTGCAATCAATGTCATTGAAATACCTCTATACCATAGGGTTGGGGAGGGAAATCTTCAAGTTATTTTCCCCATTTTCAGAGTGGAGGAAGTTCAAGAATGAACAATGGCCAACAAGCCAAGTCTCCCAGAACAAGGAAGGATAGATCGGAGAGAAATCTTTGGTCATGTGGTTCAGGGTCATTTTTCATCTCCACTCTAACTTCTGTAGCCTGCCTACTAATGCTGCCCTTTTGTGCTGGACACATTATGTAGTCTGAAATATTAAACACATCTATTTGAAACAATATTTTGATTTCTAATAAATGATAAGGAGAGGGGAAATGAGATTCCCCCCTGGCCAGAAAAAGGCCAATCTTTACTTTCCACGGGAGACAGATAAGCCCAGTTGATTTGTGGAGACGGTGTTAAAATTAAATTATTTTTCCAGAAAGTTATGTATATATATAAAAAAAAAACCCAACTTGTCTTTCTTGGAAGAAGCGTGATTACCCTCCTTCCTTTGTTGCCATCTCCAGGACCTTAATTAATCCCTGCTCTTGATTTTATTGGTTCCTTTCTGTCTTGTCCTTGTCTTTCTTGCCAACCCCATTTTAAAATACAGAAATTGGCTCCCACAACCAACAACTAAGAATTCATTTCAAGCTCAAATATGAGTAGAGCTCATATCAGAAACTTTTATTATTCCTTGGCTCTTGTATCCAAACCTTTTGATGGGACCTAAGCAAACCAGTGATACATTTAAATCAGATTAGCAATTTGTACCTTCATGGAGGGCTTAGCAGAGCAGCTTTGTTCTGATGCCTTTACACAAATCCATTTGTATCTGTAGGAAAATGTAACTTTATTTGCATCTGTGGCTATATCCCTGGGTTGGTAATGAGGATGAACCAACTCATGTCTCAAGCAGGATTGAGGGTGCTCAAAGATCAGGTTCCCATCAGAGTGGAGGATATGCTCTTGGGGTGACCTCTGCCTGCCTAAACCCTCTATGTTGCAGAAGATACCAGGTGGAGGACTGGCAGTCCCACTGGGAAAGGGAGGCCATGTGGCACACTGGTCGATGCAGACAGTGCAATAGTATGACTGTCCGAAATTCAAATTCTGACTTTCCACCTCTAGATGTGTTAGCTTGGGCAAGTCACTTGACCTCTCTGAGCCTCAGTTTACTCACCAGGAAAATGAGCATCATTATATCTACCATATAGAGTTGTTGCAAAGACTAAATTAAATGAGATGATGTACTTAAGGCACTTGGGAGATAGCAGCAGATATTTGTGAGCCACAGACATAGAGAAAGAATTGCCTGCTGACAATTTGAGGCCCCATAAAGTATATAAATTAAGTTTCCACGCTATCTCCATCCACTAGGTTTATGGACAGGTGAATGAGGTCCTTCTCCAGGCAGACAGTGCGTAGGGTGTGTGGGTACTGGAAACCTTCCAGAGCTAATAGGAAAATGAACACCAACTGCAACCTGGATTTGAATGACCCATTTGAAATGGGTCATGTATTGGGAGGAATGCAACACGGTATAAAAAACTCCAACATGATTGGAATGAAAGTTAGGGGCTGCTGTGTAATTGGCGGTGTGACTTTTGATGAGTCACCCAACTTCTCAGGTTCCTCATCTGTGAAACAGGCTCTTCCCATGGAATAATGTAGACTACGAGGTGAAAAGACATCTTTGATGCCATCCAGGTATGTGGAGGTTTCAGGGTGGGCAGGATGCAATGTTGTTTCATGCTCTGTTTTCTTGGTTTATTACCAGATGTTGTTGTCTATCTTTGCCATTAGTCTGAGCTCTTGTGTTTCTAAGCATCTCTGTAGGTTGTATCTGTGCCTTCTGAATGGGCCCTAGGGCTTCTTTGCTTCTCAGTACCTGCCAGGACCATGACTGGGCTTGAGGCTTTGGATAAATGATCTAATCCAAATGTCAGGACTGAGCTGGCCCTGGCATGGTTGGTTGTCACGTTGGAGAAGGAGGCTTTGGCCTGCTGCTGTGGTCCAAATGTCCTCTCCAAAACTCGTAATAAAATTTAATTGCCATTGTGACAGTATTAGGAGGTGAGACTCTTAGGTGATTGGGTTATGAGGGTTCTACTCTCATGAATGGGTTAATGTCATTGTGGGAGCAAGTTTACTAGAAAGTGAGTTCAGCCCTCTCTTGCTCTTTTGCCTCCTGCCATGGAAGACACAACAAGAAGGCCCTTGACAGATGCAGGCAATCTGACCTAGGACTTCCCAGCCTCCAGAAATGTAAGAAATATGTTTCTTTTCTTTGTAAATTACTCAGTCTGTGTTATTCTGTTATAGCAACACAAAATGGATGAACACACCTGCCTTTCCATTGCCCTCACCTCTTCCTAGCCACCTGCCCATCCTGCTGCCTCTAGTGGGCCTTGTACTTCATGCAAATCCTGGCCATGACTTTAGCCCTGTATTGTAATGGGTTGCACTGAGATTGTAGTTGAAGAACCACAAGACAGTGGCTTTGGTGACTTTGGCCATGGAACCATGGTCCTTCTGGTCTGGTTCTGCTTAGCAGCCTTAGAAAGGGTCAGAATGCCTGTACTTGTCTTTGCTACTGGCATTGGCTTCTTCCATGGCTGCCATCAGGGCACATTGGCTACAGCCATCCTAGGGGAGACAGAGTCTGGGGTATGACCTGTGTCTTTCAGTAGCAACATCAGGATCACTGGTTCAGACAACCCTCATGCCAGATATCAGAGGGGGCTACAGTGATAGAACTCTTTTATTTCCCTTGGGGGTCAGCAAAAATGGCACCTTCTCAGAGAGGCTTTCCCTGACTGCCTACATAAACAGATCCATTTTTTTTTTCTCCCCAGATTCTGGCTTCTTGTTTCCTTCATAGAAACTTTCACATTTTAAAAGTTAATTAAAAAACATTTATTTTCCTATCTTCCCCACCCGAGTTTAAGCTCTTCACTTAATTTAAGGTCCTGAATAAGGCCTGTCTTTTCACCTTTGTATCCCTAGCACCTTGAAGAGTGTTTGATACACAGCAGACACAACTCAGTAAATGTATGCTGAATAGAGGGAATTTGGGGGTCAGGTGCTGAGATATGGAGGCTCCCCTATGAAGACAGTGTCATGGGAGGATAAAGTTACATTAATTGAACACCTATTATATGCCTGATACTTTACTTTCATTATATCATGAATTTCCATATGAATTCTGAAAGGTAAGAGTTATCATCCATATTTTACTGGAAGGAATTGAAGCTCAAGGAGGTTAAGTAACTTTTCTCAGGCCACCAGCTGGCATTTTTCTCCAGGTTGTCTGACTCCAGAACTATGGTTTTCAATCTTATCTACACAATAAGATCACCTCGGGAACTGCTAAATCCAGATGTCCAGGCTGGGCCTGGAAACCAATGAAATCAGAGCCTCTGGGATGTAGGACTCAGGCAGCAGTAGTTTTTAAAGTTCCCCAGGTGATGACACGATGAAGCGGGGCTGGAAAGAAAAATCTGCTATAGTAGAGCAGTAGTTCTCGAAGTGTGGTCTCAGAACCAGCAGCATCAGTGTACCCTGGGAACTTGTTAGAGATATAAATGCATCTGCCCCACATCAGACCTTCTGAAGCAGAAGCTTTGGGGGTGGGGTCCAGCAATCTGTGAGTTTAACAGGGCCTCCAGGTGATTTGGATTCATGCTGGTTTGAGAACCTACTCCAGAGCTGTGCTTCTCAAATTGCAATGCGCATAGGAATCAGTCACCTGGGGCTCTTGCTAAACTGTTGGTAGGGATTCAGTAGATCAGGGGTGAGGCCTGAGCTTTTGAGTTAATGATGTAGATATTGCTTGTGCACAGACTGTACTTGGAAAAGCAAAGGAACTCGGCTTCATTCTCAAAATACGGTCCTGCATCACAACTACCTGGGATGTCTGTTAAGATGCAAATTCCTGGGCGCTTCTCCAGACACACTGAATCCAAATCACTGAGGATGGAGCTGGGCAGTGCACATTTAAACAAACCCCAGGAGTGATTTTGTAATGTCCTGGTAAGTTTAAGAACATGTGTTCTCAAGGGATTTGATCATGATGGCACCTGGTCTTATCCCAGCAAGGACCTCTCAATCCACAGGGCCAGGTAACCAGCTGGCCAGGCAGACAGATTCTGGGTAGCAGACCTTCGCAGCTGTCGCTTCAAACAAAGAAATCAGTAGCAGAAACCCTCCGGCTGCTGTCAGCCAACGCTGCTGCTGTGCCCACAGGCTGCAGAGAGCAGGGCTCTATTAATCACCCTGTCCCTGACATGGCCCTGTCCATACATCTTGAACCCTGAGACTAGAAGTATAACTCTTCTTCCATGCTTTGGATTTGTGGCAACTACCAGTCCTCCACAGCCACCACACTGCCTGGCTCAGGGTGCTTAGGGCTGACCCAGCACGTCAGGCACAGGCATGCTCCTCTGGGAGTGTGCAGTATGCTGCCTGCCACAGATGGGAATCCAATGGAGCACAGAACAATAGACACCTAAGGAGTTGAGTTTCAGTGCAACTGGAGGAAGAATTAGGCTCCCATGGGTCTTGTGCAGAGCTAGAAGCAGGTTCTTCATAGGTAGTCAGCCCTTAGTCTGGGGCAATGTAGGCTGTGTCCACCACAGGGCACAACGTGTCCCTAAATCCATGTCCTCTAACCTGTAACTACTGCCATCATGGTACCCCAGGGGTGGGCAAGATGGGCAGAGCCAGCTCCTGCCAACGCATCATCCATGAGGGGCTCAGGGGTAGTCTCATCCAGGCATTCTCATCCATCACTCCTCAGATACATCAGCCTTGTCACCGGGCAAGAAGCTTGGGACGCCATTTCTTTATGTCTCATGATCTTCCTTATTCATATGATACCTCTAAGATGAGGTGAGGTCTTAATGCGGGTGGGGATTAAGTAGTTGATATATGAAAAGCAAAGCATTCAAGAAAGCAAGGCACAAAGTAAATGCTGTTATTATTAAATACCAGGAAAGGTAAAAAGCTAGTATCTTTTCTCGGGGAGGGGTTGATATGATTTGGCTCTGTGTCCGCACCCAAATCTCATGTCAAATTGTAATGCCCATTGTTGGGGGAGGGACCTGTTGGGAGGTGATTGGATCATGGGGGCAGATTTCCCCTTTGCTATTCTTGTGATAGTGAGTAAATTCTCAGGAGATCTGATGATTTAAAAGTGTATGGCACTTCCTCCTCTCTCTCTCCTGCTCTGACATGTGAAGAAGAACTTGCTTCCCTTTTGCCTTCTGCCATGATTGTAAGTTTCCCGAGGACTCCCAGCCATGCTTCTTGTACAGCCTGTGGACCTGTGAGTCAATTAAACCTCTTCATAAATTACCCAGTCTCAGGTAGTTCTTTATAGCAGTGTAAGAACGAACTAATACAGGGGTATTCCTGTTTTTCTTTTAGGTCCCTGCCACATGTGCTATCAAGTACATAGCTGAGGCCTGCAGTTTTCCAACCATTCTAATCATAGAGGAGTGAGGGTGGTTCCGTAATACAAGGACATACTCCTTCCCGGGGGTGGGGATGAGGGATCCTGATACTTCTTAGTTTGCAAAAAAGGGTCTGATACTGTAACTGAGCTTGTTTAGGAAACTTATTTGACAGGTGAACAGAATGACCAACTGGTTGACCTGAATGACAATGATCCCTTGGTTGACCAGCCTCCAACATGGGTTGCAGGCATCCTGCTATGGCTTGAGGTGGCTTTTTATGAGGCAGCACAAGACCTCTGCTCTCCCACCAGCCCCCCAGGGCTGCTGGTTGGAATAATCGCCGTGAAAAAGCCATTTTTGTGGGTTCAGTTGAGGTCTTCTTCATAAAGTGCAATGAAACAGAAGGGACAAGTTATAGCTGCCATGTGACCTGCCATGGGCTGGGGCTTCCTACACTGTCCCTACCTGGAACATGAAGGACTGCAGATGGGGTTTCAGAGGTCTCTCGGCCTCCTGGGTCTCCCCAGCCAGGCTTCTGCTCGCCCTTGTCAGAGCCACCTGTCTTGGTGCCCTGGCTTCAAAGCTGCCCACTGAAGCCTCTTCTAACCCGCTTGAAAGGTGGCGTATATTACTGTCAGCTGAGCATGACAGAAGTGAAAGGGACAGGCACTGAATGCAGGCAGGAAGAGGAGAGTTGGAATCCAGCAGCGGTGCACAGGCACACGCATCTCACCTCCCAGGCATTCATTATAAATGCTGAATGTGCTCGTGCATTTGCAGAAATGATTTGTGTTTGGCTCCTTCTAACCTATCTCCCCTCTACCCTCTGTCTAACCATTACCCACACAAACAGGGCTCTGGGAAATGTTACTTACATATCCTCAAGAGGCGCTAGATGGTGGGATGGAGGTGAAATGTGGCTCAGAAGCAAGAGATGGGTTCCTCACTTGGCTTTTCCAACAGCTTTTGCAGAGACCTGTGATCTCATGTGACCCTGGGAGGTAGGAGAGGTATTCCCCTCCTCTTCCATCCCTTTCTCTAATTTCACATATGGGGAAACTGGGGATCAGAGAGGTTAAGTGACTTGCCTAAGGTTACCAGTTGGATCCTAGCTGATACGACTCATTGATAATTTGTTTAGTAGAACAATATATATCTCCTGTGCATCAGTCTTGTCTACCCAAGCTAAGTGTGAGGTCTTGTGGATGGGTTTGGCGGGGATTGCAAAGATATTTGCTTGTTGATTGAAATATTCCAGCTTTACTATTCTCTTAACTCTTCCTAATTTTGTATGTTTAGCTGTTGAGTGAGAGACAAGAAGACATCTTTTGGGATGTGAAGGCAGTGGGTTTAGCTGGAAGTGGAAAAGCTTTCCCTCTTCCCATCTCAGGAAGGCTCTGGAGAAGATCTGGAGGGATGCAGGACAGCTTGAACCCCATTCCTCTGTCATTCTGTGGGGACATCCATCTCCTTGCCCCTCTTCAGCCCAACCACATGGTTTCCTCCCAGGGTCCAGGAGATCAGGGGAGCAGATCAAAAATAGGGATAAGAGTAAGGGAAAGTGGGGAGGAAAGACCCCAGGAGAAAGAGGAGGGCCAGAGGGTTATGGTGTTTGTTTAGAGAAAACTAAGATATTAAAGGAAAGACCATTAATGAAAAAAAAAAAAAAAAAAAAGAATTTCCTGCCTGCTACCACCTGTCTTTAAATAGTAGAGGAAGGATGGAGGGTGATGACATGAGCAGAGACCCTGAGGCATGACTGGGCTGCCTTCTCGTGTCAGCAAGAGTGGCCTCATGTTTTTTTCTCAGAATTGTTGGCCTCAGAAGAATCCAGGTTTCAAAGCCACACACACTCCCGTCCTTTCTAGTATGATCTGCTGGCCCACATCCACCACTTCCCTTTGCTTTCCACTCTCTGCCCTCTGCTTTCTCAGAGAGGGGCTCTGCCCCAGATCTTTCTCATCAGAGTTATCTCTGTCCTTGGGGTGGGTGTGTTTCCTGAGGACAGACTCTCCTCTGTGGTGGTGGTCCTTGCTCAGATACCTCCAGCTGCGAGGCCCGAGGACAGCAAGCCACATGCAAGCCAAGGATGTGGAGACTGAATGGTGTTATGTTGCCCATGGCAACCGATTCTGAGGCCGGTTCTGCCTCTGGCTTGTTTGTCTGTGTTTGAGAACTACTATATTTTTTGTTCTTTTGTTTTCCGCTTTATTGAAGTATCATTGACAGACAAAGATTGTATATACTTAAGGCATACGTTGTGATGTTTTAATACCCATATATATTCTTAAATAATCACCACAATCAAGATAATTACTGTACCTATCACTTCACATCATTACCACTTTTGTGTGTGTGTGGTGAGAACACTTAAAATCTACCCTCATAGCGAATTTTAAGTATACAATAGAATATTGTTAACTACAGCCACCACGCTGTACACTGGATCTCCAGAACTTATTCACCCTGTGTAACTGAACCTTTGTACCCTTTGACTATTTCCCCATTTCTCCAATCACCTCGCCCCTGGCAACCACTGCTCTACCCTTTGCTTCTAGGAGTTTGACTGTTTAAGATTTCACACACATGTATGTGAGATCATGCAGTGTTTGTCTTCCTGTGCCTGGCTTATTTCACTTGGTATAATGTCTTCTGGGTTCATCCATGTTGTCATAAATGGCAGGATTTCTTTCTTTTTTTTTTTTTCTTTTTTTTGAGATCTGCCTGTCTTCCAGGCTGGAGTGCAATGGCATGATCTCGGCTCATTGAAATCTCCACCTCCCAGGTTCAAGCAATTCTCCTGCCTCAGCCTCCTGAGTAGCTGGGATTACAGGTGTGTGCCACCACACCCCGCTGATTTTTATTTTTAGTAGAGATGGAGTTTCACCATGTTGGCCAGGCTGGTCTTGAACTCCTGACCTCAAGTGATTCACCCACCTCGGCTTCCTAAAGTGCTGGGATTACAGGTGGGAGTCACTGTGCCCAGCCTTCTTTTGTTTTAAGGCTGAATAATAATATTCCATTGTGACTATCACCCCATTTTCTTTATCCACACATTCGCTGATGGACACGTAGGTTGTTTACACATCTTGGCCATTGTGAGTGATGCTGAAAAATGAACATGGGAGTGCAGATTTATCTTTGAAATTATTTTATTTCTTTTGGGTATATGACTAGAGGCGGGATTGCTGGCTTATATGGTAATTCCATTTTTAGTTTTTGAGGAACCTCTGTGCTGTTTTCCATAATGGCCGTCTCAATTCACATTCCCACCAACAAGGTACAAGGAAAAACTACTGCACTTTCTTTGGGACTTGAGAGTTTGTGGGTTTTTCCTCCCTACATATAAAGTGGTAATTTTTTTTTCTGGCAATATTCACACACACACACACACACACACACACACACACACACACTTTTTGAACCTTGGTCACGTATGAATCTGTATTCTCAGCTGTTGATGTTGGAGGGGCTTTTGAAACACTTCCTCTGAGTCTAACCCCAAATAATTCAATTCCAGATCTCCAGGTTAATAAAACAACTGGGAATCGTGCTCATCTGGAGTTGGAGAGCTGTGTTCCCCCAGTTTTGTTTCTGATTAGCGGAGGGCAAGTCGCATAAATGTTACCAAGCCTCAGTTTCCTTATCTATTAATTGGGCTACAATACTTCTCTATCAAGGTTACTGTAAGGAATACATTACATTAAATAAGATAATGGGGTGGAAATGCCTATAATGACTGACATAAATGTTTTGATGAAGACAGGGTGCATTTGTATGCATGGTGCAAGGCATTACTAGGGAATCTACAAAGGAAAGAGAAGACATGGACTTTCTTTTTAAAAATTATGGTGAAACACACATAACAAAATTTAGTTTTATGTGTATAATTCTGTAGTGCTAAGTATATTCACATTGTTGTGTAACCAATATCCAGAACATTTTCATCTTGCAAAACTGAAACTCTATACCCATCCAACAGCTCCCCACTTCCCTCTCCCCCATCGCCTGGCAACCACCATTTCACTCTCTGTTTCCATGAATTTGACGCTCTAGAACTTATTCATCTTGTGTAACTGAACCTTTGTACCCTTTGACTATTTCCCTGTTTCCCCAACATAATGTCCTTAAAGTTCATCCAGGTTGTAACATATGCCAGAATTTCCTTCCCATTTAAGGCTAAATAATATCCCAAGGATATAATCCAAGGACATGGACTTTAAAAAATGTCTGGATAACATAAAAAATAGCACATGATAAATTACAAAGTAGCCTGTGACACAATGCACCCAATGCAAATCAATACAGTAGAAGAGAGAAGAAGATCTCCCTGCTGTGCTGGTTTCCAGGAGGTCCCCTGCTCACCCTGGGGCTTGCTCTGCTATCTTAGGACTCAACATTCATTCCTAAGCAATGGCTTCTGGGTCAGGCTAAATAGTTCTGTTCATCAGAACCCTGTGGTTTAGGACAGCAATTCCCAAACAAATTGCACCAGAATGATGGACAATTTGAACTTGTTCTTGGGTCTCCAGGAGGGAGGGGCAGTAGGAGTTGGGGAGAGAGGGACAAGGGAGCAGGCGCTGCAGTGGCTGACGAGGGCCCAGGAGCTGGAGAGCAGAGGCTGTGGTACAGTTTCCTGGACCATCCTGCATTTGAGAAACAATGGTTTATTTCTGTTTTGCAAGTGAAAGCAATGCCTGTAAAACACTTAACTTAGAGCTTCATGGGCTTTGCCAACTATCTGTATGGATAAGGTTGACCTACCCAGCTTTATCTGGTCTGGGTGGAGAGGAGGACGTATTTGTACATTCCCATTACCTTTCAGTTAGGTCACCTGGCCTCCAGGGAACATGGCTCAATGGTGATCCCAGGCTCTGACCCAGCAGATTAGCACCCTCTTCTGTGGGTAGAGGCAGAAGGCCTCTCTCATTTGGGCCAATGGAGAAATCCAAAGAGAGGGGCACAGTGGCCCCAAATTCCAAGTGTTTAGTCAACACCTACTGTGTTTCCCTACAGCGTGAATTGGGCTGATTCTTTGGGTTGTATGACCAGTGATGGAAATTTGTCCCATGTTCTTGCTCATTCCTCAAGTTTACGGCACACCTTTGAGACAGACATTCAAAATTCATTTGTGGCTGGGGTAGATCTAAGTGTTTATTGCTTTGTTTGTTATAGTTAAAATCAGGTGACCCATTGCATGGCCCCAGTTGATTGTATCTATTTGGTATTCATCATGCAATGTCCCTAATTCATTGTAATTTGTTATCAGATACAAGTATTGTTTGACTCCCTCCTCTGGATCTTCAGGACTATGAAATCAACAGGGAAGCTAAGTGTTAAGATGGAAGGTGAAAGGAGAAATATCAGGCAACAACTGCTTTGCAGGACTCTGTGTTGCTTAGTAGCCAACTCTGGTCTGTGAATAGGGACAGGGAGCAGAAGGGATATCATACTTCTTGGCCATAAAATAATATATATATTTTTGCATTCACATTTTAAGTTTACATGTTCAGAGAGTGAATGCTTAAGAAACATTTACTTTAAGAAAAATGTGTGATAAAAGTGGTGTTCAAAGTCTGAACCAGGTGTTTAAATGCTTGGTTGTAGAAGTTAGAAAACAAACCCATGTATTGAAGGCTACCTAGAGCCAGGATGAGTGAATGAGTTTGCAGCTTGGTTGCCAGTAGTAACCTCTCTCTGATGGGCAATAAAGGAATGCAGAGTGATCCCCAAGCAAGAACGGAGAGAAGTTCTAAGATAATTGAAACAAGCTAATAATTTTTGGCTTTGACTCCTTTCTCCCTTCCTCCCAGAAGCCCAGCTGACCTGAAATCTTAGTGCAGCTAGTGCTGACTGCAGCCTTAGGTTGGAATTCTGGTGATCAAGTTGAACAGGGAAGGCTAGCATGACTCAAGGTTAATCCCCATACTAAATAGAACCAGAGGTAGAATAAATGATTGCTTTTCTCAAGGTTGTCATTAATGCCTATGACTTGTACCTTGGTGTCCTAGTTCTTTAAACTTTGCTCCTAATTTGTTAGATAACTATTCATTGTTAATTATGAAACAACTAATGTAATGTTTTATTTAAACAACTAAATAGGTGAAAACTGACCCAATTATAAACTCATCTAATTAACTCCCACACCAAAAACAAAAGCACTGCCTATGGAAGTTTCTGGAATTGCAAGTTTCATGCCAAAGATGAAAACAAGCAACCAACCACCAGAAGACTTACTTGGTGAAATCATGCCTTATAAGTGACAGCAGATACTAGAGTGCAGGTGACTTGTGCTCAGTGGGGAATAAGAGAATCAGAGTGGAATTAGTAAGAAAATGAAGTCACAGGTAGAAGAACCTGGGCTGGGCGTGGTGGCTCACGCCTGTAATCCAGCACTTTGGGAGGCCGAGACAGGTGGATCACTTGAGGTCAGGAGTTGAGATCAGCCTGACCAATATGGTAAAACCCCATCTCTACTAAAAAAATACAAAAACTAGCCAGGCATGATGGTGTGCACCTGTAGTCCCAGCTACTCGGGAAGCCGAGACAGGAGAATTGCTTGAATCTGGGAGGCAGAGGTTGCAGTGAGCTGAGATCATGACACTGCACTCAGCCTGAGTGACAGAGCAAGACTCCATCTCAAAAAGAAAAAAAAAAAGAAGAAGATGTTTACCTGTATATAATCAATCAAGGATAAATGTCCAGAACGTATGAATAATTCCACAAATCCATAAGTATATGAAAAATGTTCAATCTTTCTAGCATCCAGAAATGCCAAAAACTCTCAAATCACAATGAAATGCCGCTTTATGCCAATCAGTTTATAAAAAATTTGAAAGTTTGATATATCAGCTAGAATGTGAGATAATGGAAACTGTCTTACAGTACTTGTGGGTACAACCAATTTGGCAGTATCTAGTAACATTTCAGACCTGTGACTCTGACTCAGCAATTTCACTTCAAGGTATATATACTCTGAGACAGTCATGTATAAACAAGGAGATGTGTACAAAGATGATTGTTGTAGCCTTATTTATAATGGTCTTCTAAGAAAGCAAGTTGCAGAATATTATAAATAGCATAAAACCATTCCTATCAATTTTAAAAACACTTAAAACAATACTATATACTTTTATGGAAATGTGTAGTAAGGCTCAAATACACAGGTGAGAAGGATATATACAAACTTCAGGAGAATTTTCTGTCATGGGAAATGGGTTAGAATAGGCAGTGTAACTTTAACCATACCTGTAATGTTTTATTTCTTTTAAAAAATCTTAAACAAATATGGCACAATATAGCAATGGTTAAATCTTGTTGGTGGAGACATAGATATTTGTTTTTTCTCTGTGCTTTTTGTATATTTAAAATATTTCACAAATACATTTTTTTAAAGTAAAAAAGGTGACAAAATCCTTCCTAATCTGGCCTAATCTGGCCCAAATCCTTCCTCATTTTGTATTCACTCTGTGTTCTTGCCTTTGCCTACCTGTGTATTATTTCTTCTTTATGATTGAAGAAGTTTGTGCTGGACCAGGCAGAAAAAAATGTATGATCTTAAAGCCGTGGTCACTTACCAAGGAGTCTACACAAAGCAGGCATCCTATCCACACCACACATTTGGGACATGTTCTCTCAGCCCCTGCTAGAGTGGTTCTAACAGCAGAAATTCACTAACTACTATGTACCTGACCATTCCATTGTTGGAGACATCTTCAACATAAGTTAGAGAGTATTCCCTTATACAGGCTGGACAGTGGTTTACTTTGTTGCTTTGCCATGAAAGCAATAACAGCATGGATGCTTCTTTATCCAGACCTTGGATGGGAAGCTTTTCACAATCTCTCACCGTGTTGTCCACCCTTCTTTAGATGCTCTGAGATATGTTGGTGTGGCATTCAAAGATGAAGCATGTGCTGCGGATATGATCAGATTACACCAGAGTACAGGGAGCCTGTAATTCACATGAGCTGAATATTGACTTTAGTAAGTTTGCCTTAGCTCTTTAAATGGCCACATCATATTATTGCCTCATATCAGGTTTGTGATCAATGACTACCTACCTGCCTCCCTTGTGCCACAAAATGCTTTTCACATAAATTGCTCCCAAATCGGTATTCCCTTTGCAACCATTTGGCATTTGTGCAAGTGAATTTCAGAAATTGCTGCTGGGCTCTGCATTTATACTTGTTAAATGTTATTTTCTGGGCTTCACCCAAGCAGCCTAGACTATTGAGATCATTGTGAATTTTGATTATGTCGTCTGTGGCACGTGCTCTCCCTATCAGGTTGCTGTCATCTGACCAATTGATTGACAGGTATTTTCAAAAGGACAAGGTCAAGGACAGAATCCTGTAGCCAGGCAGTGGGATCTTTTCTCTGAATTGACACAGAACCATTAATCCACAACCTTTGATTACAGCAGTTCAACTGGCCATAAATTTGTCTCAAATTATTGTCATCTGATGCTGTGGAAGTGCAAGAGACAGAGTGATTAGGAAGAGTCAGTATTGCGAAGGTGTCATTATCTTTAGATGAATCTGTAAATTGAATGCAATGCCAGGCAAAATCCTAACAACTTTTTTCATAGAACCTGGTGGGCTGATTCTAAAATTTTTTACAGAGAGCAAAGAAAGGAAAGGGAGTATCCAAGTCAATTTTGAAGAAAAATAAAAAAAACCAAGGGAATTGATCTACCAGAAATCAAGGCTTATTATAAAGCTATCATGATTAGGACAGTGTGGTATTGGCACAGAAAATGAAAAAGAGATCAAAAGAACAGAAAAGCAGTGTCAGATATAAAACCATGAATATATGGGCATTTGATATGTGACAAGGTGCATTGCAAATCCTTAGGAATGCATGGGCTATTTATCAAACATCACTGGAAAACTTGGCAATCTATAATGGAAAAAATTCTATTTCAAACCTATACCAAGATCGATTTTAGGACATTAAATGACCTAAATGTGCAAAAGAAAACTTCAAAGCATTGGAGGAAGGTGTAAGAGAATGTCTTCATAACCTTGGAAATAGGAAAGGTTTCTTAAGATGTCAGAAGCAGTAACTAAAATGAGAAATTGGATGGGTTTGACTATATTAAAATTAAAAATATTCATCAATTGAAGTATGAATTAAAAATCAAGGCCGGGCGCGGGGGCTCACCCCTGTAATCCCAGCACTTTGGGAGGCCGAGGCAGGTGGATCACGAGGTCAGGAGATTGAGACCATCCTGGCTAACACGGTGAAACCCCGTCTCTACTAAAAATACAAAAAATTAGCTAGGCAAGGTGGCAGGCGCCTGTAGTCCCAGCTACTCGGGAGGCTGAGGCAGAATGGCGTGAACCCCGGGGGGGCGGAGCCTGCAGTGAGCCGAGATAGCGCCACTGCACTCCAACCTGGGCGACAGAGAGACTTGGTCTCAAAAAAAAAAAAAAAAAAAAGTTACAGAGTTGATAAAGATATTTGTAAAGCTTACAAAAGATAAATAATTAGTATCCAGAATACAAGAAAATCACTTATAAATCAATATGAAAACTACAAATAATCTAAAAGATATTACCAGTGAGGTTTTTTTTTTTCCTTTTTCTTTCTTTCTTTCTTTTTTTTTTTTTTTTTGAGATGGAGTTTCACTCTTGTTGCCCAGGCTGGAGTGCAATGGCACAATCTCGGCTCACTGCAACCTCTGCCTCCCAGGTTCAAGCGATTCTCCTGCCTCAGCCTCCTGAGTAGCTGGGATTACAGGCATGCGCCACCACGCCCGGCTAATTTTGTATTTTTAGTAGAGGTGGAGTTTCCCCATGTTGGTCAGGCTCGTCTCGAACTCCCGACCTCAGGTGATCCGCCCGCCTCGGCCTCTCAAAGTACTAGGATTAGAGGTGTAAGCCACCATGCCCGGGCTGCCAGTGAATTTTATAAAGAGGAATCTAAATGACCAGTGAATACATGAGAAAGTGCTCAACCTCCTTAGTAAACAGGCAATGCAAGTTAAAATCACAGTGAGATACTTTTCTGACTTATCAGATTGACAAAATTTAGGAAGTCTGAAAATAGCAAGTATGGGTAACAACGTGGAGCCAGGGGAACCGTCATATACTGATGGAGGGTTTAATTGGTACCATCGTGAAGAGAAAGTTTGGAAACTGCTAGTAAGCTGTAAATGCACATACTGTGTGAATACAGTAATTCATTCCCAGGAGTGAATTCTACAGAAAGTCATACAGGCCTTGGGAGGCATTCCCATGAGTGTGGGCTGTAACATTGTTTGTGAAAATGAATAATTAGAAACAACCTGAAAGATCACCAACCTAATTATTTCGACCTAAAAGACCATTGACAGGAGAATGCATGAATAAATAGTGAAGCATTTATTCAAATGCTATAGTTTCTGGTAACAGAAATGATTGAGTAAAATCGACATGTATAACATGGATAGATCTCAAGAACATGATATTGATTAAGGTGATCTCTCAAGTACACCACGATTTGATCTTTACAAATTATATGAATGTATCAAATTATCATATGTACCCTGAAACTATGTACATCTATTATGCATAAATAAAAAAAGCAAAAACAACAAAAAAAACCAAACCAACCCACAATGTTGAATGAAGAAAGCAAATAGCAGAAGGATACATATAATGTGATGACAGGATTGACATAAAGTTTAAAAAGATGTCCTGGCTGGGTGTGGTGGCTTACGCTTGTAATCCCAGCACTTTGGGAGGCTGAGGTGGGTGAATCACGAGGTCAAGAGATCAAGACCATCCTGGCCAACATGGTGAAACCCTGTCTCTACTAAAAATACAAAAATTAGCTGGGCATGGTGGCACGCACCTGTAGTCTCAGATACTCGGGAGGCTGAGGCAGGAGAATTGCTTGAACCTGGGAGGTGGAGGTTGCAGTGAGCCGAGATCGTGCAATTGCACTCCAGCCTGGCAATAGAGTGAGACTCCGTCTCAAAGAACAACAAAAAAACAAAAAAAACCCCATATCCTCTGTATGAGGGGTGGCAAACTGTATCCTATGGGCCAAATCCAACCCAACAAATGTCTCTTTTTGTACATACAGTTTTAATACCACCACACTCATTTGTTTACATATTGTCTATGGCTGCCTTTGTGCTACAGGACAGAGGTGAATAGCTGCAACAGAAATAGCATGGCCTGAAAAGCCTAAAATATTTCCTACAGAAAACGTTTGCTGGCCCCTGGAACATATATGTACTGGCTAGGCTAATATTAATGGCGTACAGAAGGAGAAGCTGATTTTTGCCATTTGAAATGCTAGGTAAGCAGTCCAGGGCTTCTGTGGTAGTTCAAATATCAGCAGAGACCCAAGATCCTTCCCTGTGTGTCCTCTGTCATCCTTACAATGCCCTCACTGTCCATCTCATGATCTGAGGTGGTGCTTCAGCTCTCATAATCACATTTTATTTCCAGCCAGTGAGGGCTAGAAGAACGAAGAGTGGCTACATAGGTGCCTTCGTGTAAGGCAAGACCTGCCTGCAAGAAAGCTGGGAAATATAAGCTGGGTATGGTGGCTCACACCTGTAATCCCAGCACTTTTGGAGGCTGAGGTAGGCAGATTGCTTGAGCTCAAGAGTTCAAGAGCAGCCTGGGCAACATGGCAAAACCCCATCTACAAAAAATACAAAAAATTAGCTGGGCATGGTGGCACATGCCTGTAGGGAGGCTGAGGCGGGAGGATCAATTGAGCCTGGAGGTTGAGGCTGCAGTGAGCTGTGACTGTGCTGCTGCACTCCAGCTTGGGTGACAGAGACCCTGTCTCAAAAAAAGCTGGAAAATATGGGTTTCACTTGGGCTGCCATGGGCTCCTATTGCTGTGTAAAACACGAAGAATCTGCTGGGTGCAGTGGCTCATGCCTGTAATCCCAGCACTTTAGGAGGCTGAGGAGGGCCGATCACCTGAGATCTGGAGTTTGAGACCAGCCTGACCAACATGGAGAAACCCTATCTTACTAAAAAATACAAAATTAGCCAGGTGTGGTAGTGCATGCCTGTAATCCCAGCTACTTGGGAGGCTAAGGCAAGAGAATCACTTGAACCCAGGAGGTGGAGGTTGCAGTGAGCCAAGATTGTGCCATTGCACTCCAGCCTGGGCAACAAGAGTGAAACTCTGTCTCAAAACAAAAACAACCGAGAAAAATGGCTGTGGGGACCATACAGACGCCTCTGCAGTGGGTCCATTTGTAATGATGGATTAAAGACGTGAAAAGGGATGAAGAACAGTGACTGGCTCTTCACCTTTAGGCAGGATGGTGGTCACTTTAGGCAGGAGGGAATGCAATCGGGGAGTGGTAAAACAAAAAGAGACAAGCTAAACAGCTGTGTGCCCCCAGGCTATAGATTCAAGATGTAGTTTTATGCCTTTATACCTTTTGGCAGCTGAGATGGAGTCAAATCTATATCTATCACAGTTATGCATATACACATAAACACATATTTAATTAGAAGAGAGCAGAAAACTCCAAGGAAAAAAAATCAAAGGTGGAATAAGAGTGATATGAGAAGATAACTCAGAAGAAAGACAACAAAATATGGAAGTGAAACACCCGTACAAATCACAGTGTGCTGGCACAGAATCTTATTAGATGAACACAGCTATGGTTAATGCGGTATAGATTCTTGAGCAGTCACTTTATTATGGGTGTCTATTGATGGTGGCAATTGGAGCCAGCAGGTCAAAGGACTTGGGAAACGCTAGAAACATATTGCCTGAAAATATGCCTTGGTTATTTTGTCCTTTGAAATCCTGATAATAAATAGAGAATTTAGGTGGGAGCTAGAAGAACTGCAAAAACATGCATTGGATCTCAAAATATTTTTGCGGTCACCTGGGGAAGAAGTTGAGCACTGCCCTCATTTGGAGTTTCTGTTTGAATGGTATTAGGTGCCCTGGCACAGAAAGAGATAAATGGAAAAAAAGCAGAGCCCCAGAACTTCAATAGGGAATCCTTAGATGTAGGAATCACCTTGCCCTGCTGGTGGGCATGTAGACTGTGCAACCATTCTGGAACCATCTCACATGATTTAGTTGTTAAGAATACATTTTCCATATGACCCGCAAATTCCACTTTAGGGCACATATCTCTCCCCAATTCTTTCACAGGTCCATAGTGGCATGCATGAGGGTGCTCATAACCCCATGTTTCATGAGGCTGGTGGGGAAGGTGCAGTTGGAGGCAATCTGGGTTCCATCACCAGGAGATGGCACAGTACAGCATGGTGGATGCTTGCTATGGACTATTGTACAGTGATTAGAAACAGAGGACTGGATATGCATATAGTAACATGGAAGGATCTTAAATACAGAGAGCTTCTTTAAAAGAGTTAAGAAAAGGGGAACCAGATCTATAGCACAATAATATTTATATAAATGAAAACGCATGCTCACAAAACCACAGTACACATTCTTCAGGAACATATACAGGTGAAAGGATGCACATTAGAATCACATGTAAATGCTCGCTTATGAGGGGATGGGAGGGACTACCATTGTGAAACCCCCACTGATGACTCCATGGGGGTTTACTTGGATTGCCCCCTCCTTCACTCTCAGTACCCTGCATTCCTGCTGGCTCCTGCCAGCTTAGGCTTGGATGTGCCCACTTTGACTCTCACACCCTCCCTGGATTTGGCATCTCTTGTTTTGCTCTCGGTCTAACCACAGCTGTGTCCTGAACTCCACTCTACCACGTAGACATGGCTTTGACATCTTGCTATTGCTTTCTGGGTTTTTGACCATCCTGCTCACCTTCTGGCCTTGCCTTCATTACTCCCAGCTCATTGCTGACAGCTTGTAGTGGTCTTGCTCCATTACCCGGCCATACATGTCAACTGGTGTGTGGAAAGTGGACCTGCTTGAAATTGTGTGATGGATCAGTGATGGCCAAATAAAGTCATGCTTGCCTCAATCTGCTGTCTCTCCAGACCATTTGTCTACCCTCTGCCCTCTATTCCCCAGGTGGGGAGCTCTTGCTCTGGAGGGCATGGACCCTGTCTGTCTTTTCCTTTAACACTGAAAGCCTTTGACTTTTATTTAATACTTTCACCATGCTAATATATTTTAATATAAACTTCCTTTTATTTCAGAAGCAAAGAGATAATTTTAAATATACCAAAATGTTGAGTTATTGAATAGAGGGAGGGAGTCCACCCCACATATCTCATGACCCTTATGCCATGAGCAGCCTACTTCATCCAGCAGAGTGAGATACATTTTAGGAAGCTGGTGACATCACTTAAAGGCTCAATGGCCAAGAGGTTACCTGGAGGGAAGAGATGGATAATTAGAAGATGTAAATCTCTGCCTTCCACCTGCCTTCAGTTGAGAATCAGTCACCTGGAACTGCTAGTCTTTGTGGCTCTTGGCCAAAGTTATTTTCCATGTTTCTTGGACATGATGCAGAGGAGGGCTGTATAAACACATGTGTATGGGATGGTTGGATGGGTGGGGGTGTGTGCGGTCTATAAACTACAGAACCAACAGAATGCCTGACGACATGTGTTCCTGGCACCAATTAGGCCTCCAGTCTGTCTGACCCAGCCTGGTTGATGCAGGGCTCACTGCCAGGCACAGCAGCATGACATGAGGAGTGGTGAGGACTTGCTTCAGTGCTTGATGACAATCTGCTGTCTGTTCTCTAGGGGGGAATATCAGGCTGCTGGGAAATCGTAGTAATGCCACCATAAGTCCATAATGAATAAGAATTGACTCAGTGATGATGGTTGCAGTCAGTAGGAAGATGGAGGCTAATTAAACACCAGAGCTGTGACTGGGAGAGGCTCTGCCTCAGCTGTGGCGATGACACCACGTGGCACCATCACTTGGCTAAAGTGTAAATTAGCCTCAGCCATAAGCAAGTGTGTTAAAACTACCTCATCATGATAGGAAGGAGTTCACAGGCTACCATGACTATATTTTCAGAGCCCAAGATATTTTGAAAAAGGAAGTCTGACAAAGGAACCTGGGCTCCTTGTTGATGCAAGAGGCAAAGGGTAGGGGGCTATTTTGCATATGAATATAATATAATTTCTCAAGTGTTTTGTGGCTTATATAAAAAATAGGTCACAGTATCGAAATCCGGATTACTCTGGAAAATCCAGGCCATGTGGTCACTTTGATATAGTAAAATGGTTGATACAAGATGTTTTGAAATATAGTGGCAATAACAAATCAATAAAATGCCAGTAATAGACCAATGGTCTGCTGTTTGATGAGTCCAATTAAGCAATGGATCCTGGCCAGGTATGGTGGCATGCCTGTAATCCCTGGACTTTGTGAGGTTGAGAGGGGAGGATCACTTGAGACTAGGAGTTCAAGACCTGAGTAACATACTGAGACCCCATCCCTACAAAAAATAAAATAAAAAAATTAACTGGGTGTGGTGGGTGCCTATAGTCCTGGCTACTTGGGAGGCTGAGGCAGGAAGATCACTTGGGCCCAGGAGTTTGGGGCTGCAGTGAGCTATGGTCACAGCACTCCAGCCTGGGCAACAGAGTGAGACCCTGTCTCTAAGACCAGAGAAATAAATAAACAAAACAATGGATTCTTTTGATGCTGCTGATTCTCTCAGCAGAAACAGCTCAGAAAGACATGCTGGGAAGTCATGTATGGATTCTGGTGGGAGGGATAAATTCAATGTCATGAAATGTCCTTGTAATAAGGAGGTGGCAGAATATAATGATTATGAGTTTAGGCTAGCTGGGTTCATATCTTGACCTCAGCACCTAATTGTGTGAGCTTGGGCAAATAGCTCAACTCCTCAAAGTCCTAGTTTTCTTTTCCATGTATTTTGAAAACAAATGAAGTAATCTATGTAGGGTGTTTCGTGCACAGTGGCTGAAACATAGAAAGTGCTAAATAAAATTAGCTATTTTAATCATTATTAGTCTTCCACCCTGCCATTAAATATCTTAAAAAACTAGGTGTTTGTTTTTTATCCAGCTGGACTCCTAGATGCATAAAATCCCAACCTCGACAAGGACAGTAGCAGTCTATAATAATTGACTGAAAGTTATATGGTAATGAAATCATATGACCAAATCTGTGAGCTGCCCTTGAAAATCAATTTTTTTTTTTTTACTATAGACTTAAAAGGAGTGGAAGGCTCAGTCCAGGTGGTAGGTATCTGTGAGCAGAGACTGAGGCTTTGGCCTTCAGCAGTCTCTCTTGCTGGTGACCAACCCAATTTTTCCCTAATCACAATCCCTGATTTGCTTGGTGGTCTAAAGACACCTTGAAAAAGAATCAGGTTTCAGAAAAGGACAATGGAGTGCTGGTATGGGAGTGGGGTGATCATGTGGAAGGATAGAATCTGGTGCTGGGATGGACCAAGCCAAAGAAAGACCAGGTACCCTGGGAACGATAAGAAGCTCTGTTTGAACTCACTTGCGCCAAACCTGCCTCTGGAAAGGAGAGGGCAGTCTGATCAAATACAAAGAAAACATTTCCCTTGGGATCCATGAAACCACGTTAAAGGTCCCAGTGGTGGGACTGAGAAAAGCAAGACATTTTCTTTCTAGTTGGAGACAAAGATAGATACTGAGGTCATCCTATCAGTGGTCCAGTATGGATGGTATCAAAGCAAAAGGGATCCAAAGAGAGGTGAGGATGAAGTGAAGGGCACAGCCATGTAGAGCCTGGCTCAGCAGCTGTGAGGACAGACATTTGGGCTCACCATGAAGGTCGTGGGAAGCACTCATTCCTCCTCATCATCACTGAGATTCCAGGAGAGGCTAAGAAATGGGATAGGCGAGGCTTCTACCTTTTGGTAGGTTATTGGGGGCTCCTCATCCACTGGGCTCAGGGACAAGTTGCAGGGACCTAAGGGATAATGGGGGTATATGGCAAACACAGGTAGAAAAATGTCAACTTCAGTGAATAGTTGTTCAATGTCCACATTGTTCTATGTCGAATATGGACCATTAAAAGTTCAATCACTGGTATTTCCTAGTTATCTTGAGGCTTCACAGAGCAAAAGTCTTATGGGGCAGGGGAAAGAGAAAGGAACATCTGTGTTTGCTAATTGTCCCATATGGAAGTTAGGCTCCTACTCTCTCGCAGAGACAGGGAGATAGGGAGACAGGGGCCCTATCCTTCTTGATGATTACATTTCAAAGGGACAGCTCCCAGGTTCTTGAAGAAGACATTCCTGGGTTATAAAACTGGCAAGAGGCTGGGAGAAGATTTACCTCTCAAAGGGGCAGAGAAAGAATTTGTAATTGCAAGCTTGCTAAATAAGTGCTCTAAGAAACAAGAGGTCAGAGCCTAGAGTCAGGAGGAGATTTGTCTAAAGAAAGTTCAGTTGGGCTGGGCACGGTGGCTCATGCCTGTAATCCCAGCACTTTGAGAAGCTGAAGCAGGTGGACCACGAGGTCAGGAGTTCGAGACCAGCCTGGCCAACATGGTGAAACCCTGTCTCTGCTAAAAATACAAAAATTAGCTGGGCATGGTGGTGTGTGCTTGTAGTCCCAGCTACTCGGGAGGCTGATGCAGGGGGATCACTTGAACCCAGGAGGCAGAGGTTATAGTGAGCCAAGATTGTGCCGCTGCACTCCAGCCTGGGTGACAGAGTGAGTCCCGATCTCAAAAAAAAAAAAAAAAAAAAAAAAGTTCAGTTACACAGTTATGCCGAGGGGCATGTGAAGGCTGTCTCCTCTCTGTCACTTGCTGTTGTAAGTGAGGACTGTATGGGGCACTGTTAACAGCATTTTCTTTCGGGAAGCAGCTTTTTTCTCCCTACTTATAGAAGCAGACACTGCCCTAAGAGAGGGTGACAGGTTCGGCATTCCCAGCATCTGAGTGGAGGAGCTGATGTCTTAATTCCTCCCCAGGTCCTCCATGGGCACTGACGTCATTCCTATGTCTACCTATGTCTACCCCTCTCCCAACCCCATGCCTTTCCACCTACCCCCTGCCCTCTCCTCATTGCCCTCTCTGGGGCCATTTCTGGATCCTGAGACCCCAGCTCCTCCCCACTGCCCTCCGGAGAGGTTTGGCTTCAGCAAGCTTTCTTAAGTATTTATTGCACGGTTAAGAGCCTGCTGCCCCTGATGGGTGCTTGGCTGCCAGGAGCTGGCGTAGGAGGAGGCAGTTTGTATGCTAATCGGCTGATTGCCTTTGATTCTTCTGGGAATTCTACTTCAGCCTTTTTATCTGCCCCTGGGGAGAGACCCCCTAAGCTCTTACCATCTGCCCTCTGCCTGCCCCTCCCACTCTGGCCCCAGACCCACACTCAGTCTTCCCAGAGAGATCCATAAAATTATATTCAACTCATTATATCCCAGGCAAAAGCCCTATCCTTCATTTTGAGAAGAATAACCGAATGTCCAGATTCAAAAGTGTTGTAAGAGTCAGGGAGGTGGATAAAGGAGGCTGTCGTGAGCTGTCTGGAGGCAGCGCTTGAGGGCTGGTCACAAGGGTTGTGGAGGGAGAGCCCAGACCTTCCACCAACCATTCTTTTCTCTGCTGGGAGGGAGGAAAAGCCTTGGTTTTGAGCCCAGTGTTCATTCCCAGAGTTTCCTTCTGAGAACTGGGAGGTGATGCTATTGTCTGTCCCAGATGCATGGCCATGGTGATTCAGAATGTCGCAGGATCAGGTGCTTAATTTTTCAGGAGTCTGTTAGATGCAGCCTTGTTGGTTACCCTCACCCAGTGGTCATGACCCTGACATGTGTTATCATCACTTGGGGAGCTGTAAAAAATACTGATGCTTGGGTCACTCTCCTTGAGATTTGGATTTAATTGGTCCAGAGTGTGCCCTGAGCATTGGGATTTTTAAAAGATGAATCTAACATGCATCTAAGGCCATTAACCACTACCCCAACTCAGGTCATAATGTTACCAGATGATCTTTGTTCTTAGAGCTCCCAAGATGGTGGTGGCCGCTCCTAAGATGGCAGAAAGCCCTTTGTTTTCCGACCTGGAGTTCTTGGCCTCACGGATTCCAAGGAATGGAACCTTGGGCCATGGGGTGAGTGTTATAGCTCTATTAGAAGCCATGGGTCATAGAAGAGAACCGTGGAACCCAGCAACTAGTGTTCAGCTCAATTAGGATGAACCTGGGCACTTAGCTGTGCAGGAACAATGGTGAGCTTCTCGCCTGATCAGGAGCAGCAATGGGCGCCTCTCTGGATCAGAAGCACACTGGACACCCTGCCGGATCCAGAGGGATGGGAGTCAATGGCCGGTCTATGATGACAGCATTCAGCAGTGGTGGATGGCGAGCGAAAGCTCAGCTTGAGCCAGAACAAACACGGACCAGAAGAGTGTGCAGTTGCAAGATTTAATAGAGTGAAAACAGAGCTCCCATACAATCGGAGGGGACCCAAAGGGGGTTGCCCACTCCTGGCTCGAATGTCTGGGGTTTATATCCCAATCATTTTCCCTCCCCCTGTGCTCTCAGATGATAGATGATTTGACTATTTCTTTACCTCCTGCTTTTAGTCTAATTGGTATTTTAGTGAGCCCTCTTTACTACCTGATTGGTTGGGTGTGAGCTGAGTTACAAGCCCCATGTTTAAAGGTGGGTGCGGTCACCTTCCCCAACTAGGCTTAGAAATTCCTAGTCAGCCTAGGAAATCCAGCTAATCCTGTCTCTCAGTCCCCCGTCTCAACAGGAAAACCCAAGTGCTGTTGGGGAGTTTGGTTGACGATCGCTCTTAACTGCTTCCTGCTGAATTGGGGCGTGGTAGGGGTCGTGCAGTTGAGATTTCCTTGGGAGGGGTGACTTCGATGTCATTAACATCGGAGCATGGGCTAGCAGGCCAGTTCAGGGGTACACAATAGATCTTAGTCATGGACTGCATCTGGGACTCCATTTGAAGAACGATTTGTAGTTTTACAGTTTCGATGGTGGAAGAGGCAAACTTAACAAGGAGGTTAAAGATACAGGGAGTGAAATATATGGCCTGCAGTGCAGGTGATTATTTCTTTGGCACACTTCACAGGCCCTGAGTATCTACTTGATAGTTCTGAAAAGGCCTAGTCCAGTAAATAATGATTTGGCCATCTAATGGGTGCTATCAATGCCTAAATGAAAGGTCTGGTGAAGGGTTTTAAGTACTTTCCATTGGTGAGCTGCAGGCAAAAGTATTTTTCCTTCTTCAGTGGCTAGACATCCTGAGGGGAGGAAACTATGTCCTTGTGAGGTTCCCCCTTCTATTTCTTCTGCTGAGTACTGGGGCTTGGTTTCCCGGAGAGGATTACCCCATACTAGGGGTCCTTCTATAAGCATTTCTAATGGAGGGTCCCGCCTTGCGGCTCTTTTGGCTTCAATATCTGCTTGGCAGTTCCCTTCTATTTCCCTCTTCTTTCCTTTCCTGATGACCCTGGCAGTGTAAGACTGCCACCTCTTTAGGTTTCTGTACAGCTAATAATTATCTCCTAATGACTTCGTGATGTTTGATAGGTGTTCCCTTGGAAGTTAGGAATTCCCTTTCTCTCCATATTGCTGCATGGGCATGGAGGACTAGGTAAGCATACTTACAGTCTGTGTATATGTTTACCCTTTTTCCTTCTAATTCTAGTGTATAACGGCCCCTGCTTTTGCTAGGATGTCTCTCCCTAACAAAGGAGTGGGGCTTTCAGGCATAATTAGAAAGGCATGTGAAAAGAGTAAACTTCCCCAGTCACAACTTAGTGGGTGGGAGAAGTATCTAGTGACTGCCTGTCCTAGGACTCCTCGGATACTGACAGATCAGGAGGACATTTATCCAGGACAGGAGAGTAAGACTGAGAAGGCCGCACCATTGTCCAGGAGACAGTTAACCTGGCCTCCATGGTCAAGCATACCCGGGGCTCTGTGAGGGTGATGGCATAGGCTGGTGCTTGCACCGGGCACCCTCGATCCTGTTGCTGGATCATCTGGTTAGTGGCTTCTGACTCAGAGGACCGTCATCCCCTGGGGCAGTGGGCCTTCCAGTAATTCCCTTGACATAGGGGTACAGACAAGGGGGCGGCTTATTTCTATTTGGGCAATCTTTTTAAAGTATCCTTGTATACTGCACTGGAAGCAAGCCCTGTCAGTCATTCAATTTGCCCAGGCTTTCCCTGTTCCAGAGCCTCCAAAGTCTGCTTGCCTGAGGGCCCTGACTAAAGTGGTGGCCTTTTTTTTTTTTTTTTAATCCTGTTTGTCCCATTCTGCCTGCTCCTTTTGATCTCTATTATAAAAAACCGAGGTTGCCAAGTTCAACAGGGTTTCTAAGTTTTGCTCCAGGCCTAAGGCGGACTTTTGAAGTTTGTTTCTAATGTCTGCAGCTGACTGAGTGATAAGCTTATCCTTTGAGACTAGTTGGCCTTCAATAGAGTCATGTGACAGAGAGATATGTTTCCTCAATGTCTCCCTTAGTCTCTCCAGAAAGGCAGTAGGATTTTCTTCCTTTCCTTGTGTTATAGTGGACATCATTGAATAACTTATAGCCTTCTTCCTAGTTTTCCTAAGTCCTTCTAGCACGCAAGTTAGCAAATGTCTGTGGCACCAATCTCCATGTTCTGATTCTGCGTCCCAGTGAGGGTCTACACTGGGAACTGCCTGCTGGCCTGTGGGGAATTGTTCTCTTTCCTCTGTTGTCATCCTATCATTGACCTGACTGAGATACCAGAGATCGCCAAACTCTCACGCTGCAGTTATGGTGGCACTTCTCTCATTTGGGGTTAGTGTCTGATCTAGTAGTAACATTGTATCTCTCCATGTCACATCAAAGGATTGTCCTAACCCTTGTAAAACATCAATATAGCCATCAGGATTATCTGAGAATTTACCTAGGTCTATTTTAATTTGCTTCACATCTGAGAGGGAAAATGGTACATACACTCTGACTAGGCCAAATTCTCCAGAATACATCTTAGGGGTGTTTTTGCCTTGGGGGGAATGTTTCCCATCTGAAAAAAGAACATAGGGATGCCAGCACCCCAGTGATTTTCTGATGTGCATTAGTCCTAGAGCGTCCTCTGTGGTCCTAATGCTTATTCCTTTCCAGGGTGCATAACCACCCATGGACCTCTGCTTATCGGATTAGTTACGCTCACCAATGCAGCAGTCCTGCACTTGTTTTCCCGCCTTTCTTGACCACAGAGAAAGGGGTCCAGGCTGCTGGATTCTAGCGGTCCTTTACCAGCATGCCCAACATTGCCTTTGTGCTTGGGGGTGAGTTCCTTTCCAGGATGTGTAACCACCCATGGACCTCTGCTTATCAGATTAGTTAGGCTCACTGATGTAGCAGTCCTGCACCTGTTTTCCTGCCTTTCTTGACCACGAGGGAAGGGGTCCAGGTTGCTGGATTCTAGTGGTCCTTTACCAGCTGCTCAATATTGCCTTTGTGCTCCGGGGTGAGTTCTAGATAACTCTGGGCTGGGTTCCTGAGAATTTCATAACAACCCAGCTGCCCAATCAAGATGCATTCCCATAAACAACAGTTTCTATGCAAATTTGTTTCAGAGATGGTGTAGGTAACTTTTTGAGTGAGGATCGAGATAGATTTCTTTGATTCTGTAAGTACTTTAAGGCTTGGCTGAGTGCAAACAGCTCGCAAGTTTGAGCAGACCAATTATTAGGCAATTTTCCTAACTCTGCTTCTACAAGAGTTTCCCTGTCAATTGCTGAATACCCATTGTGGTTTTTTCCCTCAATCACCTGGGAGGAGCCATCTATCATCCAGTCCTGAAGGGAGTTCCTTCTAGGTCTGGTCGGACCTTTGTATGGTAACTAAGATTTAAATCCCTCATTAGGAAACCTGCTGGGTTAAGGGAATTTTCAGTGGTTAATGTTAAATCACCTTTTTCTAACAGAATAGCCCCATACTTCAAGATTTTTGAGTTAGTAAGCTACCTTTTTGCTTTTTTTACTTAAGATAGTTCTGAACTGGTGAGGTGTGCTCACAAAGAGGTTTCCTCTAAAAGTTTTCTCTTTTTTAGCATAAAAAATTATTATATTATTATTATTATTATTTTAATTTTATTAATATTATACTTTACGTTTTAGGGTAAATGTCCACAACGTGCAGATTTGTTACATATGTATCCATGTGCCATGTTGGTGTGCTGCACCCATTAAGTCGTCATTTAGCATTAGGTATATCTCCTAATGCTATCCCTCCCCACTCCCCCCACCCCACAACAGTCCCCGGTGTGTGATGTTCCCCTTTGAGTGTCCATGTGTTCTCATTGTTCAATTCCCACCTATGAGTGAGAACATGCGGTGTTTGGTTTTTTGTCCTTGCGATAGTTTGCTGAGAAGATGGTTTCCAGCTTCATCCATGTCCCTACAAAGGACATGAACTCATCGGTTTTTATGGCTGCATAGTATTCCATAGTGTATATGTGCCACATTTTCTTAATCCAGTCTATCATTGTTGGACATTTGGGTTGGTTCCAAGTCTTTGCTATTGTGAATAGTGTCGCAATAAACATATGTGTGCATGTGTCTTTATAGCAGCATGATTTATAATCCTTTGGGTATATACCCAGTAATGGGATGGCTGGTCAAATGGTATTTCTAGTTCTAGATCCCTGAGGAATCACCACACTGACTTCCACAATGGTTGAACTAGGTTACAGTCCCACCAACAGTGTAAAAGTGTTCCTATTTCTCCACATCCTCTCCAGCCCCTGTTGTTTCCTGACTTTTTAATGATGGCCATTCTAACTGGTGTGAGATGGTATCCCATTGTGGTTTTGATTTGCATTTCTCTGATGGCCAGTGATGATGAGCACTTTTTCATGTGTTTTTTGGCTGCGTACATGTCTTCTTTTGAGAAGTGTCTGTTCATATCCTTCACCCACTTTTTGATGGGGTTGTTTTTTTCTTGTAAATTTGTTTGAGTTCATTGTAGATTCTGGATATTAGCCATTTGTCAGATGAATAGGTTGCAAAAATTTTCTCCCATTCTGTAGGTTGCCTGTTCACTCTGATGGTAGTTTCTTTTGCTATGCAGAAGCTCTTTAGTTTAATTAGATCCCATTTGTCAATTTTGGCTTTTGTTGCCATTGCTGTTGGTGTTTTAGACATGAAGTCCTTCCCATGCCTATGTCCTGAATGGTATTGCCTAGGTTTTCTTCTAGGGTTTTTATGGTTTTAGGTCTAACCTCCTTAAGCTGATAAGCAACTTCAGCAAAGTCTCAGGAAACAAAATCAATGGGAAAAATCACAAGCATTCTTATACACCAATGACAGACAGAGAGCCAAATCATAAGTGAACTCCCATTCACAATTGCTTCAAAGAGAATAAAATACCTAGGAATCCAACTTACAAGGGATGTGAAGGACCTCTTCAAGGAGAACTACAAACCACTGCTGAATGAAATAAAAGAGGATACAAACAAATGGAAGAACATTCCATGCTCATGGGTAGGAAGAATCAATATTGTGAAAATGGCCATACTGCCCAAGGTAATTTATAGATTCAATGCCATCCCCATCAAGCTACCAATGACTTTCTTCACAGAATTGGAAAAAACTACTTTAAAGTTCATATGGAACGAAAAAAGAGCCTGCATTGCCAAGTCAATCCTAAGCCAAAAGAACAAATCTGGAGGCATCACGCTACCTGACTTCAAACTATACCACAAGGCTACAGTAACCAAAACAGCATGGTACTGGTACCAAAACAGAGATATAGACCAATGGAACAGAACAGAGCCCTCAGAAATAATGTCGCATATCTACAACTATCTGATCTTTGACAAACCTGAGAAAAACAAGCAATGGGGAAAGGATTCCCTATTTAATAAATGGTGCTGGGAAAACTGGCTAGCCATATGTAGAAAGCTGAAACTGGATCCCTTCCTTACACCTTATACAAAAATTAATTCGAGATGGATTGAAAGTTACTTTTCTATTTTCTTCTGTTAGGAAAGCAGTTGCTGCTACCGAATGAATGCATTTGGGCCACCCGTGGGTTACTGGGTTAAGGATTTTTGATAGGAATGCTACGGGTTGTCAGTGCTCTCAGTGTTTTTGGGCTATGTCCTTGTTTGGTATTGCAGTGTTATAGGGTCCCAGAGAAGACCTTCAATTATCAATTATAGGTTTTAAATTTACTCTGGCTTTTAAAGGAATAGGTTACATTGTTTTTTCCTTTACTACTTCTATCTTTCTCTCTCCCTTTTTTCTTTCTCTCTTTGACTCCCTCTTTGTTTCTTCCTCTTTCTCTTCCCCGTTCTTTCCTCTCTCGCTTTTCCCTCTTTTTCTTTCTCTGCCTCTTTCTCTGCCTTTTTCTTTCTCTCTCTCTCTTTCTCCTCTTTTCTCTCTCCCTCTGCCTTCTCTCTCTCTTTTCCCTTTCTCTCTCTTTCTCTCTGACTCCCTCTTTGTCCCTCTGTCTCTTCTTCTCTCTTTCTTTGTAGTTGGATTTTGGGAACACAGTGGAAGGAGGTTCATTCATTGTTCCCATTTGCCACTATAGGAATATGTGCCTTCCTTTAATTTACTCAATTCGTTTTCATCCTGATCTATTATGTTGTCATAGACCCAGTTCCAGTTGTTAAAGTACTAGCTCATCAGTTCTAAGGCCCTGGCCAAGGAGCCAAGGCTTGGAGATTGTATTCCAGGGGTGGGGTAAACTGGGTAGAAATTGGAGGGAAGAGCATCTTACACAATAGGAGAGCAATCCTCCTAGCCATTTACAAACTTGGGGCCCTGGTAAGAGTGGTGGGGAATGGGTCCCACATAATTGCCCATGTCAAGAGCTGTATGCCTAAATTGGGAGGGACACCAGAGAAAAGACTTCCTGGGTTCATAGCCTAGATGTTTAAAGACATAGTTTAGAGCTTCCCTAGATTCCTTTGGAGATATAACTTGCTCTAATACTTGGGAGAGGAAGTGCAAGTCTGAAGCATTAGTATCTAGGAGGCAGGGATTGGAGGAATTAGATTCAGAGGTAAGGAGAATTTTGGGGCTACACTTTCAAGAAAGTCATGGTTGGGACCCAGGAGGTATGGATCAGGAGAGGTAGGGGTGCATGTATGGGCAACTGTTGAGTAGAGACTTCTGGCTGCTCCATGATCTTGACTGGCCAATGCTGGGAGTTTGGGATGACAGCTTTCTGCCTCTAGTCGGCCCTTGACTTCCCCCAGAACATTGTGAAAGTGAAAGCTGGTTCCAGGCAGACCAACGCTCTCAACCCAGAAGGGTTGAGGGTTGTTAGAAAGAATTTTCCCGGAAGCCTCACACCTGAGTCTTTAGTCCAGCGGCCATGCTAATCGTTTTTAACTGGCTGACAGTTGCCTGGTATTTCCTCCAATTTTAAGGAAGGATAGGACGGAATAGCAAGCAAAAGTGGTCTGATATTACTTACCACTTTGGAGAATCCCCATACAGGCCACCAAATATTACTGAATGGTCTTTGTTCTTAGAGCTCCCAAGATGGTGGTGGCCACTCTCAAGATGGCAGCAAGCCTTTTGTTGTCTGACCTGGGGTTCTTGGCCTCACGGATTCCAAGGAATGGAACTTTGGGCCATGTGGTGAGTGTTATAGCTTTATTAGAAGCCATGGGTCATGGAAGAGAACTGTGGAACCCAGTGACTAGTGTTCAGCTTGATTAGGACAAACCTGGTCATTCAGCCATGCAGGAACAATGGCAAGCTTCTAGCCCGATTGGGAGTAGCAATGGGTACCTTGCTGGATCAGAAGCACAGTGGACACCCTGATCCAGAGGGGTGGGAGTCAATGGCGGGTCTGTGATGGCAGCATTCAGCAATGGTGGATGGCCAGCAAAAGCTCAACTTGAGCCGGAACAAACACAGACCAGAAGAGTGTGCAGTTGCAAGATGTAATAGAGTGAAAACAGAGCTCCCATACAATGGGAGGGGACCCAAAGGGGGTTGCCCACTCCTGGCTCGAATGTCTGGGGTTTATATCCCAATCATTGTCCCTCCCCTTGTGCTCTCAGATGATAGATGATTTGACTATTTCTTTACCTCCTGCTTTTAGCCTAATTGGTATTTTAGTGAGTCCTCTTTACTACCTGATTGGTTGGGTGTGAGCTGAGTTACAAGCCCCATGTTTAAAGGTGGCTGCAGCCACCTTCCCCAACTAGGCTTAGGAATTCTTAGTCAGCCTAGGAAATCCAGCTAGTCCTGTCTCTCAATAAGAGATGGACTGATAAACCCAAATGCTAATTTGTTAATGCAAAATGAGAAACATAATTGTCAAGGAGGTTAGATATTCCATTATCCATGATTCCTCTCCTTGGTGGAAAAGTCAACATAGAGAGCCAAATTGCTTCCAGAAATAGCTTGGCCATCCTAGGGAGAGGTGGGGCATTGTAGTAGGGCCGAACCCAGGCATTGGGATCACAAAGGACTTGGTATATATCTTAATTCCCTTGCCTTAAGTTACATGACAAGAAGCAAGTTACTTAATCTTTCTAAGCCTCGATTTTATCATCCATAAAATGGGGCTAATAATAATCAACCCAAGAGTTGTTGTGAGGGTTAAAGGAATTAATGCATGCAAAGGAGCTGGCAGAGTGTGCTTATAGTGAATAAGGTGCTCAGTAGAAGGTAGTTGTGGTTGTTATCATACAACCTGGTGCCTTAGACTTTGATGGCCTGGTGCTCTGCTCTCCTCTGGGGGTGGTAATAGTAATGCTGACTAACAATGCACTTTCTGTTTGCTGAGCATGATTCTAAGCCCTTTTCATGTATTAACTGAGATGCTGAGTCTAAGCCATATCCCCAGGGCCCACAGCTAATGAACAGTGGGACTGGATTTAAAGCAGGGAGGCTGACTCCTGTGTTTGCCCTAAAACCACACTCTAAAGCACCTCCAGCTGCACAGGTTTCCCACCAAGTGGACCAAAACACCTGTATGTGGCCAGGGCCCTCAACCCTGGCTGGTGCTAGCAGAAACCTAGAAGGAGGGATGTGTTCACAGAATAGTGGTGATCTTGCGTGGAGCATCTAGAAGAGAGAGTGTGGCTTTGTTATGGCAATGTTCTGCCAAGCCATGGATGAGATTACAGCCTTCACAGCTATAGCCCTAGCTACATCCAGAGGGTGGCTCAGATCACCTCGGTCAGAACAGTTGTGATGCCAGTGTTCATGGCATGGGTACTGATGATGACGGTTAGGGTTGTTCATTTTATGCCCATTTTCAGGTGGCAAACTGACCTAGTAGATTTTTGACACTGCTATTTTGAAGGCTAAGTATCATCTCTGAAGGGGATGCTTTTTGAACAGGGCCTCTCTGTGCTGCTTGAGTGTCCTGGAGTGTTCTGCTTAGGGTGTCTCAAATGCAGACCAACTTGAATGTACCTAAGGGACAGTTCCACACACATCCCATCTTGTTTATGCTGAAATATTTTAAAGTAAATTATCTCATAAACAATATAATATTCTTCTTGGAAGAGGGACTTTTCCTTGAATATTTTTCCCAAATATTGTGACAGGCATATATACAGGCAGATGCCCCACAGTCTCTGCAGAAAAATGTGGATAAATGAGATTCCTTCAGGAAAGCTCTGTGTACAGTCAGCCCTCTGTATCCGCTCGTTCCACAGCCACAGATTCAACCAACCATGGATCAAAAACGTGGTTGGGCCTATGAGGGTTGCATCTGTACAGTGCAAACTTTTTATTCTTGTCATTCCCTAAACAATACAATATAGCAACTATTTATATAGCATTTACATTGTACTAGGTATTGTAAGTGGTTTAGAGATGATTTAAAGGATGTGTGTAGGTTACATGCAAATACTGCACTATTTTATATAAGAGGCCTGAGCATCTGTGGATTTTGGTGTTCATATGAGGTGCTGGAACAAATCCCTCATGGACAGACACCAAGGGATAATTGTAATCTATTTTCACAGAATGGCCTGGAGCCTTTTTGCTGAACATGGGCTAGTTCCCATTACTGGGACAAGTTTAGCACTACCAGAGCTGGGGAATGGAAGCAGGAAGATTCTTCCTGCTGTCAGATCTCCCTTCCTGCCTTTCAGCTGTTTGCAAAAGGGATGGATGAAGAAGATGTGGCTGGAGGAGACCTCTTCTGAGATTGCACCTGGCATAGAATTAAAGCAGCCAAGAGGAAAACTAAGCACGTCTTGCCCCCCAGCCCTCTCTCTGACCACTTTTCCAACAATTTCCCACACTGGCTTGACCATAGTATGTGCTGGCAGCGTTTAACTGAAAACTTCCTTTCTGAACAATTTTCATTGACTCGTTGCAATGAATAGATTTCAGAGTGCCCTGGCCCCACTGGCATGGCCTGTGACACCCCTGCCTGGTGTGTTCCCTGTGCTTGGCTTCTGTCCTTGTGTGGCTGTCTCTCCTGCTGTTGTCTGTCATTATTATCTTCCTAGCTCTTCATTCCCAGCCCTCTGGAAGCTGAGGGCCAAACCCTCATCCAGGACCTCCTGCAGACAGGACAAAGGAAGGACCCGACAGTGATATTGAACCCTGTCATGCACCAGGACTGCTAAAAGCTCACTCACACATTATATCATTCTGCCCTTACTAGAAAGCTCTGGAGGTATGTATATCCTGTTCTCATTATAGATGAGAAATCTATAATGAGGCTCCAAGAGGTCAATACACCTGCCCAAGACAAACTGCTGCTCTTAGTAGAGCCCGGATTCAAATCCAGGTCTTTGGGCTCCAAATCTAGTTCTTCTACATGGCACTGCCTTGTCTCTTCTTTCTAGCTACTGATACTAAACTTTAGATGACCCTTAATGAGTGCTTTCTGGATGCCCTAGCTCCTTATTCCATTCACCTGGGGCAGTCTCTGTGGCTGTCAAACTCCTTTTAGCAGGGAACCCCTCTTCTCTTTGTGGCTCAAGGAGAAGAGACCCAGCAGGGAAAGCACAGAGGAAGATTGCCATGCACACCACCCAACACTGGGGGCCCTGGCTTGGCCATCAATGGGGAGGGTGTGATTGGAATCTGGCAAACCTCGCTCCAAGCCAGCGTGGCTTCCCGTCTGCCTCCCATAGCTTTTCCGGGAATTCCAGGAACTCCGAGTAACAAATGATGGCAAATGAGGAGCTGAAGTAACATAGCAACTGCAAATGTTATTAGTCAGGTGATCTGCAGAAGCCGGCTGCCATTCCAGGGCAGATTATGTTTATCCGAGTAAATACCAAGTCCTCGTGACGATGGTTTGTGCAGCAGAGAATGAAGAAGCTGTATTGTTCCTGCCCAAGAGGACTTGAAGCAGTGGAAACTGTGGAATTTTTACTCCTTTTTAAAAATTCAAGATGCTTTTGAGTGTGTTCTGTGTGTGTGTGTTTGTTTATTGAGACACATTTAATGAGCAGTTCTGATTTTTTGGCCTACATCCTTTGTAATTTGGCGAAGAAGCTGGTGTAGCCAAATTAGCACAGAAATGAGAGAAGGGCCCTGGGTTTTATTCCTGGTTCTACAATGAGCAAGCTGCGTAGCTTTGGACAAAGAATGTGTTTTCGCTGGGCTTTAGTGAGGTGACTGTGGGAAGACTCAGCGACAGTTAATGACTCGTTCACACTGCAGCTTTCACATCTCCTTTCTGAGGAGTGGCAATGCTCTCTTTGGCTCACTCCTGAGAAAACTGAAACAGGAGACAAGGATGTCATGCTTTCTTGATGCCTTTCTTTGCCTGGGCTCTGGGGGAGAACTCGCAGCCAGGGGACACCCCTTACTTTCCTTGCCTGGCGATTGCCCTCCTGGGTAGCTGTGGGTCAGCAGATGCTCCTCCTTACCCAAGGGTCTGTCTTAGTTTCCTAAATTCTGCAATAGGGAGGGAAACGTACCATGTAGGGACACTTTAAAAATCCATTGTTTAACATCATTTCTGACTGAGGAGAGGCCTGGGTCAAATTTGACTCTAATACTACCTTATCATTTTTGATAAGGCTATTCTTTCTTTTTTATGCCTTTCTTTGCCCCCAAGCAGCTCTGCTCTCTTTATAGGGCACCTCATTAAGGCAGGGCAGAATCCCTTACTTTTGATCTATCTCTTTATGGCTTAGACCAGAGGTTGGCAAACTGTAGCCCTCAGGCCAAATTCTGCCTGGTGCCTTTTCTGGTAAATAAAGTTTTATTGGAGCACAGCCATGCTCATTCATTTTCACAGTTGCCACAGAGACAATACAGCCTGCAAAGCCTGAAATACTTACTGTTTGGCTCTTTACAGGAAAAGTTTGCCAACCCTGAGCTAGATCACTGCAGCATCTGCTCAAGCAATCTCTCTACCCTCCAGTACCTCTTTTGCACCATTAGCAATATGATGGCTCAAAAACACACAACCAGTTATGTCACTTGGGAGCTTTAAAAACCTACAGAGGCCCCTCATGTCCATTCTCATTAGATCCCATGCTCAACTCTCTTGGGTGGCTTTCAAGACCTTTCCCAGAAAGAACAAACCTTCCCTTCCAACCTCCTTCTTTCTCAGTTGTTTCAACTCGTCTAGGCCATCCTGAGGATCCTTGATCTGTCCCCAAATAGTCCAACCATATCTAGGCCCCAGGACCTGCGTCATTCAACAGATTTGCTCTGCCTGGTCCACCTTCTCCTTTCTTGCCTGGCAACATCTTTCTCTCTCTTTCTCTCTTTCCTTCTTTCTCTCTTTCTTTCTTTCCTTCCTTCCTTTTTCTTTCTTTTTCTTTTCCTTCGTTCCTTTTCTCCTTCCTTCCTTGCTCTGTTTCTCTTCCTTCTTTCCTTCTTTCCTTCCTTCCTTCCTTCCTTCCTTCCTTCCTTCCTTCCTTCCTTTTTCTTTCTTTCTTTCTCTTTCTTTCTTTCTCTCTTTCTCCTTCCTTCCTTCCTTCCTTCCTTCCTTCCTTCCTTTTTCTTTCTTTCTTTCTCTTTCTTTCTTTCTTTCTCTCTCTTTCTCCTTCCTTCCTTCCTTCCTTCCTTCCTTCCTTCCTTCCTTCCTTCTTTCCTTCCTTCCTTCCTTCCTTCTTTCCTTCCTTCCTTCCTTCCTTCCTTCCTTCCTTCCTTCCTTCCTTTTTCTTTCTTTCTTTCTTTCTCTTTCTTTCTTTCTCTCTTTCTCCTTCCTTCCTTCCTTCCTTCCTTCCTTCCTTTTTTCTTTCTTTCTTTCTCTCTTTCTTTCTCTCTCTTTCTCCTTCCTTCCTTCCTTCCTTCCTTCCTTCCTTCCTTCCTTCCTTCTTTCCTTCCTTCCTTCCTTCCTTCTTTCCTTCCTTCCTTCCTTCCTTCTTTCCTTCCTTCCTTCCTTCTTTCTCTCTTTCTCTTTCTTTCAGTCTCACTCTGTCACCCAGGCTGGAGTGCAGTGGTGCAATCTCAGCTCACTGCAACCTCTACCTCCTGGGTTCAAGAGATTCTCCTGCCTCAGCCTCCCGAGTAGCTGGGACTACCTGCACCCACCACCATGCCTGGCTAATTGTTTTTTGTAGTTTTAGTAGAGACAGGGTTTCACCACATTGGCCAGGCTGCTCTCGAACTCCTGACCTTGTGATCCGCCCGCCTTGGTCCCCCAAAGTGCTGGGATTACAGGGGTGATCCATTGCGCCCAGCCCATAGTCATATTTTCAAAACCCACGGTTGAAATGTGACCTCCTTAAAATACCTCTGAGTTGTTTTCTACTCTAATATCCAGATGAACTGACCAAGACAGAGGCAAACAGGTGAGAAGCAGGTGAAACTTCCAGGCACTTGGGTGCATAAAGTCCTCTGGGAGAGAAGAAGGAAGAGGTGGCCAAGTTTGAAAAGAGTAGTTGTGGCCTAGCAATGGAAGTGCCCTTGGGGAGCAAATAAGGAAAACCATTGGGGCCATCGATGGGACTTCATTCATTAGTCCTCTGCCTTCCTGAGAGTGAGTCTGTCCATGCCTGTCCTGTCTCCTTCTGAGTTTAGAGGACTAAGCTCTTCTTCCATACCAAGGCTAGGTCCGTACCTGTACCCCCTTAACCCTTCCTTGCATGTGTGGTCTTAGTGTGTGCCCAGCACCGAAGAAGTGCTTGCTCTACGCTCCGTGTAGCAGCAGAGACAACAATCAACACGTGACAATACCTTTCTTATTCCAATGCTCAGTGGGTGTCTAGAGAAATCTCTTTCCTGATAAATCTGGCAAATCTGGCTTACTCTACATATTTCATTCTGTTCCTGTAAAGCCCCAGCCCACCCGGAAGCCCCCACTTTGGCTCTCCTGGGCTTGGATCCCGCTGTGAGGCCGGGGGCAGGTGACCATGGCAGGAGGTAGGACTCCTCTCACTCTGTGCCCCACACCCTGCCCTGGAGCCTCTGCGGCCCTCTCCTGCTCCAGCAGGCAAGGCCAGGAAGCTGGGAGTGCTTGCTGTCAATATCATATGTGGAGCTGCTTGTGGCCGGCCAGAACTCTCAGAGCCCAGCCTCCCAGGTCAGGCATGGGCTCCTCCTACTCCTCGTCACTTTCTAGCTGGAAATTTTGTCTCAGCCTCCCTTCATCTGGGGGCTGGATTTGGGCCAGGAACCCCCTCTTTCATGGACAGGATTTAAAGCTGAAATTTGACCGGAAAGGGCTGAGATCAGGAATCTCCTGCCGCCTCAGGCAGGGCTAAGGCAGGAAGATCTCATTAACACCTTTCCACAAAGGGGAAAAATAATATTTCAGCTTGTTCCCTTTGTGTCTTCAAGCGTTGATAAGGTGCCACCAAAGTGCCAGTCTGAGCTGCGTTCAAATGAAGGATGATTCTGATAAGATGGAGAGGAGAGATGTTCGGGGAGGAGGCTGCTCAGGGAGAGGGGTGTGCGCTGGCTTAAGGTTATTAAACAGGAAATGCCTGGCCGTGGCAGATCAAGGGGAAATTACACATTCTGTCACATTTGCTTATTGAATCCCAGTTCTATTGAAGCTTGGAAGGGGGAAAAATAATGCCATCCCCATCAACCTCCTTGTAGCTCTTATTAGATTTCACAACCTTTCAATATTAAAATGCTAGTGCCGGTGGCAAAATTCCTTGTCAGTTTTTAATATCAGTAAGGGATTGTGGTATTAGATTTAAGGGGGATGGAGGTGGGAGTGGGGAGGGTAGGCAGACAGTCCGCAGGATCCCCGGCGCCCGAGGCCTCAGCTGTCTTTGCTTCTCAGGGCCTGTTGCAGGCTCGGGTCCTCCTGCTTAGTGCGGAAAACTGCTGCGAAGTGGGTGACAATCTCAGGGGGACTGCATGCCCCTCCCACCTTCACGGTGCATGTCACTGTACCCCATACTCAGGTTTAGCCTGCACCTAAACACTGTCATCAGGTTCTATATAGGTTTCCCAGGCTGCTATAGCAAAGTTCCACAAACTAGGTGTCTGAAAGCAACAGACATTTATTCTCTTGCAGTTCTGGAGGCCAGAAGTCTGGAATCAAGGTGCTTCCTCTGAAACCAGTAGGGGAGGATCCTTCCTTGCCTCTTCCAGCTTCTGGGATTTGCTGGCAATCCTCTATGTTTCTTGGCTTGTAGACATCACCCCAATCCCCAGGGAGGCAGAGATTGCATCTCTCCAATCTCTGCCTTTCTCGTCCAATGCCGTTTTCTGTGTGTCTCTTCTTTTCCTATAAGGACACCAGTTGTGTTGGATTAAGAGTCTATCCTACTCCAGTATGACCTCGTCTTAACCCATTGCATCTGCAATGGGCCTATTTTCTTTTCTTTTATTTATTTATTTATTTATTTATTTTTCGAGACAGAGTCTTGCTCTGTCGCCCAGGCTGGAATGCAGTGGCGAGATCTCGGTTCACTGCAACCTCTGCCTCCTGGGTTCAAGCAATTGTAATGCCTCAGCCTCCTGAGTAGCTGGGACTGCAGGCGTGCGCCACCATGCCTAGCTAATTTTTGTATTTTTAGTAGAGACAAGATTTCACCATATTGGTTAGGCTGGTCTTGAACTTCTGACCTCAGGTAATCTGCCTGCCTCGGTCTCCCAGAATGCTGGGATTTCAGGTGTAAGCCACAGTGCCCAGCCCCTATTTTCAAATAAGGTCACATTCCGAGGTCCTGGGGGTGAAGATGTCAACACCTGCATATTTTTAGGGGACACAATTCAATTCATAACAGGCGTCTTAGTTTAAATTCTCCCCACCTCAAACCAACCCTGAGACAAGGATTTTGGTGCAAGGAGTTTGGGCGGTGATTCCAGGATGAGGAAGTGGGGAAGTGAGACCAGCAAGGGAGAAGGGACAATGAAGAGTAGAGTCAGTCCCTCCCCTGGGGCTTTGTTTATCTGGAACCCTCTGAGGGGCTGTGGGAGCAACACTAGGAATTGTATTCCCGAGGGTAAGGCGGTGGGCGTTTATCCCTCAGTTGAGGGTTGCCCAGAGCATGAACTCCTTGGTGCTCCATCTTTCTCAAAAGGAGCCCAGCTAGCTTCTGCAGCCAGAGAATGATCTCAGCAGAGCGAGGCAGGAGACCACTGGCTATACACAAATGTTCTTTAGGGGCCCCGGGGTAGGAGAAAGGGCTGTGGACAAGCAAGACACTGGCAGCATCTGCTACACTAGGAGATCAAAAAAGCCTGGGCTAGAGTTTGCAGATGTAAGCACGCCAGCCTTCTGTCCTGCTGGCAGGAGTGGGCCCTTCTCCGGGTCGCTGTGACCAGGCCCCTGATTCATGATTTATCAGGCTTTCCTCTCTGTGGCTGAGTTGCTTCCTGGTCTCCTGTCAGATAACCTGGTTCTTTCAGGCTGGGGGTTCTGTCTTGACTCCCATTTTCTCTTTCCTGGGCACAGCAGCCCTGTTTCCAACCTCTGACCTTAGAGTGTTGGGCAAAACTACCACGCAACCTTGGTCCAGCCCAGTTGGGGGGGGGGGGCCTCATGTTGACCCAGAACAGGATGGGCCCTCGGCAGCTTGCTATCACACAGCTTATCTCCTGCTCTTTCTGCCTTGCAGTGACCCCCCTCTCTTCTCCTCACCCACTTGGTGAGCTCAGCCATTTAGGGATTTGGGAGAGTAGGATGCTAAAATCACAGGGGAGCCTTTAAGCTGCATATTTTTAGAAATCAGCCCAGGAGAGGGGAGAGACCTTTCTGGGCAGATGGCTTCCCAGCTGGCAGACAAGGACGCCAGGAGGCAGGGCCTGCCCTGGACCCCTGGCTACTTACTCTTCCCTAAAACGGTGCTGCTCCAGGCCCCTCCCCACTTCCCTGCTGCCCACAGGCCTGAGGATGTTTGAGAGCCTCAGGCAATGTGCACCCCCTCCCAAATGATTCTCCAGACCTTAATTGTCCTGCCCTCTGGAGCTGAGCTTCTTCTCAGAGTCACATTTCTCTGCTAGTTTCTGTCCTGGTACATTCATATGCAGAATACCCCACAGCCATCATCAAGTCCATGTGCAAAGCATGAACAAAGCCACAGGGTCTTCATAAACAGTGGGGCACTGGCATGGGTCATGTGGGTCCCACCTTCAGCCATCTTTGGGGTTCTTTAAGGGGGAAGATGGAGGCAAAGGGATCCAAGATGAGCCCAACAAGAGGGCGGAGGAGCATGGCCAGCCACGGGAAGCACCAAGGGCTAGAGTCTAGAGCCCTAGGTTCTAGTCCTTCCTCTGTGGCGTTGTTTCATTTCATTTTATAATTTGTTTATTGACCTCCTTGTTGTGCCTCAGTTTTCTCTTTGGCCAGACGAGGTCCACCAGGTCCCAGGTTTGCTGTGACAATAAAACAAGATAATGCCCCTCCTCAGGAAAGTGGCCCTTCTTGACACACTCATGTGAAACAAAGTTATTGTGAAGTTGATAATGGGATGGGAAATGGACCCTTTGGAAGAAAGCTGTGACAGGTGAGTGATCTGGGTGCCTGGCATGGCTGTATCAAACCTCTGAGGATCTAGGAGGTTTTGTGACAGGTAGAGGGAGGTCCGGGTGAGGTGGGGCTCAAAGCTGGGGTAGGGGGAGGCTCTGCCTCCTGGTGGCAGGTGGCCTGCCTGTTCACCCTGCTGATTGCCTGCCTTTCCTGAACTCTCTACTCTTCCTGCCACCTCTGCCACTGGGGAGGGCTCCAGGCGCCTCCCTCTCCACTCCCAGGGAAATAGACACACGGCACATCAATCATCCCTTTCTTTCCATCTCAGGTGAAGACACAGCCTCCCACATTCAGAACAATCTCTGTGTGCTCAAATTAATGAAGTTTAGGCTGGAGCAGAAGCCGACTGTGGAAGGATCCTCTGGGAACATAGCATTGTGAGATGGGGTAGGGATGCAGCGATGGCCCAGCGCTGATTTTTTTATTTCCTTTCTGAGAAATGGGGAGAAGCCTGTGGCGGCAAGCTTTGACCTCAGCATCTCATGCAGGTCTTCTATTTTTCAGTGCCAGTGGAGACTCATCCAACTAAATTCACTCAAATTGATGGAACCGATTTACACTGGGTCTCTTTTTGATACATAATTTTAGCTTCAGTGTCAACTTGAAAAACTGTGCTTTGGAGACAGACGTGAGACATCCACCTTCTTAGTTTCTTGCCGGACAAATTGCTCAGAGCTGAGTGGGGCTAAGTGCAGGGGTGAGTGAAGCTTGCTCGCTTGGGGCCATCTTGAGGAGCCCCTGCATGGGACTTGAACTACAGCCTTCTCCTCATGGGACTGTCTGACCTGCCAGGGGCATGTACAAGTCAGCTGTGACTTGTATGATAACTATTGGCCTGCATGTCTGACTCCCCACTGGCGGTGAGCTCCTCTGGGGTTGGACCTCAGCCTTCTTTGTGTCCCAGGAACCCTGCACACGTCCAGCCTGTAGTCAGCTCTACACATATGTTAAGTCAAACCCTGCCTGTCGGCCCTGGAAACTGGAGGCCCCATGGAGAACCTGGGGGGAAGCCAGGTTGACAGCTGAGCAGCTCTCCCAGGAGCAGCCTTATAAATCTGTTCTCATTAGCAGGAGACCCGAGGGAGGGGAGGAGAGCAAGTGTGTGTGTGTGTGTGTGTGTGTGTGTGTGTGTGTGTCGAGAGGGCTGGGGAGAGTGCTTCCATTAACCTGTCAGGAACCCCCTTCAATCTATGACACTTTACTTCTGCGTCTGGGAAGGCTGTGTTTGCTGGTGGTAGCTTTTCAGGATCCTGGAAAAATCCTGATTCTGAATCCCAATGCTATGCAAAACTGCACAACACCAGTCCAGAAAGTCATGCTTCTCCATCTCAGTCACATATTCAGGTGCACTAATTGGCTTATGCTTTTTTGCATAAAGGTTGGAGAAAGAGCTGAAAAGTTCTGTTGAGCTTTGGTGGTGGGTTCTCTGTGTTCTGAGTGCTCTATTGGGGTCACATCTGGTAGCCTCAGCTGCAGTTGACTTTTGGCTCTTGGTCTTTAGGCCAAAGGACTTTCCTGCCACACAAACGAGAAGTTTTTAAAAAGAGCTTTACCATCCCACCCATAAGTTACAACAATTGTCGCTGACCCAGCATTCAGAACTTTGCAGGAGTGAGGCCTCCAACAGCGAGGCTTCTCCTTGGAGCCAGCTCCAGGTGTGGATGCCTCCCTTTCTATCCGTGCAGCCAGCTCTCAGGCATGTCTCTTCCCAGCATGAGGCAGTCACATTCACAGGCAGGTTAGCATCTGCTGTCCCTCTCCGGAGGCTCAGAGCCCACACCAGTGCCCATTTACAGCACCTACACCAGCTGTCAAGGTGCAACATGCTTGCTCCCTCTCTGTTTCCCACTTTTCTATTTAAATTTGTATAGCATTAGGATAATGAAACATATTCTGTTTGTTAAGGCCACAGAAACCTGGTCTTGGCATAGAGACCCTAAGGGGGCACAATAATGAGCAAGATTAAGGTAAATACAAATGAAAGGACGGGGAGTCTCAGGTGGGCACGTACGTCAGGCTCTGCTTGAGCCTGAGCTTTTAGACCAGCACAATTAGCATCATTACTGTTACAGTCTCAGCCTCAACATGAAATAAACCTTCATTGATGATTTTTCTTAACTGAAAAGGCAGGTCTCAGCTGTGACTTAGAAAACATGAGTTTTCTCATTGGCTCAAGCTGCAGCTGCCAGACAGGTGAGGTCAATGAGGATACAGGTGTTTGAACCCCACTGAGGCCCCATCAGCGGGATCCAGGGCTATGGAAGGACTGGGCTTCTTGCTAAGTGCCCTTGACTTTGCATAATCTCTGCCCAGGCTCCAGTTGTGGCCCCATCAGGCCCTCTGAGCAACAGAATGAGCTATTCACAAAACACTTTGTAAATATTTTTATTTTGAAAGCAGCTTTGATTGCCATCACTTTGAGAGGAGCATTTTTAATACCAAGAATATATACGCAGATTTCTCCTACAGCGACCTAAAAGACACCAAGAGTTAAGGGGAAGGGTCCCCATGAAGGGCCTGAGCTCAGACCTTGCTCCACTGCAGTGCTGGCATCACAGCCATGAAAGAGCCAGTTTTGAATCCAGCCCCAACCCCCTTATTATCGGCATAAAATAGAAATGTAGCATTTGGCCAAACCTTTTTAAGTTTTCCTTCAAAAACATAATCCTTTGTCAATATAACTACCATTCTTAATTATAAGATGAAACAAGGGAAATGATATAGAACAATATTAAGAGAAATAAAAATGTCTGTCTTCAAATTAAGTACCTTTTTATCTCATCCCCCTGGGTCATTAGTTACCACTGTAGCCTCATCTTGGTCTCCCTACTCAACTCAAGGAGAACACTTAACTTTCTTTTGGTGGTTCAAGTGTCAAAAATGTCCTTAGGCTGGTGTATAGTTTTTCAGAAAATCACTTCTAACTCCTTTCCTGCTGATCCTTCTAATAACCCTCCTTATGATTTGTTGGAGGCAAAGTGTTAAGTGTTTTATTATTTCTCTAATTAGTTCTAGAGGATAACAGCTCCTTCACAAAAACAAACTGTTTTTCAAAAATTTTCTCCAAGTTTTGCTTCTAGAATACCTTTCCCATCCCTCTTTCTCTCTAGCTAACCATCTGATTGACAGTGGTTCTAGAATATAACACAATAATAACAGCTGCAAATGCTTTTTGAGCACTTACTTATTGCCAGCCAGTGAGGATGCTGTGACTTAGAAACAGCACAAGATCACATGGCTGGGGAGTGATGGCAGAGCCTGCGCCCCACTCTGCCCCCTGAAGGTCAAGTGAGGTGGAAGTTGCTTGAAGTTGAACCTGAGTTCTCCCAACCTCCAACCAGGTGCTATTGTCCCTGGACTCTATTCCCGCCTTCCTTTGGTTGCTTCCACTCTTATTACAAACAGAGAGAAAAATCCCTTAAAGAGTGCGTCTTTGAGCCTGTAACAAACCTTTCTGTATCCAATCTTCTTCTCTATCTCCACCAACATATCTTTTACATTAATAAAAATTACAGAACGTCATGGTTCTCTACTAATTGTAAAAAGATTTTTAATTTTAAAAAAGTTTGTTGCAGAGATTTATGAAAGGAACGAAGTGTTTTTCTTCAGGATATTTTGCATATGAGTATAATACAGAAGAGTTTGAAAATAGTTATTCCATGCATATTAATTAAGATATTCTTCCTCTGCCCCTGCAACAGCAGAAATCAATTCTGGTTGGCTTAAATGAAAGGGACATTTTTAAAGGAACACTGGAGAATTTCATCGGCTCATAGAAGCACATGAAACCATCAAGACTCAGATAGCGGAAAAACTGGTGCATGCCCGGAGACCCCAAAGTAGGAGAACCTAGACCTTATCACCTTGTCCTGCCATGGTGCAACCCCGTTCTCACATTTCTTGAGATCTCACCATCCCACAAGATAAATCTTCTGTAGGAAGAAAATGTGATTAAACCAGATTTACTTAGGGGTGTACAAATGGATCAGTCAGCCATGGTGAAGGCTGAGGGGTCAATGGCCACATTTCAGGACTTCTCCCAGAGAAGGGGCCATTGTGGTGAGTGGGCTTTGCATTATGGTTTCTTTATGTGGCCTTGGAGCCCTAGAGAGCTATTTTATGTTCCCTTTCTTCTTTATTCTATCCCCCATCATGGGGCGAGACTGACAGTCCAAAAATGCAAATGTGGGGAACAAGTAGTATTGGCCACTGACAGTTTGTCCCGAAGATCTCTTCAGGTAGCTTGGTAACAAGCTAGCAGGGCTCAAGGCTCCCCTGCACCCTCCGGCAGGAGGTGCTGCACACCCTCAACTTCCTCAGCCTCCTACATCCAGATGCAGGGCTGCTAGCCTTCCCCGTGACTCCTGTAAATAGCTGGTGCCCAAGCTCAGGACATTTTGCAGCCAATCTTAGACAGTTTTTGCCTCACTTTCATGGCCCCTCTCATGCTTGTCCCTTGAAAGGAGAGGTGTAGGGAGTGGGGTCCCTCTGCTCACACACCCTCCCTCCATCTCACCCCCTGTGATCCTGCAACCCAGTCCCAGCATGGCTTTGTGCAGGATGCTAGAGAACCAAGGCAAATTCAGCCCCTTCTGCCCACGAGTGCCAGCCTGCACCAAGCAGCATTTGCTGGTGGCCACCCCAATGCTTTTGCTCAACAGTTAGCCTAAGGCAGTATGACAAACTTAGTTCAGACCTGAAGTTGGGGAGGTTATTAAGGGAAAGAGGTATAAATAATTCTAGGTGATAACAACTCCCAGCACCAGGTGGAGTCTAAGCCCTCAATCAAAGAAGGCCTTAGGAGATGATGCAAAGAACTAGTTGCAGGTTCCAGGAGCCAATCTGGGGCTTCCATAGCTGGGGGGACGTGGGGACTACTGCCGTTCTTGCCCCAGCTCTGTCCGTCACATATTGCTTGATCTTGGGCAAATCACATCACCTTTTTGTTTCTTAATGTCTTTGTTATTATACAGAAGTGTCATAATGTCCATCCCATCTGGGAGAGTTGTCGTGAGACTGAAATCAAAAGTTAAAAGAACGGTACATTTTGATCTATTGTTGATCTGGGGAAACTGAGCCACAGAGCCATTCCCCAGACCAGAATTCAGAAGAATGAACACAGCCTTTGGAATGTGCCAGAGTGGATGGGGGTAATTAGCTTCCCTGGAGTCCTCTCACTGCACTTTGTAGTTAAAGGTGACTGTGACTTTTGCTAACTTTTCTCAGGATCACAGATTTCTCTGAGCAGAACTGTAGCCATAATAACTTAGCAGGCTCCACTGGATCGATAACTCTGAAATCTAAGGGCCATTCAGTTGCTAAAGGCTTTTTATTTAGCCTTTGTGTTTGGTGTTAATGTTATCCCCATGGCATCTAAATGGCAGAGCTATTTATGGATTGGAAGTCATTCTGACAGTGTGGCTCCTGGCCATCCATCATGGGCAGGAGAGAAAAATCCAGGTGCACAAAACTCCTAGGGTAGGCAGGACAGATGGGGATATTTAATGCTTGCTGATGCCATGAATTCTACTTAATTTCTTTGCAAGCAGCAGTGGCAAAGGGCAATAGAAAAAGAGCATCTTTCTTTGAAAAGGTAAGAGATCAAGTCCTAAACTTTGCATTGAAGGCATGACTTCTCTGGGGTTGAAGTCACTGTAGAGACAACATTGTGATATGTATTGGTACTTCCCAACCTTTTTTGAATATGAAGATTCTTTTAATTGGAAAAAAGGAATCTCAACGTGGGAGTAAGTGCGCCTGAATGTTAACTGATTGAGAAGATACATAATTACTGTAGGGTACACTGTATTCAGTAACAATTTTCAATGAGTTTATATTTAATTCATGAAAATGACACACTTGAAAAATAGTGCATATATGATTGAGACGTGTTTTTTTTTCAGTTTAAAGACTAAACATAGACATTGCTGCTAATGATAACAGTACACCTAACACTTGTTGAGAGTTTATCATGTTCCAGGTACTGTTCTAAGCAACTTTTTTGAGACAAAATCTTGCTCTGTTGCCCAGGCTGGAGTGCAGTGTCGTGGTCACGGCTCACTGCAGCCTTGACCTCCCAGGCTCAAGTAATCCTTCTACCTCATCTTCCCGAGTAGCTGAGACTACAGACACATGCCACCACACCCAGCTAATTAAAAAAATTTTTTTTTGTAGCGATAGAATCTCCCTATGTTGCCCAGGCTGGTCTCAAACTCCTGGGCTGGTGTGATTCTCCCATCTTGGCCTCCCAAACTGCTAGGATTACAGGTAGGAATCACTGTGCCCGCCGTTTTAAGGCATTATTTAATTTTCATGACAACTCTGTGAGATTGGTAACAATCACTATTCCCATTTTACAGATGTGGAAGTTGAGGATCATAGATGTTAAGTAACTTTCCCTGGGTCACTCACCTGGCAAGTGATGGAAAAAATGTTCATCCCTGAGTCATTCGTTATTGTCATCAACATCATCAGTCACAGTCTGCAAGACTCGCCCAGTGCAGACTTTGCATGGAGCTGATATGCAGGCAGGTGTGATGGGGAGAAACTCCAGCACTCTGTTCAGCATCTTTTGAAGTTGGCCTCCCAGCTGTGAGCATGTGCCAACCTCTCTTGACTGCACATCCTGCTTTATTCTCTTCTCCCCTCTCTTCCTCCTTTATCTCTTCCATTTGGCCTTTACAAGTGTGGGTTCAAGAGGAATTTTTAGAGAGGGGCAGGGCACAGAGAGTTGAGAGACTGCCAGATATTTGAATAAAATGTTGTCTCTGAATCCTATTTTCCACCGTTTATCTCCTTCAAGGCTTCTGACTGAGGAAGGATTTTCACAGGGAACAAGAGTCAAATGGGAAAACCTATGACTTCATTAGTAGCTAGGCAAACTCCTGACACTCCAAAGGCCAGTCTTCTCTGCAAAAATCTGGTTTGGAGATTATGAGGCCCAAGTTTAGCTTCCTATTTCCTATTCTTTACATCTAGAATGTAAACATTCTGTAGAAACTTCTTTTTTTTTTTCTTTTGTTGAGACAGAGTCTTGCTCTGTTGTCCAGGCTGGAATGCAGTGGTGCAATCTTGGCTAACTACAACTTCTGTCTCCTGGGTTCAAGCAATTCTCCTGCCTCAGCCTTCTGAGTAGATGGTATTACAGGCATGTACCACCATATCTGGCTAATTTTGGTATTTTTAGTGGAGACAGGGTTTTGCCATGTTGGTTCATGCTGGTCTCGAACTCCTGACCTCAGGCGATCTGCCCACCTCAGCCTCCCAAAGTGTTGGGATTACAGGCATGAGCCATTGCACCTGGCCTTCTTAGAAATTTCTGAGTCCACCTTTTAAAACTAGTCTCATGAAGGAAGAACAGCTAGCCTGCCTTTCTATGTGGACATCCAATATATTTGTCCCTATCTTTTTTCTGGCGATGGCACTGCCATTTCTTTTGGGAAACTGCCTCTCTTCCATTCCTTGTCATTCTGGTAGAGGCCACCAGTTACAGTATCTGCATTCCTCCCTTGCCATGGCCACATTGACTGATCCAGGAACATGGATGTGACTCAAGCAAGGCTGATCCATGGACCTCGGAAAGAGGAGGCCTTCCTCCTTCTTGGGTGTTACCAACTGAAGTGCTACAAATATAGAGCCCCCTGAGGCCTCTGTCCATGCCATGGAGGAGGGCCATACATGGTAAGAAAGAAGTTGAAGCTAACACCCAGAGAAAAGCAGAGTTGAGAGATGGAAGAGTTGCAAAAAGAGTTTGAGAGATGGAGCAATAGGTTAGTAGATAGATAGATACCTGATGACATTCTTGATCTAGATAGGCTTGCATTAGGTTCCACTCTTGGTATTTGTGGCTACAATAATTCACCTTTTTTCTTATCTTAAATTGCTTTGTTGTAGACTTGTAGCCAAAAAAGTCTTGACTAATCCACTCACTCATTCAGCACAGAAAAGTACTCCCGAGTGTGTCACTTTACAACAAAGCCATCCTGCCTGCTGGTGCCATGTGGCTCAATGAATGTGAGGCTTTGACCAATTTGGGAAGAGTTACTGTGGGGTGGAGATGTGCTTCAAAGTGTGGGCAGAAGGATTCACTCTCTTCTAATTGAAGAAGGATGTTTTATCCCAGGAGTAAGGTAGGTGAACCACTCTTTTAGACTCTTGGGAATCAATGAATGCAATGAGAAAGGAATTTGCTGCTATTTCTTGTGAGCTCCCTGTGACTGAGTTGTTTTGGAAGGGTGAGGCTTAAAGATCCAGGGCCAATCTGGTGGATCATGTAAGTGTTATTCGGAGCATATTTTTGAAACTGGTGAAAGCTGGTCACCAATTCTGAGAGGTAGTAGAGAGTTCCTTTTTTTTCTCAGCAGACAAAGATCAATAAGGAGGGGAGAGTTAGAGGGGCTTTACCTATGAGTAAGAGGGAATCCTGAGGAAATGCAATTCTGCTCCTTTGGGACTGGTTTAGGAAGAAGTTGGTAGGAGTGACATTAATGTTGGAAGAAAAAATGCTGCTTTTTGGGTGTATCACTCTGATGTCATCATAAAATATTATGGCTTTATTGCTTCACCATTTTAATAAAAACTCAGTTTAAGGATTTTGGACAGACATGTAATCTGGGTGGCCATTAGAGACAAATATTGCAGATTCTAATGCCTGAATATAGACCACTGCACATATCGGAAAGGTATAAAATGACAAAGTAGATCCTTTTAGACCCATCTGGTATCTTTTCTTTTTATTTTTCTTAGCATTTTCCATTCTCCTTTTCTTTACTTTCTTTCTTGATCAAATACTCCTATAACCGAAGACTGTGACCTTCACTCTTGAACTCATATTAGTTTCTTTGGGGAGTCTTGGAGTATCTCCAAGATGTTAATCACTGGGGTGGTTTTCCAGAGACAAATGTGAGTGCTGGCTGGGACTTAAGAAATCCGAGTGACCCTCTGGAAGGCATTTAAAATTCTCCCAAAGCCTCTGTTTCTCCAAGTGGAGAGTGAGAGAGTAAGATTCAATAACCATTAGCTTTCCTCTGGCTGTTCCCTGCAGAAGCTGGGCACTGTGGTGGTTGCTTCTCTCACTGGAGTCTTTGGTCTCAAGCAGAACTTGCCTTGTGCTTCTTGGACTGTTGGACAGTTCCAACCTTCCAGCCCCTGCCTCTACACCCTGCTCCCCCAGCCCCCCAGCGCCCCACCCCTTCCCCACTTGCCAACTGCTTAGATGATTGAGAACCTGCTTATTTTTGAAACAAGAGAATGAAAAGAAGGGTTTCTTTGCAAACCTTTTTCACTGTCAGAGCAAACACTGGGCTAGAGGAATTGTGGGCTCGGGAGTGTCCAATAGCCTCCATATCACACTGTTCTCTGTGGCCCACTTTGCCCACCTTGCCCTTATGTCACCCAGGGCCCTTCTAGGCTGCCTTTGAAGAGTTACTAATGATGGTCTACATTCTGAAGTTCATGTTATTGCAGACAGCCTGGAGCAGGGCCCCCAGGCTTTGATGGCCATGGCTCTGAAAATGCCTTATAGTTTAGATGTTCAGATGTTCAGGCAGGGAGCTCAGGTGTTCCATTCCTTTGGCCTTATATCTCTTCCTATGATTAGGCAGCAAGCAATATTTCCCAGGAAGGACCTTGACCTTCTGCAGAACTCACAGAGGAATAAAGGGGATTTTTGGCCAAGGTGATAACAAATGAATTCAGAGGGTCTACTTTGGTGGTGACCTTCTACGGCTATTTGGTGACTGTCTATGGCTGTGTGGTGGAAAGAACACATTGAGTTCACATGGGTGTCGAGCTAGTTCTAGTAGTAGACCCCTCACTCCCTCCTGAGTGACCTTGGGCTGACCATTCACTTCACCTCTCTGACTGTCAGCCTTCTCACTTGTAAATTGGGACAAGAACTCCCATTTCATGGGGGATTGTTGTGACAATTAAGTGAGATAATGGGTGTCATGCCATGTTGCCAGCACTTTTAGCTTTCCTACAGATACTGCAAGGATTAAATGAGCCAGCTGACAGGAAGGCCATTTGCTAATTGGGAAGGCTGGGGCAGAATGGGACTGACTGAGCCAGGCCAGTGGGTGTGATTGAGCAGAACTGATGACCTTGGTCACTTAAGATAGGAACTGGCTGCCCCATTAGGCCCCTCAGGCTCTGCAGGTGAGGTGTTGAACTTGCTCAAGTTCAGTTGCTTGGATTTTGGCAGAGATGCGCAGACCCAGGGTCTTCGCATTCTTGTCATTGCCTCCATCTCTCCCCATGTCCCAGGCAGGCAATAGCTGCAGCCTTGGTACCTCCTTGCTCATTGCTCAAAGTCAAGCAGTGTCTTATGACTAAGGCGGATGAGCATGTCTAAATATTTAACTGGCAGATCAATCTGTGGCGACAAGGAACAGCGTTAAAAAAAAAAAAAAAAAAGACGAGACATTCCAGTGACGTCTTCATGACTGGCAGCACGCCATGGGGAGGGGACTGGGCTCTGTCTGGGATATAGCTCAGAAGAGGAGAGAGTGATAAGTCAAAGAACACTGGACTAGAAGTCCTATCGCTGACTCTTAACCAGAGCCAGTGTGCTTGGAGCAATAGAGAGTGGACAGACGAGAGATTGATTGCACATAGCTCCAGCCAGCCTCCCGGCATGCTGAGCTCCTGGGTGGTCTCCAGCTTCGATCGTCGTCTGTCCCCTGATTGAGTGTGCATAGACAGGTGACATCAGATGGGAGGAAGGAGGACAAGGCAGAAAGGGAATACCAATGAGTAACTGTATTTTACATGCTTGACAGAGGACAGTGCCGGGCTTGCAGGCATGATGATGGTGGCTGTCCCTGCTCTGCTAAGGCACTCCTAGGATAGGATAAGGTGGCTCCTACTGTAAAGGAGGCAGGTGGCATCTCCAGGCTGGATCAGGCAGCCGTGTTATGATGAAGCTGCAGGCTTTATGTTAGTAGAGCTGCAAGTGCAGATGTAGCCTTCAGAAATGCAGTACCAGATGGTGCAGGGTGGAGGAGCCTGGCTTGTCATCACGTTCAGACGGTCATAAAGCAAAGATAGCAATTATAGCTAATGCTTTCTGGATGCCTACTATGTGCTAGACCCTTTGGTAGGGAATTTACATACTTATTTTCTCCTTCAAGAAACCCCTGAGATAAACAGAATATGGAAGTGGATATATAAACATACACACACACACATACACACATGTATAAATATACCACATATATAAATAAAACACAGCCATATATATCCATATGTGTAGGTGTGTGTCTATATGTGTATATGTATGCAAATATATAATAACTTTGATATACGCTTTGTTTAACTTTGCATAAATCACTTATCCTCTATTTCTCTTGCCTTTAATATGGAAATACATGCCTGTATCTGTTTATTTATACACTTAAGACAATGTTTATACTCTCTAAACCTTCACTCCTTTCTACTGACCAAAATGTATTGAATACTCAGCTATGGGAGATCCCAGTGAGGAAGAATGGCTAAAGTGGACCTTGACCTGGGAAGAGCTGCCTTTTGAAGCTGGAACAGCTCCAGAGGCAGCTGCATCAAGCATTCCTGCCTGGTGAACATCAGAGTAATGAACGTCACTGCTGTGCTGCCTGACACCCTCATGTTGTCCAAGCTATGTAAGCATTGACCATTGTTCACGTGTGCACATATGCATTAGAGTTCCTTGTTCACCATGTATCCTGAGTGCTTCCGTCAGTGTCTGGCACCTAGTAGACACCCAATAAGTCTTTGTTGAATGAATGAGTTCTAGATGAGGGAGGAGAGCTCAGTTTCCATGAATTCCACAAAGTCACAGAGTAAGAGCATGGCAAACTTACATCCCATCCCCATGTAAGTGCTTTTAGCTTCCAGGCCTGAATCTAAAGAGCAGACAGTTTAATCTCAGTCTGGTTTAATGCCCTCAGTATTTCCGCCATTGTTTTCTACAATTCTCTTTGTGAAATTCTTAGAAATAGTCCCTGAGATTTAAGGATTTCCTTCATGTGGTTTTCGTCTCTCCTTCTAAGCAAAGGCAATTAACTTTAAACAATATTAGGGGAGAGGTAGATGACAGTGTCCCATGGCCCTGTGTGCATGTGTGTGCATATGTGTGTATGTGCATATGTGTGTGTGTGCATGTGTGTGTGCAAACACACACTTGTGATGCTGAGAACACTGGTCTTATTTTCTCCCAAACATGTTAGCTCCACAATTTCATAATTAGGGGGGATGCTAATGTTCTATGATTGGAAAATGTCACCCTGCGTGACTAATTTGCCAGCAGGGCCTAATTGAAGTTCAGCATCATCTGTGGCTCCTGTAAAGTCTTTCTTCTGAAGTGTGGAGGCGGTGGCGGTGGCAGGCAGCCAGGCTGGGCCAGTGGACGGCAATTTATTGCCCCTCATTTCTCAACAGTTCTGAAGGGTCAGATGGTATATCAGCTGTGGTTGAAATGGGGTTGGCCATAAAGGAAAAATCTGGGGCTGGACTAACCCATGTGGCAGGTGGCACTCAATAAATAGCTGGGCTTTCTCCAGGGAGGGCTTTTTTTTTTTTTTTTTTTGAGTGAGAGGGGTCTTTTGTGTGAATGCAAACATCACAGAGCCGCAGGGCCCGAGGCAGCCTAAGGTAGAGGGTAAATCCTAGGGAGTTTATTCCCATGGTACGTCCACTAGGCTGCAGGATCTTTGAGGTCTAGGGATGTGTGTTGATTTATTCCCAGGTTCTCAGTGCCTATTGTCATGCGTGGCACCAAGTGGGCATCCAGTTATAGTTTCCCACTTGCATGGAAGGAATGGCGACCTCCGTTTCTTCAAGTCAGAGACGACTTCGTATTGGATTCTTGACCTGGATTTTAGGGAGTGAGTAGGAGCAGCAGGAGGATGGGACATAAGGGTATTTGATATTTGAGACCTTCATTCATTCAACAAATATTTTCTTGAGCATTTTCTATACACAGGATGTGAGATGAGATACTGGGTATAAACTGATGAACAAACTCTCATGGTTTCTGGTTTGTGGAGGTCACATTCCAATGAGAGGGTCAGATGATAAATAGACAAGAAAGAAGCCAACCCTCAAGTTACAAATTTGATCCAGTGCTGTAATTTAAAATGACGTATGTGTGGTGAGGGAGGATGCTATTTTCGTATGGTGGTCAAGGAAGGCCTCTCTGAGGAGGTGACATCCAGTTGATGCAGGAGTAATGAGAAGGAATTGGCCATGTGAGGATGGAGGGAAGCACATTCTAGGCAGAGGGAACAGCATGAGAGAAGAGTGTGCAGCAGGAAAGAAGGTGAACTGAAATGAGGGCTGAAATTGGGGTGTGGGTGGGGAGGAGTGTTGGAGATATTGGAGAGGCAGGTACGGGCCACATCATGTAGGACCTTGTTGGGTTTAGGGAGGAATTTGGGTTTTAGTCCAAGCACAATGGAGATTCATTAATGAGGTGTAAATAGGGGTAATACTTTGTGTTTTTTGTTTGTTTGTTTTGTTTTGTTTTGAGACACAGTCTCACTCTGTCACCAGGCTGGAGTGCACTGGTGCAATCTTGGCTTACTGCAACTCCTGCGTCCCGGGTTCAAGCGATTCTCCTGTCTCAGCCTCCCAAGTAGCTGGGATTACAGGTGCACGCCGCCACATCTGGCTAATTTTTGTATTTTTAGTGGAGATTTCACCATGATGACCAGGATGGTCTCGATCTCTTGACCTCGTGATCCACCCGCCTCAGCCTCCCAAAATGCTGGGATTACAGGCATGAGCCACTGCACCCAGCCAATACTTTGTTTTTGTTTTGATTTTTATCTTTTTAGAGACAGGGTCTCACTCCATTAACCAGGCTGGAGTACAGTGGTGAGATCAAAGTTCATCACAGCCTTGAGTTTCCTGGCTCAAGCAACCTTCTCACTTCAGCCTTCTAAGTAGCTGGGACTACAGTTGTACACCACCATTCCTGGCTAACTTTTAATTTTTTTTTTTTTTTGTAGAAATCGAGTCTTGCTGTGTTGCCCAGGCTGGTCTCAAACTCCTGGGCTCAAGTGATTCTCTTACCTCAGCCTCTCAAAATGCTGGGCCTTAGGGACATAATTTGAGAAGATGATAAATCCTGCTGTAGAGAATGGATTAAGGAGTGGCTGGGTAATAATGGATCCAGGACCCTGGTTAGGCTATTGGAGTAGTCAGAGGAAAGAGGGGGTGCTGGAAGATGCTAGGGAGTAGCAGTATTTTTCTTGTAGGCAGTGGGAGCTGTTGAAGTGTTTTGCCCAGCAATGGGTAACTGGGTGGGGTGTGTATTTTGTAATAATTGCTCTATGGCAGTGTAGAGAATGGATTGGAGGAAAGAAGGACGAAGGGAGGAAAATCAGTTTCTGGTTATGTTATAGGGACCGTATTTTAAAGGGGGAAATGGGCAAACTGTAGCTGACCAGGACGGCCGCAGATTTGGAAAACGCTGTATGAGGAAGATTGGCGGGAGGGGCCTCCAATCAGAAGGGAGCAGACCTCTAGCGGTGAAAGCGATGAGGTCACTGGGAAGCTCAGTGTGCGAAAGTGATGGCTTGCTGACAGTTAGAACTGCTTGGCTATGGGACAAGTTTTACACATATAAATACAATTACTTCTGTTTTTTTTTTTTTTTCCTCTACATCATGTGAAAACAGGTAGATGAATTTTCACTGAATTGGGGGACATGGTTGGGATGGTCTGCCTTAAAATAGCAATGATGTGGTATATTCAAACCTCACTTCGAGGATCTCAAGGAGATCCTACTGCTCCCAAACTGAGGAACCGGGAGACACCCATGGGACTGGTTGGGAGGGACATGCCCTGTGTAAACTAAAACTGTGGGAAGAGACCATTCTTTCACACACCCCATGTTCTGGATAAAAAGAAAAAGATGTTCCTGTTTTTGATCTTTTAATTCAAGAAATGGGGCAAAAGCAATCTAATCTGATTCTGGACTTTCTCTTGAGTTGCACACAGAGGATTCCTTTTATTCATCCTTCCTCCTGCTATTTCCCTTTAACTCTTAATCACTCACCAACCTCCCTCCCTATCCAGAAAAGCCCCAACTCAAGAACCAAACTAAAAGAAAGTAGAATAAAAAATAAATGCTCAAGGAAAACCCACTGCTATCAGCAGCCCCTACCCCCTCCCCATGTACTCTCCTCAGAATTAATTCAGGAGGGAAAGCTATAATCTGATTTCAGATTAATAATGTACTCAGCAGCCCACCCAGCTGTCATTCTCTCTCTCTGTCTCTCACGCTCTCCCTCTCTCTCTCTCTCTAGCTTCATCAGTTCCTGAATCGCTTTCAGGCCAGTCTTTTCACATGTGATTTCTCCACTTCCTAATATTTAATTTTAATTCCAGCCCCGCTTCCCTTGCAAATCCTCTGACTACACAGACCAACCTGGTTTTCCCCTCTGATCCCCTTCTGCTTCCTTCATTATCAGCAAGACAGACCAGCATCTGCCAGGAGAGCTGCACTGACTCGATTCTGCCTTAGATTCAAGACCTAAGGCAGATTATTGCCCCTGTTGTCAATATAAAGGACATTTTAATTTTCTGGGATCCAAGAACAGGCAACTTACTAGGAGTCCAAATGGAAGAGGGCCCCAGAGCTCCTGGCCTGCCCCCTGTCTTCCACTGTGTTCTGGAACAGAGCAGGTCCTCTCACACCTTATAGGAAGGAAAGCTTTCTCTGGGTCTTGGGGAGCCACTGGTTCTGGCCTGGCCTGGGGGGCTCCATGTCATAGCTCCGAGTGGGAGTTGATAGTTCTGCAGAGCTCAGAGGCTGGGAGGAAGTGCAGGGCTGGAGTGTGTTCAGGCTCAAGGAGGGGCACTCAGCCAGCTCAGGGACAAGGGGAAAGGTGGAGATTGCCCTCACTGCTCCCTAAGTCCCTCCACACCCTTCTTCACTTGCTCAGGGTCAAGTACCAGAGGGACTGTGTCAGACAAAGGCCAGCTCTGGGACAAGTGTTCAGGTTCCTCAAGCACGGGTGTGTGGCAGGACAGGCCGCAGGCCTTTGAACACACCCGGTTTCCAGTGCTTGGGCACCTGCTGGCTCTCAGGAATGTCAAAGAGGTGGCAACCAGGAACACAGCCTGCATCCCTGGAGGGTCTGCTTCCCCTCAAAGCTGGGTCTCAGGGGGATCCCCATTCAGCAAGTATGGAGTTGCCCTCTTTACTCTGGATAGAGCTTCAGTTTGAGGAATCATGTGATTTTGGGCAGTGGCAGCCTGGCCCCTCCTTGGAACCCCTGCAGCCATCTCTTAGGATGGCCTTCGTTGTTTTAGTCTTACAGAAATGTCTTGAAGGCAGGGACTGTGTCTTGCACTGCTTCGTATCCCAACAACACCAGGCCCAAGCTCTTGGCCATGTGAGATGTTCATTAATCTCCAGGGGATTAAGGCAGCGTGGAGGAGAGGAGAGAGCTTGGGCCCTCCGTCTGCACACCTGCACTGTAGTATCTGTGTCAGTGCCTGTAGCTGTGCCAGCCTGAGAAGGCCTACTGGTTTCTTGTGGCTGCCTTAATAATGTATCACAACCTGGGTGCTTAAAACAGCAGAAATTTATTCTGTTGCAGTTCTGGAGGGCAGACATCCAGCATCAAGGTTTCAGCAAGGTCGGTTCCTGCAGGAGGCCCTGGGGCAGAATCTGTTCCTTGTCCCCCTCCTGGCTTCTGGTGGCTGCTGGCACTCCTTGGTGTTCTTTGGCTTATAGCTGTGTCAGTCTAATCTCTGCCTTGTCACATGGTATTCTTCTTCTGTGTCTCTGTATCCCTGTATCTTCACAGGGCCTTTTTTTTTTTTTTTTTTTTTTGAGACGGAGTTTAATTCTTGTTGTCTGGGCTGGAGTGCAATGGCAAGATCTCAGCTCACGGCAACTTCCATTTCACGGGTTCAAGTGATTCTCCTGCCTCAGCCTCCTGAGTAGCTGGGATTACAGGTGCCCATCACCATGCCTGGCTAATTTTTGTATTTTTAGTAGAGATGGGGTCTCACCATGCTGGCTAAGCTGGTCTTGAATGCCTAACCTCAGGTGATCCACCTGCCTTGCCCTCCCAAAGCGCAGGAATTACAGGCATGAGCCACCACGCCCGGCCCACGGGGCCTTCTTATAAAGACACCAGTCATTGGATGTAAGGGCCCACATCACTCCAGTATGACCTCATCTTAGGGCCCACCCGGCTCTAGTATGACCTGACTTGATTACATCTGCTAAAATCGTATTTCTAAATAAGGCCACCTTCACAGGTATGGAGGTGGTAGTGGCTAGGATGTTGACATATCTCTTTGGGGGACTTAATTCACCCCACATCAGAAGGTTACTCCACCAATCTAAGGGCGTCACACCCTACAAGAAGCTTGAGACAGTGTAAAGTGAACTGAACTTGGAGAGAGGAGATCATTCCCCAAGACCTAAGTGCTAGAAACTGTGGTGTTACCTTGGCAAAGTCTCTTTACTTTCTTTTTTTTTTTTTTTTTGAGACAGAGTCTTGCGCTGTCACCCAGGCTGGAGTTCAGTAGCCTGATCTCGGCTCACTGAAATCTCTACCTCCTGGGTTCAAGTAATTCTCTTGCTTCAGCCTCCTGAGTAGCTGGGATTACAGGAGCCCACCATCACATCTGGCTAATTTTTGTATTTTTAATACAGGTGGGGCTTCATCATGTTGGCCAAGCTGGTCTCGAACTCCTGACCTCAAGTAATCTGCCAACCTGGCTTCCCAAATTGCTGGGATTACAGGCATGAGCCACTGTGCCTAGCCTGTCTCTTGACTTTCATGGGCCTCAGTTTGTCTGCAAAATGAGGACATCCATCTAGATATCTGAGATAACTTCCAGTCCTAACATTTTATGATTTGAAATTTACTTTTTCTGCCTCAAAGAGAAAGACAAAGAATGAATAATAAGAAAACCAAGAAAGCAGAGAAATAGAAAGAAATAAAGGAAAAGAAAATAATGAGGGGAGAAATACAGAGAGCAGGAACATCAGACAAGCAGAAAAGTGGAAGCACGTGTGGTAGCCCAAACAAAACCAAAGGAGGGCATCTGAGGGAGCAGAAAATGGAAGCTTATTTATCTGCGTGTGTGTGTGTGCGTGTGTGTTTGCATTTAACCTCGTTTGCTCATAATCTGGTTGCAAAAAATATATAGATATATAATAAGGAGCCGAACATTTCCCCTGGTTGCATACAAACTCCTGTTTTATAAACCATTATCTCCTGATGCTATTAATTTAGAACATATTGTTCAAGGGACTGCTGAGGCACGACCTAGGGAAGGTGCTCTGTGTGTATGTGTGTGTGTGTGTGTGTAATGAGAGCAAGCCTTCTTTTTTTCTCCCTCTTTTACATAAAGCAAAGCAGTTTGTTGACAAAAGTGAGGTTAGGGAGAGAACCATTTTCCACGTCTGCGGCACCAGCCTGTCTTCAGCTGCCTGCTCACATTCCACCTGGAAAGATTGCAGTGGAAACAGCCTTCCCTTGCTTGAGTTGTGTATGTCCTTTCTGGCTCCTGGCCCAGTGATCCTGGCATACAGCCAGAGTCCCAGGCCCCATGCAGGCTGCAGTCAGATCCACCTCCGCATCTCTGGATAGCTCTGTTGCTTTCTCCTGGGTGGGAATCCTTGGACTGAGATTCCCCCAAATAAACCCCCTCACTGGTAAGAAGCTGCAGCCCCTGCTCCTTTAATTATTGCTCTCAGTTTGCAGGGTACCAAGTTATGTGCCACCTCGATTCACATTCACCCCCTCCCCCACCTGTGTGGCTGCTGACCTTCTCATAATAGCTAGTCTACAATAATTGTGCAGCAAGTGGGGTTGCCAATTAAATTGTGCAGTGATAATTACGCAGCAATTAGGGGTGTGTATAATTGTGCAGCAAGCAGGGTTGCAAATAAAAATCCAGCATACCCACTACTTTAGAATTTCAAATTAGCCATGTATTTTTTAGGATAAGCATGTCCCAAATATTGCATAGGACATAATTATACTAAAAAATTATTCTTTTTTTATTTTTGGGAAGTTCAAATTGAACTGGGCAACTTGTATACTTTCTGGCAACCCTAGCAGAAGGGGAAATTGACACTGCAAAGCTCCCTTGCTCTTCCTGTTTTCATTCTTCTTGGGTCTGAGACAGCCAAGTCACTGTACTATTGGCAACCTCTCCTTCCCTACCCCTGCTGATATTTTTCATGTGATACTTTTAGCTCTTTTTGTTCTTGGTCAGTCTCTTTTAGATAGAGGGAGTCAGGTAAATGCTGTAAATAAATAAATAGGCTTGCCCATCACCCAGATTAACCCTTGGGAATTGTGTCTCTATTCCATTGTGATTTATTTGCCAGCGCTCAGGTAATGGTCCTTTTTTTTTCACATGCATTCCTTCATAAATATTTATCTTTTGCCATCAGGACACCAGGGAGGATGAAACACTGAGGTGGAAAATCCATCAAAATGGCAAACATTCTAGCAACCACACTTCTAAGAATCTGTCCCAAAGAAATCATCAGAGATGTGCAGACATTTATGTACAAGGATGGGCATCCCAGTGCTATTTATAAAAGTGAAATATTGGAGACTCTCCAAGTGTCCAACAGTGGGAGGATGGTAAATGATGGGACATTCCTAGAGCAGAATATTATGTGACAGCTAAAAATCATGTTTTTAGAAAAATATTTTATGACATAGCAATGTTAATAATATAGAGAGTGAAAAAAGTGATACATGGCAGTGTGATCCGAATACACACAGGAAAAAGTCTAGAAGGACGTTCACCAATATATTAGTTGTTTGGAAAAGCATAGAGCCCTGCCTGCAGCACTGCATGCAATTCATTTCAGAGTTTCTCCTGTTCTGATGGTCAGGACGCCATGATTGAGAATCAGCATGAAATTGTGGTTTGGTTCCACTTTATCTCTGGGGCATCATTGTTTGTTTGTTGTTTTTCAGCACTGGGGTAGGTATGAAGAGACAAAGGGGACAAAACTAGTACCTCTGTTCATAAAATCATGTCTCTCACATGTGCAGAGGTGATGACACATCTTGGAGAACCCAGAAGTGACGTGGCCTCCTCATGGATCCCTCTATCTCATCTTCCCTGTCTGCAAGGCTGCTGGTTAACTTCCCAGACCCCAATCCCATCCTAGTAAGCTTCTACCCAACATTCTTCTATGGCTCCTTATTACCTTTAGCAGTGGCTCCCAATCTATGGAGGACTCCCCAGAACTGGGGCTCAGGAACCCATGTCTCACACACAGTCTCACACACATGGTCAGCAAATTATGCATGTTGTTTTTCAATGCAGGTAAATGCTGTTGTCATCAATACAATACAAAATATTGGTTTAAAAAGCTTTTTTTTTTGTGGTAGGGGGAGGAAGGGAAGAATGAATAGAAACAACACAGAGGATCTTTAGGGCAGTAAAACAATTATTCTGCGTGATACTGTAATGGTAGATACATTCAATGTACATTTCAAAACCCATAGACTATACAACACAAAGAGTGAAACTTAACGTAAACCACAGACTTTGGTTTATAATAATTTATCAGTATTGGCTCATCTATTGTACAAATGTACTGCACTAATGCAAGATGTTAAAAATAGGGGAACCCAAGGAAGGCAGGTGGGAGGGATCTATGGAAACTCTCTGTACTTTCCACTTATTTTTTTTCTGTAAACCTAAAACTGCTTCCCTCAAAAATAGTCTATTAATTTTTTAGAAAGCCTTTTGTATATAGTATTGACACAGGATTTTCTTGGTCACTTTGCAAGCCAAGGACCTCCGGCCAGTGATGCCCCACCCAGGTCTTGCTCAACCAGGCTACCTGTTGCAGGAGACAGCCTACCCACTAGGGCTGAGTCTGGCTTGTGCATTGGTTCCCAAGTTCTTGTCCCCCACTCAAGAAGAATGAGGATGCACTGACAGTCAAACAGTGAGCAATGTGCAAAGTTTTGTTGAGTGATTAAACAGCTTTTAGCAGAGAGGGGACACAGGGGTGGTTCCCCTACCCGAAGGTGGGAAAGTCCCCACCGTGTGACTGAGACTGGGGATTTTTTGGGCTCAGAATAGGGGAGGGGCAGGCAAATGGAACAGAAATTCTCACTCTGAGTCTTGGGTTTCATCTGGGACCAGCAGTCCAGTCTTTCAGCCTTCATGCTGTTTTTTTGGCTTGAAGGTGGGGTTAACCTAGGCCCCTATCTACCTAGGAGTTTGGCTGCCTCCTGCTATTCTCAGTATACTTATACTTTTTACATATGCTTTCTAATCAATCAAATTAAAATATACTTATGATCAAATGATGGCCACTGAAACATAGATAAATTATTTCCTTCTAAAATTGTGGCTGCTGACCTTTGTTTCATGTTTCTGGAGTAAAAGTATGGGCTTTATATTTTTTTAAGACTTCAAAGTTTCATTCTGTGTGAATGAATATTTGATTTTCATACAACTTATTTATAAAGAGCCTTTAAAAGGGGGAGAGATTATTCCCACTTGAACAGTGGGGGAACCATTGGCCTATTGATTGAAATTTAGCTTCTGAACGTTACCTGGTCCCCACACTCCCCACCACCAGCTCTTTCCTCAACATGCCGTCAGCCTTCAAGCTGTTTCTTCTTTGAACATCTTTTTCTACTTCTCCACTCTCCCATTTTACTTCCTTCTTTAAGGCTTGATTCAAACATCACATCTTCCCTGAAGACTTCCTGGTTGTCTGGATTAGAAGTGGCCTCTTGCTCTGTGCTCTAAAACATCTTGTTTACACCATGATGTGGTTTGGCTCTGTGTCCCTACCCAAATCTCATGTCGAATTGTAATCCCCACATACTGAAGGAGGGACCTGGTGGGAGGTTATTGGATCATGGAGTCGGGTTCCCCCATGCTGTTCTGGTAATAGTGAGGGAGTTCTCATGAGATCTGACGGTTTTTTTTTTTTGAGATGGAGTCTGGCTCTGTCACCCAGGCTGGAGTGCAGTGGCGCAATCTCGGCTCACTGCAAGCTCTGCCTCCCGGGTTCACGCCATTCTCCTGCCTCAGCCTCTCTGAGTAGCTGGGATTACAGGCGCCCGCCACCATGCCCGGCTAATTTTTTTTTGTATTTTTTTTAGTAGAGACGGGGTTTCACCATGGTCTCGATCTCCTGACCTCGTGATCCGCCCGCCTTGGCCTCCCAAAGTGCTGGGATTACAAGCGTGAGCCACTGAGCCCGGCCAGATCTGACGGTTTTAAAAGTGGGAGTTTTTCCTGTGCCCTCTCTTGCCTTTTGCCACGTAAGACGTGCCTTGCTTCCCCTTCATCTTCTGCCACAATTGTAAGTTTCCTGAGACCTCCCCAGCCATGTGGAACTGTGAGTCAATTAAATCTCCTTTCTTTACAAATTACCCAGTCTCAGGTGATATTTTTTAATAGCAGTCTGAAAATGGACTCATACGGAGAATTGGTACAGAAAGAATGGGGTACTGCTATAAGGATAAACTGAAAATGTGGAAGTGACTTTGGAACTGGGTAATGGGCAGAGGTTGGAACACTTTGGAGGGCTCAGAAGAAGACAGGAAGATGTGGAAAAGTTTGGAACTTCCTAGAGACTTGTTGAATGGTTTTGACCAAAATGCTGACAGTGATAGGATAAAGAAGTCCAGGTTGAGGTGGTCTCAGATGGAGATGGGGAACTTATTGGAAACTGGAGCAAAGGTTACTCTTGCTATACTTTAGCAAACAGACTGGCATCATTTTGCCCCTACCCTGGAAATCTGTGGAACTTTGAACCTGAGAGAGATGATTTAGTGTATCTGGCAGAAGAAATTTCTAAGCAGCAAGGCATTCAAGAGGTGACCTGGTTGATTCTGAAAGCATTCAATTATAGTGCTCACCAAGAAATGGTTTAAGATTGGAACTTATATTTAAAGGGGAAGCAGAGCATAAAAGTTTGGAAAATTTGCAGCCTGATGGTGGTTTCCCCATACTGTGCTTGTGTTAGTGATGGAGTTCTCATGAGATCTGGTGGTTTAAAAGTGGCAGTTTTTCCTGCACTCTCTCTTGCCTGCCACCAACCATGTAAGATGTGCCTTGCTTTCCCTGCATTTTCTGCCATGATTGTAAGTTTCCTGAGGCTTCCCCAGTCATGTGGAACTGTGAGTCAATTAAACCTTTCTTTATAAATTACCCCAGTCTTAGGTTGCATTCTTTATAGCAGTGTGAAAATGGACTAATACACACCATATTGAGGCACTTGCAATGGTTTCATTCATACCTCTGTTTCCTCTCATGAATTTGTGGGCAATTTTGGGGGAAGGTACATGTTTTAAGACTTTAAAAAATTATCCCTACTTCTTGAACAGTGACTAGAAATATGTTTGTTAATTGAGACAGTCACCTTGTCCCCAGCCCAAATGGAGGTCCCAGCTCAAGGATTCTCATGCGTTAGTTCATCTATCCATTCATTCAACAAGTATTTATTGAGCACCTACTATGAGTCAGATACTATTGGAGGCACTGAGGATATGGTGGGTACATGATAGAGGAGGACTCTGCTCTCAGGGAACTGTCATTCTTATGGGAGACTTAGGTAATATACAAGTAAACAGTAAACAGATAAAGAAGAGAATCTTAGATCAAAACAGGGCAATGTCATTGATTTAGTCATTTGACAAATATTTATTCAGTACCTATGACATGTTAGATATTACTAAAGTTTCTGGGCAAGTGGAAGAGAACAAAACAAAAGTCCTATCTTCAAAGGTGCTCTTGGGGTAGAAAAGGACTTGGCGGATGAGGTGTAGTATCAGATAGGATGGTCAAGGCAGACATTTCAAAGGCACTGCATGGGACCTAAGTAATTAAGAGGATGGCACTTGAACAAACACTTCTATAAATAATGAAGAGGAACCAGTTATGGCAGTATCAGGAAGGGAATTGCTCCAGGAAGATGAGGAAATAAGTGCAAGGGCCCCAAGGCAGGAATGGGCTTGTCATGAGGAACACAAGCAGACCAGTGTGTCTGCAGTGGTGAGAGCTGAGGGTGGGAGCTCCCATGGGGCCCTGCAGGTGGTGCTCAGGTGTTTAGATTTTGTTTTATTTAATTTTAAATGCATAAGGAGCTATTAGTTCAGGATGGATAAATGTGGATCAATTTCTTGGAGCTGACATCTGAAGATTTGATTCAGTGAGTGTGGTGTAAAGCCTTGGAATCTGCAAAACATTCCCCCGGTGGTTTCAAAGCAAGAAGTCTGTGAATAATTCTTGATGGTAGATTTTAGAGAGACCACTTGGACTTTTACTAAATGCCTGCTATTTAAATTTGGAATCAGCATGGGAGGAGGCTTTGGGTCAAATACATCACAGAGCTGCAAGGAAGGGTAACTGGTTCCCTGCAGCCTCCCAGACCCCAATTCTTCTTTGGCCTAGCACTGAGACTCCTTTATGTGTTGAGAAACCCTTGCAGAGCTTGTGAAGCTTCAGCTTCTTATGTGGGCCCCAGTATCTGGAGAAAGCAATGCAAAGGTTGCATTGGCTTAGGGAGTAGAGTTCTGAAGTTCATGCCATTTAACCTCTCTGAGTTCTGGCTTTCCAAAGTGGTTCCAAAATCTAGCAAAGAAACTGGATGAGATTCACTCAAGGATTCCCTCTCTACAAATAAAATAAAGTAAAATAAAATTTGGATTATATTATTTTATGAAAATCATGATAATCTTCTGAAGCAGGTAGGTCAGGATCATTATCCATGGCAGAGTTGAGTTGAGAATCCAGCGTCTCCTGATGCATAGCCCCAGGCTCTTCAAAAACATCCAGCGTCAGCTCCTCAGCCCATATTCGGTGCACACCCAAACCCTTGATTCCTAAAACCTTGTTTCTTGTTCTGTTCCTCTGTTTACAGACAGGACTGCACCCAGGCTGGTAGAGGGTTATTTTGTTTAAAGGTGTCCGGGGAAGAAATACTCGCAGCCTCACTCTGAGCCCTTTCTGGGATCATTGCCTCTTGGCATTTCTTGTGCAAGGAAAGGAGGCAGGGCTGAGCTTGGGGCTGAGCAATGAAGACCAGATGACGTCTGCCACATATTAGCTGGGTGACTTTAGGCAAATCCTGTCCCTCTCTGGGCCTGGGTTTTCTCCTCTGGAAAGGGAACCGGTGAGATGAAATGTAACTTCTGACATTTATTCCATGGTTTTTCTGTCGTTTGCTTTATAGAGCTGGGGAAATTGAGGCTCAGTGTCAGGACATGTTGGAGAAAATTGCCTTTTGAATAGAGAGTGGAATTACAATTGCTCTCTGCTTCCCTGTTGAGTGAGCTGGCCACTGCCAGACCGTACTCCCTCCCTGGCAAGCTTTTGTTCAAAGCAGCATGCAGAGAGGCTGGAACAAGCCCACTGGCCTCTCGGTCGTGCTCCTCATTTTCCACTCCAGCCTCATTTAGAAAGAGGCTTTTATTATCTTTTTTTCTCTTGGTTTCCTTTCTTTCCTATTGGGATGCAGCTGCAAACACAATTAGAGAGGACAAATGCTAATTTCATCTAGAACTGGAAACTGAATTTCTTTTTAAAAAGGAGATGGGACCTCAGAGGGAACATTCTTTATTTTCAAAGCATCAGTGAACCAGAGGAAGGAAGAGGGGCTGCTGTGATTTGGGAAGCTGTGCTCCCGGCTCTTAGTGTGAGAAAGTAGACTGCAGACTCCCTGACTGAAGTGACATTACATTTGTTCAGGAAGCGTGATCCATCAGCTGGAAAACACGGGGATGTGCCTGGGACTAGCTCACAATCTCAGAGAGGCTTTAATACAGGCACTGATGGTGGCCATGGACACCTGGAGAGAGGGTTGCCATAGCTCCATCACTTTGACTTAGAGTCGTGCAATTTGGACCTGACTGGGCAGCAGAGGACATACCCAGCCTGTCCAGTGGAGGGTGCCAGCAGCCTCCACCCATAGAACAGCTTCAATGTGAACACCCTTACTTCCTTCTGAGGGGGCATTTTATAGGCAGAGCTGTGTCCGTTCATAGTGTTCAGCTGCTTGAGCATGGCTTCCATCCATTTGGGGAGAGCAAAGAACCCTGGACACAGAGTCATGAGCCTTGGATGCCAGCCTTGACTCTGGGACCCCAGAGAAGCCATACGTCTTGGCCTTATTTTTCTTATCTTCAAAATTTGCAAGAATTATCACAGAAGTGCCTTTCAGCTTTAATACCCCACAGTTTTATGACTCATACGTATGACTGAAACTCTCAATGAAAAATGAGTTAACTTGAAATGTTCTGGAAAGTTGGGAGTAACAAATACAAACAATTGGAACTTATTTATGGAGAATTTTATTTAGAGGAATAAGATGAAACAGTCTGTCCACTGTCTCTGTTCTCTTGGATGAGAACCTTTTCAACTGCATTTAGCCAGTGGTCACTTGAATCTTTTTAGGCAAGATTGTTAAAAGGAAGCAAGATGGTTTGGGCTTGCATTAGGGCAAATCAAGTACCATAAAACCCTGAAAAATCAGAGGCTGAAACGCAATACAATTATATTTCTCACTCATATCATAGTCCAGTTTGAAACAGGTGGAATGGGCTCTGCTCCACAAGGTCATTCAGGAAATCAAGAGACCTTCCAATTCATGATTCCATCCTCTTCCAGTCCTCAAAGTTTTCTGCTCAGCTAGTGGATGGGGAAAGAGAGAGAGTGGAGAATTGCCTAGGAGTTCACAGGCCAAGCAAGGAGTGACATATTTTTAAAAATTATTATTATTATTTTTTGATATGGAGTCTCACTCTGTTGCCCAGGCTGGAGTGCAGTGGTGTGATCTCAGCTCACTACAACCTCTGTCTCCCAGGCTCAAGTGATTCTCCTGCCTCAGCCTCCTGAGTAGCTGGGATTACAGGCGCACACCACCACACTAATTTTTTGTAACTTTAGTGGAGATGGGGTCTCACCATGTTGGTCAGGCTGGTCTTGAACTCCTCACCCCAGGTGACCCACCCACCTTGCCTCCCAAAGTGCTGGGATTACAGACATGAGCCACTGTGCCCAGCCTGGGAGTGACATATATAATGCTTGCCCTCTTTCCATTCAACAGGAGTGGTCACATGGTCCCACCTAGAAGCTCAGGGACTGGAAAATATGGCCCAGCGTTGTAGCCCAGAAAGAAAAAGAGAACAAAAGTTTTGATGAGAATTAGCAGTTTCTGCCTCTCTCAGGGCTGTTTCTGAGAATGAAGAAGAATGCTCTCTGTATAGTGTAGGTACTATTTACATGAAGGCAGTGTCCCCATCACTGTAAGACTGTGTCCTCCCTCAGGGACATCTTTCTTGGGTTTACACTAAAGTGCTATATAAGCTAGCGGTGGCCCGATATATGCTCTGAAGTCAGGCATATCTTGTGTCTAATCTCAGCCCCACTAACTAATTATGAGAACTTGAACAGGAAACCTGTTTCCAGATTACAAATGAGGCAACTGAGGGTTATAGGGAAGGATTCAACCGATCTCACAGGGTTTTTGTGAAAATTACATGAAATAAGATATTTAAGGACACTGAGGCAGAGTAGGCACTCAATAAATAGTATTAGAGTTCTCTTCTCACCTCCCTTTTGGAATGGTTCTACCACCATGAGACCCCCTGTTAGGAATATTGGTCTATGGTTCAGTTCATTAATGAATTTGGGCCAGTTCCAGCTCCTTAAAACATTATAAGGTCCTTTCCATTTCTGCTGAAATGCAGAGTTAATGTTAACTCTGAGCCTGATTTCCTTTAAATGGCATGCATTCAATAAGACAAAACAAAAGCTCAGAACCCTATAGAAGAAGGAGCAGAGATAATAACACTAAAAATCTAAGCTCTGTTAGTGACTGCAATGGAATACTTGAGTGTTGAGATGTCTGGCAACTAAGGCAAAAAAGGGGAATCGAATGGATTGCATAAATCTCATTATATGATTTAAGAAAGACGCCTCTTTGTGAGGGAATAGTAACTCTTTTTTCCTGGGGCTACAATGAAGAAGATATTTATCAGGTGGCACTTATAGGTGAAGGCATGGCCTTTCCCCTTCTGTCTATGTGATTGACTCTGAGAACTGCCTCTGGATTTTCAAAAGCATAATCTGGGGCAGAATGAAGAGAGATACCTGCTCCCCAGGATTCAGGAGCAGGCCAGTGCCTCCCATGGGTAGGGTAAATACCTTCCTCTCGGGTGGAGATTTGTGTCTTGAGAAGGGCATAGATGGATTCTACCAGCTACAGGCTGGATTCTAAGAGCTAGGAATTACCTCACACAGAGTCGGGGTCAACAGGGCTATGAACTCAATGAAAGCCAAGCAATGGTGCAGCTTCCAGAGTCCCCTCCTGCCTCTAGTAGCCCTGCTGGATGGACGAGGTGCAGGGTGCAGCCAGCCTGCCTGGGGCCTGCCCAGCCCTGTTTGTCTTATGTGGAATAAAGTCCTCCTGAAATAATTTTGCATTTGCTTTAAAACAATTTGCCTAATTGTAATGATAAAACAACATTATATGTAGATGTCTTGCTATTTTAAAAAACCTAATTTACTTTGAATTGATGTTTGTTGACATGGTGTTTGGTGGTGGCAGGGACAGAGATACAGGGACCAGGAGATGGAGCTATTGAAATGAGAGAACCACTAAGTAAAATGGTTCTTCTCATTTTTTTTTTCTTCAAATCAAACTTTCAGGAGAGAGAACAGAGTTAAAATCTGCAGGAAATGCTTGCATCCAGGAATGTTTTAAAGCTCTTGCCAAGATCAACAATGAGAAGTATGTTTGGAAATTGCTTTGCAAACCTCCCAGTTTGCAGAGCGCACCACCTCACCAACAATGGTGATGGTGGCTGGTGTTTATAGAACACCCATTGTGAAAGAGCTGTGAGCACTGGGCATTTATTTGTAAGCACCACTTGTTTACACAGTCAAGCTGGGACCTTGAGGTGACAGAAATAACTCTCCTTTTCAATAAACAAGGAAACTGAGTCACAGCAACCAGTTCGAGTGACTTCATTAAGGCTTAGATTCAGTCTCACAGTATTGGAGTAGGTTTCAGAGGTCACCTTGTGGCAAGTTTTTGGATTGACCTCTTGGAATTTCAGACCTGAAATGGTCCGTGAGGACCACATCCAGTTAGAGGTGGAATTGGACATAGAAACAAAGCATCCAGGATGACTTCTGTTAACTTTCCTGTCTGCAGAATTCCTCTGAAGCAGTCCCAGCCTCCACCAAGTCTCACACATCTGGCCCTGTTTTCCTTTGCTCTATCCTCAAACCTTTTTCAAAAAGTTTCACATTCTAGATAACTGCAGGGGGTTCAGCTTCAGGAGACAATGAGACTCCAAGGTACAGGTGTAAGGCTTGGCATCAGCAGACTTAGGTCTGAATCTCAGCTCAGATGTTTTTAAGTGGTTTGACTATAGGTAGATGACTTTATTTTTATGATGCCTCCTTTGAACACCTAACTCAGTGGCTCTCTAAGTGCGGTGTCTCAAGCAGCAATATCAGCATCACTCGGTAATTTGTTAGGAATACAAATTCTTGGGCTGTACCCCAGACCTACTGAATGGTCAACTCTTGAGTGAGGCTCAGCAATCTGGGTTTTCAAAGTCCTCCAGGTGATTCTGGTAGATGCTGAAGTTTGAGAAGTGCTGCTGAAACTAATAATACCATCAGCCTTACAAGGCTGATGTTAGGCTTAGAATTAAAACATGGAAAGTTCATAGCACACATGAGATGCTCAATAAACTATGGTAGTGAGAGTGGCTTCTCATCATCATCATCATCCCCTTCCTCCTTTCCTTTCCTTTCCTTTCCTTTCCTTTCCTTTCCTTTCCTTTCCTTTCCTTTCCTTGTTTCTTTTCTCTTTTCTTTTCTTTTCTTTTCTTTTCTTTTCTTTTCTTTTCTTTTCTTTTTTTCTTTCTTTCTTTCTTTCTTTCTTTCTTTCTTTCTTTCTTTCTTTCTTTCTTTCTTTCTCTTTCTTTCTTTCTTTCCTTTTCTTTTCTTTTTTTTGAGACACAGTTTTACTCTGTCGCCAAGGCTGGAGTGCAGTGGTGCAATCTTGGCTCACTGCAACCTCTGCCTCCTGGGTTCAAGCGATTCTCCTGCCTCAGCCTCCCAAGTAGCTGGGATTACAGGTGAGTACCAGCACGCCTGGTTAATTTGTGTATTTTTAGTAGAGATGGGGTTTCACCATGTTGGCCAGGGTCGTCTTGAACTCCTGACCTGAGGTGAGGCGCCTGCCTTGGCCTCCCAAAGTGCTGGGATTACAGGGGTGAGCCACCATGCCCGGCCATCATTTCTTCTCTGAAAGTACCTTTTAGCTTGAGAGATGTATCACAATCCGGAAGCCTGTAGGATTTCAGTAGTACCTGAACTGTGCTCTCTTAGCTGACACTCATGAGCTGGAGAGATAAATTTGACTCTATTTATACATTCTTATTTTCTTAGCTTTTTATTCAAGTTCTGGAACTATAAGCAGAGTGATAGGGAAAAGAGTCAAGTACTATAGGGGCCATTTGGGCAGGGAGTTTATACTGCAAGCTGTCACCTCTCCCATGATGAAGGTAACAGAGAGGAAGAGCTTTGTCAGGGATGTTTGGAAGACTCAGGGTCTCTGGATTCCAGAGGGGCTTTTCGTTTGTTTGTTTTGGCTTGTGTTGTTTTGTTATTTTCCCTAGTCCTACTACTACTTTTCTCTGGTTCTTTAATCTCCTCCAATAGGATAGTGAGCCCCAGAAAGAGGCCTTGTTCTCATCCAAAATAATCTCACAGGAATTAATATAAAATAAAAGAGTTCTTAAATTGAGTGCAACAAACAGACAAACCCCAAACTTTACAAACAACTTACATTTAAATACTTTTCACCCAAAATACCTTCATTTTGCTTTCCACAACATCCCTTGTGGGTCAGGCAGGAGGGAGATTTTTGTCTGTATTTTATAGATGTGGAAACTGAAGCAGAGAGGAATTGGGTTGATTTGCCCCAGATGATGTGGTGGCCCTGGAGGCAGCCTCCTGGGCTTCCAGACTCTCCCTGCTTGCTGGATGGAAGCTTTTGAGGGCCCCGGGCTCCCAGAGGCTGCAGTGGACATGGAGAAACAAGGATGAAATGTTTGTTTATTAAGCAAGGGAGCAGAACTAGGAGATTCATCAGCTTATATGGTAGAGCCCCCTCTGGTCCCTGGCATGCCTGGGAAATGGGGAGTGGAAGTTGGTCTCTTCTAAGCAGGGGATCCCGCAGGTTCTGGACTGGGAGGGTCATCATGGAAGAAGCTGCCAGGCATACTTTTCAGAAAAGGTCTGAAGTTCCATCCAAGTGTGCCCCAGAGGAGTGATGAGCAGAGCGCCCTGGGGAGCTGTTTGTATTTGAAGCCTGGAGCCGAATGTGGTAGATTAGCCTGGGTACCAAGGCACTCAAATGGCAGGTTCTGATCTCCTCCTCTGGAGGTTTGGAATTGGTTCTCTGAACCATCTTCACACTTCACATCGTACTGCTTGAGCAGCTGGTGTGAAACCCAACTAGGGAAACTGAGGCATGGGGAGGTTGGTAGAAATGACAGTGAGATGGAGTCCAGGACTCTTCCAGCAAGCACAGCCTCTGGATTCTACCTTGCTGAGTGAGCAGTTCATCCCGGATTTTCTGCTACTCATGGGCCCGGGCCTCACACTCCCAGGCCTCATTGCAGCTGGGTCCATGCACCAGCCTATTTGGCCAAAATGTCTGGATTGGAGAATACTGAGCAAGAGAATCACTTCATGCAAGGGGTAGGGTGTGGAGTAGAACTACTTTCTCTCTCATCTTCCTGCCAGGAATCCAGATGTTCTCCATCTCTAGACAATTTGTGGGAGATTTAACCGCATCTTTCACTGGATGCAGCAGCTGGTCCAGATGCTGCCACAAGAGAGGACTTAAATCATCTGTTCTATGCAACTGAGGCATCAGGCACAAGAGGGGTGTGTGTGTGTGTGAGCACATGTGCCCATGAATGTGTGTGTGTGTGTACATTGTGTGAGGTCCTCATCTCACAATCCCAGCTCACTTCCCACCAAGGAAAACGGGCAGCCTCACACAGAAGGGAAGAATGTGAATCTGAGGAACATTGGCCAGCCAAGGGTAAGGTGAGCAATTGCAAGAGGGCGTTGTCCTCTCTTCCAGGAAAGGGCAGACAGTGTAGGCCCTCCTGTAGTCATCCTTCCCCCCATGTGGTTCCAGCTCTGTTTAGAGACATGCAACAGAGCCAGAAGGGACCTCGTAGGGCATGGAGTCTAACCCGTTTCACAGAGGAGGGATTGGGAGGGGGCTGAGGGCGAGATAATGACTGAGGCAGCTCTTGGTAAGTGATGCTATAGGAGGCCTAGGTGCAGAAGCCAATTTTATAACATTTTGTGATGGTGCTTAGTTCACTGACCATGTCCCTGGATTTCATTATAACCACAAACATGCCCAATTCTAGCTGATTAGCCCACGCATTTCCAGTATTTTAGTAAAAATCTAATGGTGGTAACTTACTTTTATACAGCAGTTTCCATGCAAATTTTTTTCAATGGTTCTTTTGTTTAACATCTCAACCCTTCTTTGAGGTAGATAACATTGCTATACCCATTTTGTGGATGAGAAAACTGAGGCTTGCATTAAGATGCTTGTCCTAGGTTGACAACTTTCATTATGATCTGGCTGTAGTTTGATGCATAAAATCTCTGAAGAGCTAGAATGAAGTCACTTGGCATAAGATGCTTTTGCATGGTTGAAACTGAAACTGTAAGTAGTAGAACTGGGATTTGAGGCCAACATGTCCAACTCCAGACCATAGGTTTCTTTTTCTTTTCTTTTCTTTTCTTTTCTTTTCTTTTCTTTTCTTTTCTTTTCTTTTCTTTTCTTTTCTTTTCTTTTCTTTTCTTTTCTTTCTTTCTTTCTTTCTTTCTTTCTTTCTTTCTTTCTTTCTTTCTTCTTTCTTTCTTTCTTTTTTTTTTTGAGACAGAGTTTTTCTCTTGTTGCCCAGACTGGAGTGCAATGGCATGATCTTGGCTCACCACAACTTCCACTTCCCAGGTTCAATTGACTCTCCTTCCTCAGCCTCCCGAGTAGCTGGGATTATAGGCATGCACCATCACGTCTGGCTAATTTTTTGTATTTTTAGTAGAGATGGGCTTTCTCCTTGTTGATCAGGCTGGTTTTGAATTCCCAACCTCAGGTGATCCGCCTGCCTCAGCCACCCAAAGTGCTGGGATTACAGGCGTGAGCCACCGCACCAGGCCCAGACCATAGGTTTTAGCAACATGGCTGTACTGCTCCACTGTGGCCTCACCACATACGGCTACATCTCCTTGGAGTTCATTACAATGGACTTTGACCTTCTTCTACACTGCACAAAGCCTTGTATAACTTTCTAGGTGGTATCTTTAAGAGTCTAGAATCTAGCAGCAGTCTGTTTTCAACAGCTGTGAATAAAGGTGAGCAGCACTCTGTCAGTTGATGAGTGTTGAATTAGTTACAAAAAAGGCAACAGGGAATAAAAGAGATTGGACATGGGTCATTTTTTTGTTAACAGCAAATGATCTGTTGAGTCAGTAATCTTGATGGTAAGGTGAAAAATACCAAAATTATGTATCCTCCTGAAGTACCTGCTCTCAGTAACTCACTTTCATGCCAAGAGCAATGAAACAATAAAAGAGCTGATGTCTTGTGTTAGGAGAAGTGCTTTGTTGCTGTTTTCTCCAAATTTATGTAACTAGCTTTCGTTAAGGTCTGGCTGTTATTTAACGCATAAAATATGTGGAGAGCTAAAATGAAGCTGAGAGGCCTGTGGTGCTTTTTCACTCTTGCAATGCAGCTCTAGCTGAGAGTCTGGAGTTCTTTGCTTGATGTCATTTCCTGTTAAAATCTCCATGTTTTCTTCGCTGGGAACTTTGCCTGCTCCAAATCTGGCTCTCAGAGGTTCTCTGTGCAGCAGAGATCTTTGGATAGTGAGCGCTGGATCGGCGAGGAGCATGTGGAGTCAGTGATATCTGCAGGGTCCTTCCTCCATGGGACTGGAGCCTGGGCTGGAGGGGATGTGATGTGGCACTCTCCAGGTCCCCAGTGTCTCTTGCCTTGCTTATTCCTCCCCAGCTACACTGCCTCCTTGCTGTGTTTCTTTGAGTGGAAAAAACACACTCCAAAGGCTTTTTGGCATTCTTTCACTCAACAACAATGAACACAAGCCTTCTGTGATCAAGTGGATGGGGATTTCTTCCCACCAACAAGCAAGCAAGCAATCCTGCAGTGGCACCAGCGGGGTGTCCTCCAATCCAATACCATTCTGATGCTATCTACCTGGAGATAGCGTCAGATCCCATGGGTGAGGGCTCAGTCCCCAAGATTGCTCCCCAAACAGCTTTCAGTGTGAATTGCACAGGTTGTTTTACCTGTGCTTCTGACGGACCAACTACAAATCAGGGATCCTCCACCTTGGGGGCTAATTTCTAGAGCAGCTCACAGAACTCAGGGAAACACTTACATTTACTGGTTTATTATAAAGGATATTGCAAAGGATACAGATGAAGAGACGCAAAGGGAGAGGTGTGGGGGAAGGGGCATAGAGCTTCCATGCCCTGTCTGGGAGTGCCAGCCTCCAAGAACCTCCATGTGTTCAGCTATCAGGAAGCTTCCCCAACCCTGTTCTCTTAGGCCTTTTATATAGACTTCATTGGATAGGCATGATTCACAACCATGTAGAAATGTGATTGTAGAAAAAGGGTGTGATCTAATATGAATAGACTGAGTGGGGAAACCCAGTGAGGCCTGTCCAGATTCTTCTTAGCCTCAGGGTGTGGGGCAGGACCCCTTCTGAAATGAAGGTCTTATGATCTGCAATCAGACAAGGTAGGTCAGAGAATTTCTTATTGCTAGCTCCAAGACAGAAAGGTGGGGGAAGATTCCAGCCCTGGGGAGAAGAAGGAGCAGGTGAAAGGGAACAGGAGAAGGTGTGTGTTTGTGTGTGTGTATTTGTGATTGTTTTCTAAGGCTGGCTTCAAGTGCCCAACATTATAACAAGCGCTATGAGAGTTGAGCCAGGAACCATGGATGAAAACTCTATCATTCTATCTATCTATCTATCTATCTATCTATCTATCTATCTATCTATCTATCTACCTATCTATGTATCTATCTGTCTATCTATTATCTATCTATCTATCTATCTATCTATCTATCTATCTGTCTATCTGTCTATCTATTATCTATCTATCTATCTATCTATCTATCTATCTATCTATCTATCATCTGTCTATCTATCCATTCATCCGTCCATCAATCCGCCCATCCATCTGTCTGTCTGCCTGTCTACCTATCCAAACATCTGTCTGTCTATCTATCTATCTATCTATCTATCTATCTATCTATCTATCTGTCTGTCTGTCTGTCTGTCTGTCTGTCTATCTATCTATCTATCTATCATCTATGTATCTATGTCATCTATCTTTCTGTCTATCTAATCTATCTCTATCATCTATCTATCTATCTATCATCTATCTATCTATCTATCTATCTATCTATCTATCTATCTATTTTCTTTCTTTCTTTCTTCTCTCTCTCTCTCTCTCTCTCTATCTCTATCTCTCTCTTTCTCTCTATCTCATACCATCAGAGCTCCTCAAACTCCTCAACAGTCTCCCTACTCAGGGCATTGCATTTGCTGTTTCCTCTGCCAGGAATGCTCTTCCGCTAGGGAGCTGTGAGGCTCCTTTCTCCCTTTCTTTAGCTCTTTGTGCAGACATCACCTCCATGAGGTCTTCTCCTATTAAGTTGAACCCTAACACCCTGTGTTTTCTTTCTTCTTTTTCCTTCTTTTCTCCATAGCACTTTTGACCATTTAATATATTTTACAAATATCTATTTACTTGGTTTCTATCTCCCCTTACTTAAATGTTAGCTCCATTGTGTGGGAAGGGATTTTGTCTATTTTATTCACTGCTGTATCTCCAGCTGCTAGAAAGAGCCCTGATACATAGTGGGTCTTCAACAAATATTTGTTGAGTGAATGAATGAATGCAAATCCTCAGAGGCCAGAGGGACAGATAGTACCCAGTGGTGTGAACATGGAGGGAGTGGCTTCTGCCTCAAAAGGGTGGAGACAGATGAGCTCCTGCCTGACAGCCATTCTCCATGGAGGCAGCTGGTTCAGGAGAGTGCACAAGACCTAGAGTCTGGAGAACTGTGTGCAAGTGGAAGCTCCCACGTCAAATTCATACGGCCAAGTGACTGGACCCCCTTTACATTTCTCACCTGAAAAACAGACACAACCATAGGGGGTCAGGTCTGCTCTATCTGCTTCCCAGATCCATGGGCTCTGGACACCGCTGAACTGCCCCCTCCCCTCCCCTCCCCTCCTCCACTCTCACCCACAGCAGCCTGTCATTGTCCTGCAAACATTCCAAGTTCATTTCTGCCCCAGAATCTTAACGCTTGCTGTTTCCCATCTGCATAGTTTCCCAGAGCATCAGAGTTGGCCCCTTTCATCATTTAGGGCTCTGCTCATGAATGTCACCTGCTTAGAGAGGTCTTGACTACCCTATCTATAGAGGCACCACCTGCCCCCCCCAACAATAGAATCACACACACAGAAAATAAAATCACACACACAAAAAATAGAATCACAAAAAAACAATAGAATCACAAAATTTGCCTTTACCATAACTGGCTTCTTGGGCTCTCTTATCATTATCTAAAAGTATCTTGTTCCTTTCCTTGTTTGTTGCCTGTCTCTCAGCCTAAGCCCTGTGAGAATGGGGTCTTCATCTATCATGTTCTCCACTGCATGCTCATTGCTTAGGGCAGCACTCAGCATGTCATATGCCCTCAATAAATATCTGCTAATTGAATGCACAAATTAAATGAGAGAGTGGATGTGAAATGTACTCTGTAAAGTACATAAACCTCCATGGACATGAAGACCTATTATTTCTGGAGTGTAACCTGTGTCTCCTCCCCTGAGGAGTAACTGTGGCCCCTCATCTCAGAGCACAAAGAGTGGGCATGCTCCCTGGGAGGAGGTTAGAGGTCACCAGGAGGAGAGTCTCTCTTTACAGTCAGGCAGGGGGAGCAGAGGGGGCAGAGCGAGGGGGCAGGACATGATGTCTGGTCCACACTGAGCCCCAGGGAGTAGTGAGTGAGTTCAATAAAGAATCCAAACAAGGCGGCCTTGACTCTTGAAGGATCCGGAATCTCAGCAGAGCAGCCCCCAGCTTGGCTTCTGAGAAAGAAGGGCCTGGCAGAAAAAACCCTGCTGCCCAGGCCCCTAAGACACGAATGGAGGTCAGACCAGGTTCTCCCATCTTGTGGCTCCCGGGATACCACTGGACAGGTGGTCCCCTTGTCTCATATCATTTCACCACTGCAAGGCTGATGCATGGTTTGGGGCCATTCACCTCCCTTTGTTGGGTCCTTCCTTGACCTGGACTTCCTGAGTCTATGACTCCTAGACACAGCCCATGTTGGGCTCCCACTTGCAGGAAGTACTCCTCCAAGACACAAGGCACCAGACAGTAATAAACGCAGAGTGTGGCTGATGGTAGGAGGCTGCAGTGGCCTGTGTTCCTGTGTGGCAGGAAATGCCTGCACATCCCATTGTGATGCTCCTTCCCCTCTGCTTGGGGTCCTGGGTGGAATTGACAGTGGCAATGATATACCACCCGGCAGCCTGTTTCTAGAGCATGTTTGTACTCACTCACCTGGTTTATTCAGTAGACAGGCTGGTTGAGATTTGGGGGGAAAATTGGGGCTATGCAGTGCATTGATGCAATGGTACAGAGGGAACTTGAGGCTGGGATCTCCCCCACTGAGCCCTCAGAACAGAGACATTCTCCTCCTCCTCCAAGGAGGGAAGTCTTTCTCCAAGACTTCCTACATGCCTACCAGCTCTCTAATGGTTCTTGGAATATTTCCAGAGTCTTCTCCTGTATATTTACAATATCAATGAATGGAGAGAAATTGGTGGAGATAATGATCTTCACTTTTCATGAGGGGGGACTGAGGCACCAAGTAAGGAAATGTCAAGATGTTCATCCAGCACAGTGTTTCCTGGGATCTCAAATAAACAATGCCTAGATTCCTCCATATGTGGCAAAGAAATAGACTGGTCACTATATTAGCCCGTTTTCATGCTGGTGATAAAGACATACCTGAGACTGGGTAATTGATAAAGAAAAAGAGGTTTAATGGACTCACAGTTCCATGTTGCTGGGGAGGACTCACAATCACGGTAGAAGGCAAAGGGCATGTCTTACATGGTGGCAGGCAAGAGAGAATGAGAGCCAAGAGAAAGGGGAAACCTATAACTACCATGAGAACAGTATGGGGAAACCACCCCCCTAATTCAATTAACTCCCACTGAGTCCCTCCCACAACATGTGGGAATTATGGGGTGTACAATTCAAGATGAGATTTGGGTGGGGACACAGCCAAACCATGTCAGTGACACTACACAAAATGATCCCCAGGCCATAGAGTCTATGGGAGGGTGGCTTCTAACAAGACCCCTTGGCAAAACCCTTTGGCCTTTCTTGGAGTTCCCTTGAATGGTAGCTGTCTGTGGAGGAGGTGGGGGGAGAGGGAAGACACCAGAGGGAAGAAGGTTCCTGCTGTTTGTGTAGCTTGAGCTTTGCCTCCACTGATTCCTTCTGGATGAAGACAAATTATTCCAGACATGTCTTACACTTTTGGTTACATCTTCATCTAATCTCCATCCTAACCGTTCCTTATTGAGAGCCTGTATGTGCCAAGTGCTTTATATAACTTACCCCTAATCTTTGCAATGACTTAGAGAGGTTTACCAATGAAGAACGGTGGTAGAAAGGTCAGGACTTGTCCAGGCTTGTGGAACTGGGGTACTGCCTAGTTGTCTCTGATTGAAGACCTGAGCTCCATCTGCCACCATCATCCCTCCCCCATCTCCTCTGCCTTTTACCCCACAGCTTCAACGTATGGGTAGACAGGCACCTTCAGCATTAGAGACATGAGAGTGGACAGTGAGGCGACTCTTCAGGACATTTTATCCTAAGGTCAGGGGTTCACTGTTGCTTTGATGTGTCTCCCTGGAAGCCCTTGACTGGCAGAGAGGGACTGGTGATGCAGAAGCTCTTGACTGGCAGAGAGGGGCTCGTGATACAGAAGGGAGTGGTGGGCCACACCGCCTTCAGCCCTGCCTCAGTGACTGTTAGTGCTGCCCCAGGTGAGTGGCTTCAGAGAAAATTGCCTCTAAGACTTTGCAGCGGACAATGTGAGTTGGAGAGATGTGGGTGCAACTCTACTTATTGGCTGTGACCTAGGACAAGTTACTCAACTTTCATGAATTTGCTTATATGTAAAATGGGCAGGATTGTTGGGAAGGTGAAATAAGGCCGTGGATGGCAAGCATTCAGCAGGGGGCCTGGAATACTGTAGGCATTTGACCATGGGAAGCATTCTTACTCTTATTACTGTACCTTCAAAACTGGGAATTAGGCCTGGTGTAGGGGCTCACACCTGTAATCCCAGCACTTTGGGAGGGCTGGCAGATCACTTGAGGCCAGGAGTTTGAGATCAGCCTGACCAACACAGTGGAACCGCATCTCTACTAAAAAATACAAAAATTAGCCGAGTGTGGTGGTGCACACCTGTAGTCCCAGCTACTGGGGAGGCTGAGGCATGAGCATCATTTGAACCTGGGAGGCAGAGACTGCAATGAGCCGAGATTGTGCTACTGCACTCCAGCCTGGGTGACAGAGGAAGACTCTCATCTCAACAAAACAAAACAAAACCAAAAAAACCCAAAAACAAAAAACTGGAATTATGGGCTGGCCATGGTGGTTCATGCCTGTAAACCCAGCACTTTCGGAAGCCAAGGTGGGTGGTTACCCCTGAGCCCAGGAGTTCAAGACCAACCTGGCCAACATGGCAAAACCCCATCTCTACTAAGAATAAAAAACTTAGCCAGATGTGGTGGTGCACTCATCTGCACCAACTACTGGTCCCAACTACTGGAGAGGCTGAGGTGGGAGGATCACCTGAGCCTAGTAGGTTGAGGCTGCAGCGAGCTCTGATCATACCACTGCACTTCAGCCTGGGTGATGGGAGTGAGATGCCTGTCTCAAAAACAAACAAACAAACAAACTGGGAATTATGCTTCAGTTCTCCAGTATGCAGTTTCATAAAGTCACCTCAATTATAAACTTCCTTTCTTCCTCTCTGCTTGCCTCCATCCCTCCTCCTTTCTTTCCTTCCCAAAGCCATAACGGTGCATTGAGAGGCTAGCTTGATTCCACAAGGAGCAGTTCTAGGCCATCGGATTTTTAGGACCCCTGCCCTGCAGGAGCCAACAGTCTTCCCCATGGCCTCTGCCACCCTCACCCTCTCCCCTCATCACCCTAGTTTGCACACGGTCCTTTGAAGCTACTGTCACTGCTGTTTAGTGACAACACTCCTGTCTGCCTTTGTATCCCTCATTTGGGCTGATGTGGGGTCTGGCTTCCCTGGAGAGGAATTAGACAGCACGGTCATAATGAGTTTGTGGCATTATTTCTCTCTTGGCCCCTCTTGCAGGGATCAGAATGAAGTTGTCATTGCTCTGTGGCCAGAACGGTCCCTGGAAAAAAAACTGCCAATGACCTTCCCCCAAGCGGCGGCATTTGGGGCTTAATTGTGTTTTGTTAATCAGGAAAACAATTAATTTGGCTGCGCCTCTTTGGTGGGGTGTTTTTTCTTTCTTTTTTAATATAGTAGATGCTGCTAAGATGATCCATGTGATGTCTCTAGATTCAATTTCTCTCTCTCCCCAAGGCAAAGAATGACACTTCTCTGTATCCATGACATCTGGAGACAGCAGAGCGAGGCATGGAGTTTTCCAAAGGAGGCTGGTTTCTAGAACTTAATATCTGTTTCACAGCAATAGGACGACTCCTCTGCCCAAGCTCTTGCACAGTTTTAGGAACAGGAATGAGACTGAGGCAGAGGAGTGACAAGTCACAGATCTGTTTCAAAGTAGGAATGCAGAAATTTCTGCATTCTGTCCCCTCTCCTCCTCACCTCATATGATAGAAAATGGTGAAATAGGCCCTTTGCTGTGCAGGAGCTACACCGCAGAGCTCAGAGAATCACTAGATCTAGAATCTGAAAGGATGAGCCTGGGGAGATATAGTGTGAACCTGGATCCTTTGGATAAATTCACTCCCGCAGGTTAATGATCGATGATGGCTTAACTTGAAGCAATGCCATAGAATGCCATCCCCAAACCAAGAGAATTGCTCTTAGGGTGGTAATCAGGCTTTGGAGGGTGGTTATTAAGTCCCCTCCAGTCACACCATATGACCCCAATAGTCCTTGGAATAGAACACATGTAAATCTGACCCTGTAGACAGTAACCAGTGGCCATGTTTAGAAAGTATGCCCTGCAAGGTGACCCATTTTTGTTTTGTTCACTGATGTCCCATGGCTTAGAACATTCTGGCATATGGTAGATGCTCAAATATAGGTTAAAAGAAGGATATGGGGCCAAATTTAACACAGAGGATAATAAGCCCCTTGTGTGTGTCAGTCAACCTGAATTTGAGCAAGTGTAGATACCAGTTTGTCTGCCACTAAACCCCTGGATTGGGGGATGATTTCTGACATGAGAGAAGGATTTATCTCACTGTCCAGGAGTCAATGACATGGTCTTCAACAAGAAGTGAGGAAGAGGGAAGAGAAGAAACATTTACCAAGGAACTGCCAAGTGGCCAGCTCTGTGCCAGGTGTTGTATGATGAACACTACCTCATTTTATTTCCCTTAAAATAATTGTGTGAGGTGTGTTCACATTTTTACAGTTGAATAAACTAGAACTTAATAAAGAAGTTAAGTAACTTACGCAGGGTCATACAGATGGAGGAATTAACTTGACTTCCAAACTCATGTTCTTTCCATTCGTCCATAGAACTTCTCGTTTTTGGAATGCTTGATTAACGCGAGCGGGTACATTCCGTGTGTTCAGTTTAGTAGGAGTGTGGAGGGGCTGCAACTGAAATGAACATGACTCTGTTCTTCCCCTCCAGATGCCTGGACTCCTTGGCTTTGACTCCTTGTTTAGCCACTCACTGGCTATAAACACATCCTTCCTTCTTATGCTTAACCTCTCTGTGCCTCAGTTTCCTCATCTACAATGGTGATAACAACAGTACCAATTTTATAGCATCGTTGTGAGAAGTAAGTGGGTGAAGCACACATACTTGAGTCTGGTCCATGGCATGACTGATGTAAGTTAAGACTATTATTAGGACAAGTTCTGTCTTTATACACCCTGTATCAATTGAGGGTCACTTGTGTACTATGTAGCTCTTAACCTATTAAGGAAAGCCTGGTCCCCAGGCACCGTCTCCAGAAAAACATCAAACCTCTAAGCAGGCTGTACTGAAATGCTGATTATTTAACACCAGGAAAGTACACCTTTGTCTAGATGCCTTTTTATCACTCTAGTTCAAGCATGGAAGGTATTATTACCTGGAGCTGAAAACATATGTTTACAAAGAATTTTTGTTGGAGGTTTACCCTGTGTGCTGTTGTTAAGCTCTGTGAAAGGGCTTTGGAGATGAAAGTGAGAATGCAGACCACTTCAACATGCGCATATCACTTCAACATGCCCATACCACTTCAACATGCATGGACCACTTCAACATGTGCATTCCACTTCAACATGCATGGCCATTTCAACATGCACCTACCACGTCAACATGCACATACCACTTCAACATTCACCTACCACTTCAACATGCATGGACCATGTCGACATGCACATACCACTTCAACATGCACAGACTGCTTCAACATGCATGGATTATGTCAACATGTGCATATCACTTCAACATGCACAGAACAGTTCAACATGCATGGACCACTTCAACATGGACATAGCACTTCAACATACATATACCACTTCAACATGCACAGACTATTTCAATGTGCACATTCCACTTCAACATGCATGGACCACTTCAACATGTGCATATCGCTTCAACATGCTCATACCACTTCAACATGCATGGACCACTTCAACATGCACATTCCACTTCAACATGCATGGCCATTTCAACATGCACCTACCATGTCAACATGCGCATATCACTTCAACATGCACCTACCACTTCAACATGCACCTACCACTTCAACATGCACAGGCCATGTCAACATGTGTGTAACACTTCAACATGCACAGGCCATGTCAACATGCATGGACCACTTCAACATGCACATAGCACTTCAACATGCGCATACCACTTCAACATGCACAGACCACTTCAACATGCATGGACCACTTCAACATGCACATAGCACTTCAACATGCGCATAGCACTTCAACATGCACAGACCACTTCAACATGCATGGACCACTTCAACATGCACATAGCACTTCAACATGCGCATAGCACTTCAACATGCACAGACCACTTCAACATGCATGGACCACGTCAACATGTGCGTATCACTTCAACATGCATAGACCACTTCAACATTCATGGACCACTTCAACATGCACCTACTACTTCAACAAGCACAGGCCATGACAACATGTGCATACTACTTGAACATGCACAGACCACTTCAACATTCATGGACCACTTCAACATGCATGGACCACTTCAACATGCACATACCATTTCAATGTTCACAGGCCACTTCAACATGCACGGGCCACGCCAACATGTGCATACCACTTCAACATGCACAGACCACTTTAACCTGTGTGGAACAATTCAACATGTGCATACCACTTCAACATGCATGGACCACTTCAACATGTGCATATCACTTCAACACGCACATACCACTTCAACATGTACGACCATTTCAGCTTGCACCTACCACTTCAACACATGCATACCACTTCAACATGCACATAGCACTTCAACATGCACATACCACTTCAACATGCACAGACCACTTCAACACGCATAGACCACTTCAACATGCATAGACCATTTCAACATGTGCATATCACTTCAACATGCACGACCACTTCAACATGCAGAGGCCACTTCGACATGTGCATATTACTTCAACATGCACAACCACTTCAACATGCAGAGGCCACTTCAACATGCGCATTCCACTTCAACATGCGCATTCCACTTCATACATGGCCATTTCAACATGCACCTATCATGCCAACATGCACATACCACTTCAATGTGCACCTACCACTTCAACATACATGGACCATGTCAATGTGCACATACCACTCCAACATGCACAGAGCAATTCAACATGCACAGACCACGTCAACATGCGCATACCACTTCAAATGCACATGCCACATCAACATGCATAGACCACTTCAACATGCATGGACAACTTCAACATGCTCATACCATTTCAACACGCACATATCACTTCAATATGCACAGACCACTTCAACATGCTCATACTATTTCAACATGCACGTATCACTTCAACATGCACGGACCACTTCAACATGCTCATACTATTTCAACATGCTCATACCATTTCAACATGCGCACAACATGCATGGACCACCTCAACATGCATGGACCACTTCAACATGCACGGACCACTTCAACATGCACACACCACTTCAACATGCACAGACCACTTCAACATGCACGGACCACTTCAACGTGCACATTCCACTTCAACATGCACATTCCACTTCAACATGCACAGATCACTTCAACATGCGCATACCACTCTGGTCGTGGAGGATGCCCTAACCTCCAATGAGTTGTTTATGAAGGGCTGTGTGGTTCTCTCTTGCTCTCCCCCTCTCCCTCTTTGCAGGGAAGAGTAGAGGGAAATGAGGGCCAGTAGAGATGACCCACAAAGTGGCAGAGAAAGTCAATGCCATACGCTGATTCCAGAATGGTTGCTCAGGTGGGCATATGCTTTGGTGGCAGAGTCGAGAAAGCAGCCTCTATGGGGTTAATTGTTGGATTAATCCCAGAAGCTTTAGCAGAACTGTGACTAATTCTCCCCACCTTTAGGTGCCTTTTACTAAGGAAGTTAGAACTCTTGCATTCAGCATCAGAATCTATATTTACAACATTGCTGCAAGACAGAATTTGTCCCTTTATTGCAGATGAAGGAATTGAGGCCTTAGGGAGTTGTGTGTACAGCCTCATCACACAAGGAGGGTCATAGCAGAACTGACCTGAGACCACCAGGGCTCTCTACACCTGAGCCCCCATCCTTTCCACTAGACCCCATCTGTTTTCCACAGGGGATGACTTTGCCCACCAGGCCACGTGGCAACATCTGAAAATATTTTTGGTTGTCACAACTGAATAGGCAGTGCTGCTGGCATCTGGTGAGAGAGGCCACGGCTGCAGCTACACACCCTCCAATGCACAGGACAGTCCCCCATGAAAAGGAATTCACCTGCCCAAATGTCAGCAGTGCCGAGATTGAAAAACCCTACTTTAGATGGATCTTCTCGCCACCCAGAAAGGACTCAAGGACAACTTTTAAGAAGAGAATGCTGAGTTGGAGCCCTGCCATGCTTCAACAACCACCTTCTCCTGTTGAGAACCACTGTCCTGGAGCAATTTCCCCCAAACTTCCGTGAGGACAGGAATCATCCACTCACCCGTTAGAGCTGTAGTTGTCTTCATCCCTTCTGCTGGAGATCCTGATCCAGTCTTTTAAAAAAAATTCCTAAAAATATTTTTAAGAAAAGAATTTGCAGTTTGAGTGTCTCAGGTGGTTTTTATTACCAAGAAAGTCTGGAAACTACCTTAAACAGCTTCAACATGCATGTACCACTTGGATGGGGCTGGTCTTCAGTTGACATTGCTCATGGTTTAAGAGGGTTACCTCCTTTCTTTCCCTCACAATGATGTAAAGCTTGATGGCTGACATGATAGAGCACCATGACAGCATGTTAAATTAATTAGCACGTGGATGACTCAGAGGTCCCACCCTTCTTGGAGGTATATTTTTGAACAGGGGAGCTTCCTTCCATCCTGCTGATGATGGACAGTAAGAGGAGATGAAGGAGCACTGACCACTGCTCAGAAGACCTGGTGGACAAGCATCTTCAGTGTCCTGAGCCTCAGTTTTCTCATCAGCAAATCAGGCCTACCAGGGGATGTCCTATCTTTCAGGGCAGCCATGAGGAGTAAGGGGATGATGCCCACCAGGGATCACCTTCTGGCTGTGCATCAGAATCACCTGTGGGCCTTTTTAAAACTGCAGACACCCGGGTCACATCCAAGACTACTCATTCATTCTTAGAGATAAGGTCCATATTTAAAAAATAGTGCTCCTTTATGAAGTGTCACAGGTAAGTCTTTATAAAACTAGAAAACTCCTCAGAAAGTACCTTGTAAACTAAAAAATGCTGTTCAGATAAAAGGGATTCTTTCATTCGCACAGATTGCTGATGCCAGCCATAAATGGTGCTATAACGATTTCCTATTTGGCCTTGTCAGATCATCATACACATTTGACTACCTAAGCAGATGGTGCCATGTCTTGTGGATATTTTGAAAAAATAGGACAGGCTCCCATCTGCCCGCAATGACTCAGGGGCTGCCTGTTTTTCCCAGAGGCAGAGACAGTGGCTGAATGTCCTCTGAGGATGCCTCTGGCACCAGGGAGCCTTGACAGTGTCTCCTGCCAAGGCAGGGGCCATCATGGACAGTGCTCACGCCAGCAAATGGTAAGGACGCAGCTGCCCATCATCCACCAGTGCAAGTTGTGGAAACCGGGGCCAGGCCCTGTGCTGCCTATTTCCTTCTGCCAGAGGGGGTGATCCCCCAGATGAAGAATGGAGCAGGGGGTTCTTCCTGCCTTCCTAATGTCTCCACCCAGGGCCATGGATGGGGACAACAGAAAGGAAGGGGCCTTGCTAAATATAAAGCTCCGTGCAGCTGGGAGAATCATCACGATTGCTTGTATATTGTCCTTACTATGACTATGGATTTCTCTCTTTCTCCCACTGCAGCAAGACTCAGGGCAAGTTTGGCACCCCCTGGTTGACCCCTGAAGGGTGGCTGTGCCCTTGTCCAATCACTGCTCTGATCCTCAGCCTGGGAGCAGGAGGAGGGCTGCAGGCTGGTGTGATGCTGGCCAGCAAGGTTCTCCCTTGCAGAAGGGGTAAGTGGTGGCCACTCTAGATTGTGCAGGCTGGAGCCTGAGCAGTACTCCTCTTCTCCCAGGGACAGAATGGAGCTACCTGGAGGTGACTGTAGGAGATGGTGAACACAGCATCTCCCTGGAGGGCCTGTAGTTGGGAAGTGCTCCTCTTGGGCTCCACTCCAGCTTTGGAACCAAATGCCTCAGATCTTGCTGTCTGCCTAAAATTCTGGAAGCTCATGGACCCGTCATCTTCTAACTACCCGTTTGGTTGTCCCTCTGCAGGCTGCTCCTCCAGACCAGGTCTGCTGCCCCCCACCTCGTCTCAGGACATCCAACTCTCCTGACTTTTCTAAGGTGTGCAATATTCTCCATTTACTTGGGCCTTTCCTTCCTATTTTCCTACCCCTTAGCATCTTCTGTTTCTGGACAGAAAACCACCGACTGCTCTCTGCTTGCCTGCTCCATGGAAATGGTTCTATCCCAGCCAGTTCTGCTGTGGGCTGGGAACCCTTTGCCAGGGAGGGCTGTGTGTCTGGTCTTTGAGAATACACTAGGCCAGAGGGCTCTCCTTTCAGCTCCCTTGGAGGCCGGTAGATTCTTCTTGTATCTGGATGACTGGTCACTGTGCTCCACTTAGACCACTGTGCTGAAGAATTGAGAGACAAGGAGAGGCTGAGACCTTGGGTTAGAAGGTGATGGGATACATTTTTATTAGACTTTGTGGAATGGAATTAAATCATCCTGAGGGAAAATCTAAGAATAAGAAAGAATATTATTATAAAAGGAGGAATAAAGTTCATTTGCAGCTACTGTACTTAAACTTCTAGACCAGGATAATGCAGTCCTTTGGAATTCAGAATAGAGAGGAAATGATCATGTTAGTTGAAGATGTTGGCTAGTCCTAAATATGATTTAATCCTCTCTTTCTTTCACACACACCCATACACTCCAGCACATGCCTATGTGCTCACACACATGTGCACACATGCACACATTCAAACACATGCATACCTGGTCTGGGGCACCCTACCTGCACATCTATGCACCAATTTATCACCTGTGGCCTTCATTAGTCCTTGCCCATGGAGCACAATTCCCTTATTATTTTCTTTGTTGCAAATGCAGAGCATAGGAGGGGCCTGGGTGGGCTATATTTTCTCATTCCCAAATCCTGTGATGTAGGTTTCAGTCACTGCCCACGGTGAGGACCTCCCCTGCATATGAACCTCTCAAGGGCAGGGACTGTGCCTTATTCATCATATGGTGCCTGGCACACAGTAGGTGCTCAATAATTGTTTATGACCGTGAAATTTGGAGTCTGACTCAAGGTAATAAAATTTGGTGGAGACTGCTGCCTGTCCATCAAAACTCACATCCTCTTCTTCCAGGGCATACAACTAGAATAATTTCCCTCCTCTGATGTTAGCTCAGGCCATGGGTCTGAGATCTAATCATAGAACATGAACAGAAATGATAAGTGCCCCCTCCACACCTGGCCTGTCAAAACCTCTCCCTGTCTCCTCTATGTCCTTTTTCCCTCTGGCTGGTTGAAATGCCCATTAGGGAAGCCTTAGAACTCATACCCTGAAGATGGCAGAGCAGCTGGTGGCTTGAGCTCTGAATGACTACATGGAGCAGAGCTGTGCTTTCAACTTGGAAACCCATCTAGACTATCACATAAAAGGGAAATAGACTTCTTTTTCTTTAGGCCACTGAATGCCTTGTGTCTGTTCCTACAGCTCTGCCTCCCCCAAGTGATACTCCCCATGTGGCCATGGGCCTGGTTGGTCACCCTGGACTCACAATGGAAGGCTGTGTTTTCATGGGGCCATGGTGCGGGATTGGGCAGAGAGCCCATATGCTCTTGGATGCATATTTCACTCCTTTAGACCTCTGCCTACAAGACCCTTGCAGCAGGTGCTGGGTTCTGTTTCTTAAAGGCATAAGAGAAATAAGGTTAGGGAATTCCTTCCCAGAAACCAGATCCCCAGGCTGTTAGTCTGACTCTGATGCTGTCTGCTGTGGGGTCCACTGTGGGTCCCTATTCTGCCCTACTTGTTTTCCCATTTGAAAAGCTAAAATAATCAGGGTGCTGTGTATCCCTGTGGGATAAGAAGGGAGGACTTATTAAGGACAGTGTCTTAAGGACTTAAATTTTATTTAGAGGAGAGAGAGTGAAGCAGTGTGGTGCACAGAGAAAGAGCCCTGGGGAGAAGCCAGGGGACATGGCAGGAATGCAGATCAGATCGAAGGGGCCTGTCAGTCAGGGATGTCAGCAGGTTCTGCTCCCTCCCCCAAGTCACGCAGTTATCTCAGCTACAGTGTTTGGCCCCATCCCAGGGCTCAGGGTTACCTCTTGTCCTATTGCCCGTGGCCCACAAGCTGTACGGCCAGTGGCTAGGATGGACAGCTCACATAGCCCTGGATAGTCAGAGCATCTTTCTGAGGAGCCTGGGCTGAGGCTTTTCACAACTGTTGCCTGATCCTCATCACATCCCCTTTCAAAGGGCCAATGACTAACTCCCTATGGGGCACCCAAGGACCTCCCAACTGGAGCTACCACCTTGTTTATAGGGAGTGCTATAAATAAATGCATTTTAGGCAGATAAATGAATGCATATTTAGAGTTCATTTAAAGATGAAAACTTTTTTTTCACATTATAAAAGAAATGCATGGCTATAGTAGAAAATGGAAAAATTCAAATACTTATAAGGAAAAAAAATAAGAGCTGCAATTCCATCCCCCAGAGATAACCACTGTCAAGAATTTTTGTGCGACTTTTTCATTCTCCTCTCCTTCCTCCCTCTCCTTCTCTCTCCCTCTCCTTTCCCCATCTCATTCTCCCTCCCTTTCTCTTTCTCCTATCTGATAAATCCTATTATTCTATTTATCTAGCTATATTTAAACAATATGAAATTCTATTCTACATCTTTTCTACATCTGCTCAGTTAGCATACTTCCACATCAACAAATGGAGTATCATTTTAAGTCTCAGAAGTGTTCTGTTATATAGCTGAAGGATGGGCAAGTTTTTCTGTTATTTTTCCTCCTTGCACTCAAAGCGTTGTCCCCCAACCAGCAGCATCAACATAATCTGTGAGCTTGATAGAAATGCAAAATCTCAGGCTCCCACCCCAATCCACTGAGAGGGAATGTGCATTTTAACAAGATTCCCAGGTGCCTCATGTACATGAAGGTTTGAGAGGCTGGGCATGGTGGCTCATGCCTGTAATCCCAGCACTTTGGGAGGCTGAGGTGGGTGGATCACCTGAGGTCAGGAGTTCGGGACCAGCCTGGCCAACATGGCAAAACCCCATCTCTACTAAAAGTACAAAAATTGGCTGGGTGTGGTGGCGTGCGCCTGTAATCCCTGCTACTTGGGAGGCTGAGGTGGGAGAATCATTTGAACCCAGGAGGCAGAAGTTGCAGTAAGCTGAGATTGCGCCACTGCACTCCAGCCTGGGCAACAGAGTGAGACTCCATCTTAAAAAGAAAAAAAAAAGTTTGAGAAGTGTCAGTTCAGCTGTGTGCCCAGGAAATATGAACACAAATGTTGCTGAGTTCTATATTAGCTCCTCTGATTCTCAAAATAGCTTTCTGAGGCAAATGTCATCACCTTCCCTGGTTTGGTTGAGATGTCAGAAACTGAGGCACAGAGAGCTTCAGCTACCTGCCCAAGGTCACAAAGCTGGGCAAGCGAAACAGGTGGCTTAAAGCCAGAGCCCCTGTACTTCCCAAGGGCTCTGTGTGCCTCCCCATGGCCCCTGCTGTGATGGGAAGAGCCCTTGAGTAGAAATCAGCAGACCCAGGTCCTGAACTTGTCAATTATGTGAACTTGGGTAATCCATGCAACATTTAGGGGCCTGAATGTCCTCTTCAATGTTACAAGCACTAGTCTTATGTAAAATAATATGTAGAAAAAACATTTCAAACTTCCTTTTATTAGTACTTTGCATTCAATTGGAGCTTCTAGAAGCTCTTCCTCTCTCCACTGTGATATAAAGTTAAGGATAAATAATGACAACAGTGTCCCTAATTTTAAAAGATGTCATGATCAGAGAAACAACATACGTATGATAGTTAAAAAATATTAACTAATGTAACAAGCCACTCTATGGTCAAAGCTTAAGTACCGGAAACAAAAAACTAGAAGGAAAATGTCCTGTAGGACTCTGGGTAAGTTCTTGCAGTGGGCTGGATGTACCCCACCCCCAGAATGGATTTGTTGAAATCCTAACCCCCAAGGCAATGGCACTAGGAGGTGGAGCCTTAGTGAGGTGATTAGGCCTTTAGGGTGGAAACCTCATGAATGGGATTAGTGCTTATATAAAAGAGGCCCCAGAGAGCTCATTCACTCCTTCTGTCATGTAGGTCCCCACAAAAAGGTGCCCTCTATGAGCCAGAAAACAATCCCTCACCAGATGCTGAATCTTCTTTGATCTTGGACTTCTCAGCCTCCAGAACTGTGAGCAATAGATTTCTGTAGTTAGTAATCCTCCCAGTTTACAGTATTTTGTTATAGCAGCCAGAACAGACTAAGACATCCCTTTATTTCCAGGTGTCCCATCTGTGGAATAAAAAGCATTATCTCCACCCTTCTAGTCCTTGGGGGAAGGGAGATTTGGGCCTTTCACAACAGTTGTGCTTACACTGAAAGCTAAGGGCTGTGCTTGGGGCTGGTCATTGGACCAGGATTAGGGCCAACCTCCCAGGGGCCTTGGGAGCACTGCACTTCTTGACTGCTGCCCTACAAGGGTGGCGGGGTGGGGGCAGAAAATCAGACCCCTGGAAGTTCCTCTTTGTTCAACAATAATTGGCCAACTGGCAAACACTGCCCTAGGCAGGCCAACTAGGCTGACCCCTACAGGGAGGGAGAGGTGCCCTGGTTAGTATCCTCATTAGTAGGGGAGTCCAGTCAGCTCAGGAGTGCTAGTCTGGGCCTTTGCTCAGAGGAAGGTGATATCTGCTCCCACTCTGCTATTGATTGAACATTATTATATCTCCTTTGTACTTCTCACTGTGCAAACCCTTGTCTCCAGGACCAAGAAGTCTCCCTAAACTATCCTCTCTCTCCGTCCATGTCATCCCCATACCCACAATCACTGCATCCTGAGGATTCTACCACTTGCATAAATGGCTCCTCTGCTCCTCAGGGCTGGACTGGGATGAGGTAAATGAGATGCCCAGGGTGTAAAATTTATGGAGACACTCACACCCAGGGATTGTGTAAGTCCTGGCCTGCCTCCTCCTTGCAAGCCTCATCACTGTCACTGCCTTCTAACTACGCTCCCTGTCTCCTGTCTTGCCTCCAACCAATACATTTTTCATATGGCAACCGGAATTTTCCAGAGCAAATCACATCTGATCACATTACTCTCTTGCATTGTGGGCTGTCCTTTGCCCAGGCACTGGCATGTAGATAAAACCTCTGTGGTCTGGCGCCTACCTACGGTTTTACTATTCCCGCTATTTATACCCTCCATTTCCACTGGATACTGGGTATTCCCAGAACAAGCCTGGCCCTGGAATCCGGAGGTTTTTCTCATTTTGAACCTTTAGAAAATGCTGCCGCCCCTTAGCCTCCTTTCTTTCCCACCTAACTGGCAAACTCCTCCCACTTTCATACCTAGCTGTAGTGTCACCCCTCATACCTCTTCCTGGAGTCACCTTTTCAGAGTTTGTGCCTCTGTTTCCCCATGGTACCATGTGTAGCTGTCTCAGCATTTTATGAGACTAGCTACTCACATTTCCTTCTCTCCCATCAGACATCTGAATCCTGCAGAACAGTCAGTTTCTTTTTCATCTTTACATCCCAGAGCCTCATGGAGTGACTTGTAGGGAGACAGATTTCAATACTGGCTTCCTGTCTAAATGGAAACTGGCTCTGTGGGAGATTCTGAAATATGCGGAAGGGGCAGGCAAAGAGATAAAAACAAGTGTTTTTCAGATTCTGGAGGAAGTGGAGTTTAGGAAAAACAGCTTTGTTCTTTTGTCATCCCTTGCTGAGGGCCTAAACTGAAGTCTTGATCCCAGTTACTACAAGAGGAATTTGGGTTGGTCCTTTACAATTCTCCCTCGAGGTCAAATGCTCTTCCTTCAGATCCTTTTTCGTTTTCACTTTTTATTTTGAAAGAATTTCAAACTTAAAAGATTTTTAAAAGAAAAGTACAAAGAATGCCCTTATGCTACCTGTCCAGATTCGCTCATTGTTAGTATTTCACCTCATTTGCTATATTATTCTCTCTCTAAAGATATCATTGGTTTTCTGAACCCCTTGAGAGTAACTTCCCCACATAAAGTCCCTTTCCCCCTTAATAATTTAGTACGTATTTCCTAAGAGCAAAGACATTCTCTTCCAAAACCTCGTTACAAGTATTGAAATCAAGGCATTTCACACTGATGTGATTATTGTCAGTTAATCTACAGTCCACAGTCCAGCTTCACCAGTGGTCCCAATAATGTCCATTATAGCAATTTTGGGGGTTGTTCAGAATCCAATCCAGGATCACACATTGCTGTTGTAATGGTATTTCTTTATTTTCCTTTAATTTAAAATAGTTCCTCAGCCTTTTCTTGTTTTTCATGACCTTGACATTTTTGAAGAGTACAGGTCAGTTAATTTGCATAATGTCCCTGGGTTTGGACTTGTTTGAGGTTTCTGCTGGGTTAGGAATGCTGCGCCATGGGGAAGCCTCACATCAGGAAGCAAAGATGGGGGTTTGTCTTTGCTTGAAGACATCAGCTTCAATCGCTTGGTTAAATTGGCATCTGCCAGATTACTCTGCTGTTATGGTTTTCTTTTCTTTTGTAATTGACAAGTAACCTGTTGGGGAGATACATTGAAACCATGTAAGTGTCTTGCTATTCAACAACTTCCACCCTCACCCTCGGATATTTTCCCTCAGGTGTTCCTTCACTCCGTCACCACCCTCTCTCCTCAGCATTTTTCTGCATCCTCGCAGCTCTGTTTGCCTGGAATGTGTGCCTCACATTTATTGTCTGCCAAATACCCCGGCTTCTTCCTGAAACAATCTCCTAAAATCATAAAGGTGATGACCTGAGCTCAGTGAAAATGAGAAGCCGATCACTCTGCTCTGAAGATTACAGAACTGCCTAGACATGAATATGCTGGTTCCTCTCTCTACCTTGACGTGGTGCGACAGAAGGAAAGTCGGACTTGGACCCCAGCCCAGGCCCTTAGGAAAAAACAGAAGAAACTTATTAACACAAGGTTTCAACCTGGGAGATGGCCCCACAGCAGGGCTCCCCAAAACACAGTGAGCACAGTTTCAGGTCATATACACCCCAAAGTATGTATACACGAGAGCTTAATTATTACCTCCATCTCTCCTACAACATCCAATCTCTGCAAGACTTTACTGGAAAATGGTGGGGTTCCAGGCTCTCAGTTCTCTAGGCCTGCATAGAGTGTTCCCCCAGCCCTGTGGCCCCCTTCCTGTCTGTTGTGCTGACACAGGTGCACAGGCATGGCTTTCTCTACACATTTCTGGGTTTATATAGCTCACTGATGTGTGGAAATTTTAGCAGGAAAAGGACACGTAGTGGAGAGGAAATTCTGATTCCCCTCAAGAAATGCCATCTTCCCTCAGTGTTTTCCTCTCAAGGAGGGGCTGGTGGGGAAGGGAGATCACATTATCCCCTATTGCTTGGTATCCATGGATACTGCCTGTGGGAGGCCCTATCCTTCCCTGCTCTGTCCAGTGCCTTAGCCACTGGCCACATGCAGCTCTCTGAGTTTAAATTTTAATTAACTAAAATTCAATAAAGTTAAAAATTCAGTTTATCAGTGGCACTAGCCACACTGCAAGCGTTCCATGGCCACATGTGGCTGGTGGCTATGTATTGGACAGCGTAGACAGGGAATATTTCAATCATCACAGAGAGTTCTACTGGACAGCACTGTTTTATCGCAACACCCCCAGATATTACTTGAAAGTTATAGGACCCAGGATCCTTCCACTCTCAAGTTGTGCTTCTTAGAGGCTGGAAATCCACCAGAGACCTTAGGTTAGGAAGAGGGCAGGAAGGCCACAACCCCCAGGGGCCTCATGGGTGCTATATAGGGACTGGGCGAGGAGCCAAGGGCACTCAGTCTCATGGAGCTAAAATAGGAAAAGTGAGCCCCTGAGGTAGCTCCCTGCAGGGTGGGTTCCAGCAGCTTTCTCCAGCGCAGAAAATGCTGCCGGAGTTTGGGAATGCACAGGTGGCCTAGCCAGACCTCTGGCTCACTATTGAGGCTGGTCTCCTAGCATGGGGACATCTGCTTGCCAAGTGCTTCCCTCCTGCCCTGTGGTCTCTGAAAAGCCGCCATTGAGAGATGCGTAGCAGTCACTGACTCACTACGGTCAAATCACTGCCAGGCTTTGGTTTCTCTACCTTTAAAACGCATTCCACAAGCTGAATTGAGTCTAGATACAGCTTAAATATCACTTTGGGGAATGGCCACTGAGGTGAATTGGGTGGCAATTTTGTATGGGAAAGTCTCCATGAAGGGACCTGTCTGTGGCCTGCCTGGATGGAGGGTGGAGTGGTCCACTCCTGCTGCCTGCACTTCTCTCCATCCTTCCTTCTCCTATGAAGGTTTAACAGTGGACAGAGGAGCCTGTGTCTCCCCTCACTGTCCTTCGGTCTCCTTGGCAACAGTCATGCCCCTTCAGTGAGCCCCTCTCCCAGGTCTTTTGTGGCTAGACTTTCTTGGCAGAAAGCCATGAGTGAGATGTGGAAATGCAGAAGAAATACAACCCACAGCCAAAGGCTTCCTTGTTTTTCTGCAGCTAGAGGGATGCTGAAGAAGGCTGCTACATTTGCGAACTTCTCCTTCCTTCTGGGCAGCCCACAGTGTTTTGGGCACTCCATTGCATTAGTCAGTGTGATTTTGTTGGTGGTGGTGTTCTTCCTCTTTCTGGGAGAAGAGAAGAATTTTTTTTTTTTTTTTTTTTTAACGGAGTCTTGCTTTGTCGCCCAGGCTGGAGTGTAGTGGTATGATCTTGGCTCACTGCAACCTCTGCCTCCCTGGTTCAAGCAATTCTCATGCCTCAGCCTCCTGAGTAGCTGGGATTACAGGCACCTGCCACCACACCCAGCTAAGTTTTGCATTTTTTTTTTTTTTTTTGAGACGGAGTCTCGCTCTGTTGCCCAGGCTGGAGTGCAGTGGCACGACCTCGGCTCACTGCAAGCTCCGCCTCCCGGGTTCACGCCATTCTCCTGCCTCAGCCTCCCGAGTAGCTGGGACTACAGGCGCCCGCCACCATACCCGGCTAATTTTTTGTATTTTTAGTAGAGACGGGGTTTCACCGTGTTAGCCAGGATGGTCTCGATCTCCTGACCTCGTGATCTGCCCGTCTCGGCCTCCCAAAGTGCTGGGATTACAGGCATGAGCCACCACGCCTGGCCTTTTTTTTTTTTTTTTTTCTGTAGAGACGGAGTTTCGCCATGTTGGCCAGGCTGGTCCCATACTCCTGACCTCAAGTGATCTGCCTGCCTCGGCCTTCCAAAGTGCTGGGATTATAGGCATGAGCCATGACGCCCGGCAAGAAATGGGTCTTATTCACTGCCAGGCCCATGCTTGCAGGCCTCCTTATGCCCTCTCTTTCACTTTCACCAACTCAGAACCGTTTAATTGGGCAAACAAAAATGTACACTGGACAGTAGAGTCAGTAGGGCAGAGAACAGGCCAACGGTCATGACAACTGAGAAAGGCAGAACATTCATGGCAGAGTAAGGCAAGAGTGAGGCCTTCAAGCAGGAGAAATTGGCAGCTACTGACAGTGAAAATTTCTTTTCTTTAGAACAAAACACATATGTTTCTATTGGACTACCTGATACAGAAGATAGTGTGGAATGGATGGATAGTGTGAATGACAAATAATGTAAAGACATTATATTTGAAATAAACAAACATGCTTACACAGCTCAATGGGTTATTTGGAAACAAATTCTGGCTTGACTGTATTACTGAGCAAAAATGAAGCTGAAACAAAAACACCCTTCTTTTTTGACATGCATTTGGAGATAGGTAGGAAGACACTACTTGTTTTTTTTTTTTTTTTTTTTTTAAACTGACCTTCCCTTAAGGCTTGGTCATAGAAGTGTAAACAATGTAAATGAATTCACCATTGCCAGTTGTTATGTCATATCTATGTTACTTGTGTATTCTGAGATCATACATGTACCTGCCAAAATACCTGGGAAGGGTTGCTGTATCACAGTTACATTTGAGTTCTTGGCAGGCAGGGCTGAGGAAGAGTAATTTAGAATGTTTTACATCCTATTTGAAAGAAATCACTAGTATTCCCCTAAATAACAGGTTACAGTAGGAAGATACTACCTGGAAGCTACCCTTTTCACTTTGGTTCATTTTTATTTTTTGTTCATGACTTACAGAGTTGTTTGATTATTTTGCTTATAGTACAATCCTGCCACAAAGCATTAAAGCAGAAGATATCCATTTTCCTTCAACATCTGGATTTTTCAGGTTTTATACTTCTACATCCATAGTATATCAGCAGTTCTTGAGCTTTAAAAAAAAAAATAAGTGAATAAAACTCTTGTAAGAGTGCAGATGTCTATAACTACAATGGTACTAGATGGGAAGGAAAGAAAGCAGAGGGGAAGAAAGCAGACATGTCTGTTTGCAGGGAAGGTGGTTCAAGTCTTTGGATTTAAAAACAAGTTCCTCAGAGAAGCTGGCTATAATGGATTTTCCAGAAAACTTCCTTTGCCCTCCAAAAAGGACCTGAAAAGCCCCAATCCAAACTTTGGGAAACAACAGTTATGAGATGCTATAAATGAAGATGAAAGCAGAAGGAGAAGGATGAATGTGTCTTCCATTTAGCTACAGCTTGTAGCAATACCTCTTTAGCTGCTGGTGGAGCAGTAAAAACCACTGAAGTCCCAGAAGTTCTTGGAAGAATAGCAGTAGAAAAGTAATGAACATCACACCTTGTCTAAATCAGTAACAGGGCTTCATGGCTAGGAAAATTTTCTAAACAATAAGTGACTCTAGATTAGATGTCTCTTTCCAACATTAAATGTAGCAGAATTAACAACAACAACAAAAGATTCACACATGGATACAGTGGTAACAGAAAATTACAAGGCAGAGAACATAAAAGAATCAAGACAATGCTAGAGGTTCAACAGTATTCCATGAGGCTAGAAAATCCATTAACTTTGAAAGCCCTGGCAAAATATCATTCTTGTTTATAAATCACTTATTTATCATACGACCTCACATTGAATCTTTTCTTTCCACATACAGAAGAATCCTACATTCAGCCTTTAAGTCTTCCGCATTTCTTTGCCAGTCTTGTAGCTGAGTATCTTGTTCCCATCAATTTTGGTGCAGGTAACTGGTAGCTGCCGGTGCAAGGCCTTGAATGTGGCATCTGACATTGTTTGACAGTTTTTACTAATTGCTGTTTGATACTCCTTTCCTGCATTCTCTGATTTTAATAAACTCCTTTACAGTTTGGATTTCATTCGAAACAGTGAATCCTGTACAACTTTATGACTGACCAATGGCACATTGCCCTCTTCATAATAGTGAACTTGAATTTTAAGCCCTTCAGCTACCTGGGCTGTAGGTTGTTTGATGGTGGACTTCTGCTCTTATCTCCAATGATCATTCCAGATGTTTTTAGGCTGAAACTGGTGGCTTTCAATACATGCAATAACAGTGCATTTTAGCACAAACAATACAGAAGCTTTGGCCATTGGAATAATGATCTTTCACATAGGTTTTTTTTTTTTTTTTTTTTTTTAACAGGGTCTCACTCCTGTAGCCCAGGCTGGAGTGCAGTGGCTCACTGCAGCATCAACCTTCTGGGTAGCTGGGACCATAGGCGTGCACCACCACACCTGGCTAATTTTTGTATTTTTTAAAGTAGGGGCGAGATTTTGCCATGTTGTCCAGGCTGGTCTTGAACTCCTGGGCTCAAGCGACCCACCACCTCAGCCTCCCAAAGTGCTGGGATTATAGACGTGAGCCACTGTGTCTGGCCCGCATAGGCTCTTAAAGCACTGTCACAGAATTCTCTCCGGGTCTTCAGACCTCCATCTACTTTCTCTGCCTGGGGGCCACTTGCTTCTTTCTGCTCTTCATATCCTTCTATCTTCACAGGTGTGAATGGATTCATGTTACAGTGGGCAAATGCATGTGCTGCTCCTTCCCTGAAGATTGTCATTATTTCCAAGTAAAATTGAGACATAAGAAAAATTTGTCTTTAGTGCACCAAGGTTCTTCTGTATAAATCTGTTCAACTCTTTAGCAATAAGCTCATCCCAGGAAATTGTCCCCTGCTCCATTTTCTATATCCTATTTTGTGCTCAAGAAAAGGGGCTACTCCTAAATAGGGATGGTTGAATTGTAGTGACTTTTATAGACATATAGCCAAAAGAATGAATCTCTCATAATGGAATTCCAGATTTTATCAGCCCGAGATGGTATAATTTTAGATTACACAGATATTCCTAAAATTTCACTGTGTAGAGAGCAGCCCAAGCTGGCTGAATTTGAGGACTGGGTGCTGGGTGAGGAGGAGGTATGCATGGCTGCTGAATTCATCACTCATGCACTCCCCAGGGGAAAAGATCAGGTCTTAATTACAGAACATAGTAACCTGGCTAATAGCAGATTTTTAGACCCAAGAAACAACATTTTATTTAAATTTTATCACTTACAGAAAGAAGCAAGTGCCCCCCAGCCAGAGGAAGTAGGTGGAGATCTACTTGGAATTTTACTTCTACACCAAGTCAGTGTTCTAGATTGTTTCTTTAGTTTGTGATGCAACCAAAGTCAAGACTTTACTCCTTAATGTCTTAATTTCTCACATTCCCAACTATCAAAGTCATAGTCAGGCATAAAATCAGAACTGGACCTCAGAAACATTGGGATGCCTATATTCTTTTTCTGTTAGACCACTCGTATTCCTTACAGGAAGTCTAGTTAGCCTGTTCCAAGGGCAGACCCTGCACACCCTGTTCCCAACATTTAATTGACAAAATCCACAAAGCACAGCTATTACAGGCAGAACTCTATCATTTAGAAAGCTTTCAGCTACAAAGAACAGAAAACCGAAATAAATGTACATTAAGTGATAAAAATATTAAAGTTACATGGCCAGAATCCTGGAAGTAGATAGGGTGGGACCAGGTTGGTTAATGTCTATCTAATCAGCTCATCAAGAACACCATCATTGTTCACTGTCAGCTTCAACCTGTTGGTGTTGTCTCTCCCGGTCACAAGGTGGCTGCTATAGTTCTAGGTGTCCCATGTGGACATGACACTAATCCAACTGAAGCAAAGGAACCATTTCCTCCCCTGAGTTTCTTTCTATCGATTGGAAATCTTTTCTGTAGAAACCATCCCATCATTTCTCTTACGTTTCATCGATCAAGACGAGGTCTCATGACTGTTCTTAAACCAATGGTAGGAAAGAGAATGGGATCACCATAGACCAATCAATATCCATGCCTCACCCTCCTGGGAAGTGGCTAGAGATAAAGTCACCCGTCCTCAAGCAGAAGGCCTCAGAGGAAAGTGCCAATATGGAAACAAAATTGGTTTCTACTGGCCAGGAAGAGGGCAATAGATTCGTGTGGGCAACAAACAGTACTTGTTACATCAGGCACAGTCATAAAGGTAGGGAGAAAAACAGACTTCAGGTCTGTTAGAACCTCCTATCAAGCTAAGAAACCTACAGTCATTTTAGCAACTGAAGAACCCAGAGTGTCCCGGAAACACTTGAATCCCCAGTGGGTGCAGCATAGAGGCAGCTGAGTAGAGTGGCCTAGGGCAATGATCAGGGAAGGACTTCTGGTAGAAATCTACTTCAAGCTGGACTCTGGCAATCAAGTGAGCCAGACATGGGTTGGTAGGAAGAAGGAGCAGCTATTCCTAGTGGAAAGCAATAGGCTCCAAGGCTAGAATGTGAGAGTTAGTCCTCCCATGCCTGTGGACATGGGGCTGGCATTTTGGTCTCATTTGAGATGGGACCATGAGATCCATGATGGCAGAGACTGAGTCTCTCTCATTTACACTTGGATCCCTGATGCCCAGAATAACCTGGAGTAATATGGTGATGTTTGTTGTGGGAATAGATTAATGATTACCTTGAAAGATGAAAAAGTGGGAAGGAAGCAGGAATAACAGCAGGTGTAGGGCATTCCCATGCTTCTTTTAGTGGAACCATTAGAATCCCTAGGACCAGGGAAACACCTCTTCAACTCGTCCAGGCTTCTCCACAAACGAAGTGACTTCAACAATTAAAAGTCCCATCCAGACAGAGATCTTTGTGCTTTTCTTTGTTCCAGCTAAATTTCAAGCTGAGCTCAGGAAGTTTGGTGTCAGATTGTATCCTGGGGAAATGAATTTTCCCTTTTTCCATGAGTCATTGCCATCAATTGCTGGGTGGCTTATATAAATGAATACTAGAGGAGGCAGAAATGTGACGGCTGTTAGACTCTTGGGAGACTTCACCACATGATGTCTACTTTGCCATTGGAGTTAGGTACTGTCCCAGCCAGACCTGACTCAGAGTGAGAAGCATAGATAATTTACAAGGCCAGTGCTAAATGAAAACGTGGGGCCCCTTCTTAAAAAGTATTGAGCAATTCTAGACAGGGACAGCATTAAACCAAACAGGGCCTTTCTAACCACAGGGTACCAGCTAGCATGGGACAGCTGCGTAGGGGTGCAGGTGGCCCACCTGTGAATCCAGCCCTGGAGAAAAGCATCCACAACCAATTGAATCAAAGGAGAGGTTCCTGGGGCTATTTGGCTCTAGATTTGTTTCTTTTCAGATCCCTCAATTTATAAGTGTATAACAACAGTATTGTGCTGGTGAAAGTTACCATTTTATGTGGATCGCTGGGGCTGGCTCCTTTCAGAGGAATGAGGGAAATAACAGGGTGCCTAAACGCAATTAGTTGAAGCAACAAAAAGAACAAAGAGAACAACAAGAAAGCTATTATGCAAATGTGTGGCCATTCGCTGCCATTCTGCCTTGGGGAGTTCTGTGGTAGATTCAGGAGTTTCTGCCTGTCTGAATTATTAGTCCTCCTTATATTTAACATCAAGCCTCAGTACAATTATTTATGTTTTTTTTTTTTTTTTTTTTCCCTCAGCACATTAGTAATTGGCCTCTCTCATCTGGTCTTAACATGGGCTTAACTGCTGCCTTGACTGAAAACAATAGCAATGAAGGCAAAGCAAGCGCAGACCCTGCAGTACACTGGCCGGCCAGACGGAAGGCCCCCAAGATTCGAGCTTCACTCGTTCTGCTCTGCAGGGGTCTCAGAAAAGAGGAGGCAGATAGATGCCTTCCCCAAGGGTCCTGGGCTGCTGTCTGTGGGGTTGTGAACCATGATGTTTTCTAGTTCTTTTCAGAAATGACCTGGTCAGACATAATGGAACTGGGTATCCCCAGCCCTTTCAAAAAAAAAAAAAAAAGAAAGAAAAAGAAAAAAAGAAAATCCTACTAAAGACCCAACCAACATATTTCAGATCACATTTGTGCCTACATTAAGTACACTAAATTATACTCAAAATGTTACTGGAAAGGCCTCAAGAGATGATTCTTGGATCTCATGCAAGAAAGATTTTGGGGTGAGTCCACAGAATAAAGTGAAAGCGAGTTTATTAGAGAAGTAAAGAAACAAAGGAATGGCTACTCCATAGCTGTCCCGTGCAGGGCAGGGTGTTCCCGAAAGCAAGAGAGCAAGGGGAGGAGTGCTCCCATCTTAGGTGTAAAGCTTTTTTTTTTTTTTTTTTTTTTTTTTAGTTAGATGTTGTCTTGCCCTGGGCTGGGCTGTGTGGGGAGGCCATGGAAAGCAGCCTGGACTACAGTCATAAGCTGAGAACTTGGCTCACAAACAAGCCCTACATGAGACCCTGCTGGTGGGGGTCGGGGGTGGGTCCTGTTATCCCCTTCTCTGCCCCCTGCCTTCTCAGCAGGAATGCTGGCTGATGGCCCCTGCCTCATCTCCAGGCCTCCATGTCTTCAAGATGCTCATTTACCCAGTTGCCACAGCCTTCCCAGGAACTTGTGGGAGCAAGCTCTGCATGGCTGACAGCCCCATTTAGAAGAGGGCGCTGTGGAATGAATGGTCCCCCCTGCAGCTCAGCCTCATCTCCTTAATGGATCCTAATTACCCCTGTCCTGCTTATAGCTTCTCTCTAGGGCCCACCTGTCAGGATGATGGATGAGGTGACTGGGAGGTGGGGCCCGCTGGGACTGGAGGAATCCCCCCACTGTCTAGTAGGGCGGGGATGCAGGAACTTTCAATCAGTCCCGAAGATTCTGAGGAAGAGAAGGCAACATTGCAGGATGAGCTCTTCTCCCCTTTGGTCCCCAAAACTTGGGCCAGGTGAGTTTTCACTTAAGAAGGTGATGGGGAATCTGGATGAGGAGAACTGGCTATTCTGGTGTGTAGCCTGAGGAGTACATGATAAGGGGAGGAGAGGCAGCCCTGCTCAGGACTCCAAGGCAGGACCCAGAGCTGTATTTTAGGACCCCAGCACTAGGCCTATCAGAAGGCCACATCTGCTTGGAGAAGGTGGGCAGTCACCAGGCACATAGTCTCCAGCTGATCCATGTCTTCATGGACACACTCCCAGTGAGAACTCAGTAAATGAACTGCAAATCATCTGGGGTCCCAGACACAGACCTTTGACCCTATGATCACCAGTAGCAGATGCTGGCTTGACTGTGATTCTCTGTTTCTGCAGATTAATCAGATAAGGGAGAAGGAATACCAGGGTTCTGCTTTCAAGTCACATCTACTCAGAACAAAGGAGTGAAATCTTCCCCTCCTCTGCTACGAATATAGTCTCACGTGCTCTAGGAATTAACAATCACAGTCTAACTTGTGCCATGTGCACTTGTTCTGTGCCATGTGCGCTGTAAGCTCCTTGTGCACGGCAGGTATCTTACTCATCTTTTCCATCTGTGTCCCCTCGGTGGTGTCCATTGTAGGGGCACCGTGCAGTTGTGCAACAGGGCAGGTGGAGCAAACCCAGGAGCAGACTGGAACCTCTCTTTACATCTGGGATGCTAGCCTCAGGTTTCCATGGAGGGAGTAAAACTTCTCCTCCCCAGAGATGGTAGTTTGAGAAGAATGTGGCCACCTTCTTTCTCCATATGCCTCTGGAGCCACCTGCCTTGCTGCTGAGCACAAGAAGAGGCTTTGTGCCTTCTGGGCTTTCTCTTTCAGGGTGGGCTGCTCTTCTGGTGTGTGGTAAATGTGGGAGGCATTTGTTTGCCCACGTGTGGTGGTAGCTCATTTCTAGGCTGCCCTCCTGGATCCTCACTTCCCAGAACACACGTTGTCTTGCGGCATCCTGCCACACTGAATAGGGTTGATCTGTGAAGCCAATAGGATAGCACAGAATTGGTGTTGTGTGGCTTCTGAACCTACTCATAGAAGACATGATAGCAGCCACCCAATGTTCTTGGAACATTCATTCTGGGGGAAGCCAGCCACCATTTCATGAGAACACTTGTTATGGGGTAAATTGTATCTCCCCAAATTCATATGTTGAAATCCTAATCCCCAGATTTTCAGAATGTGACTATATTTGGAGATAGGACCTTTAGAGAGGTGATTAAGATAAAATGAGGTCTTTAGAATTTGCCCTAGTCCCATATGACTGGTATTCATATAAGAAGAGAAGATTAGGATACAGACATGCACAGAGGGAAGACTGTGAGCAGACACAGGGAAAAGGTGGTCCTCTGCAAGCCAAGGAGGGAGGCCTCAGAAGAAACACCCTGCTGATACCTTGATCTTAGACTTCTAACTTCCAGTACTGTGAGAAAATAAATTTCCATTGTTTAAGCCACCAGGTCTGTGGTGCTTTGTTATGGCAGTTCTAGCAAACTCATACACCACTCCAGTAGCCCTGTGCAGAGGCCCACGTGGAGAGGAACAAAATTGCCAACACTAACTCATCAGCCATATGAGTGAACCACCTTGAGAGCATATCCTCCAGCCCTGATCAAGCCTTCAGATGACTCCAGTCCCTCAGCCCTCATGTGCTCCAGTTGAGGCCCCAGACATCATGGAGCAGAGGCAAGACATCCTCCCTGTGCCCATCTGAATTCCTGACTCACCTAAACCATGAGATGATACATGATTACTGTTGTATGATGTCATTAGGCTTGGGGTAGTTTATTATGCAGCCATATATAACCAGTGTGCCAGGTCTGCTGTGACGGAGTGAGACATTTAACTCAGGCGGAGGGGGGAATGCCATTTTGAAAAGCTTGTATGGCCACAGATCTAAGCTGTGCCATCAGCAAAGCAGCGTTTCCAGATGATGTGGTCAAGCCTTCCTTGAGGAGGACATAGCCCCTGCCAGTATTTGGGGAATGGCTTTAAAAGTCTACCTTGGCAGGCATCAGCTGTGGCCTGGGAGATTGGCAGGAGTGGTAGAGGCCAGCAGGGCCAGGGGAAGGAAGTGGTTTAACCCTTCACTCTTGAAGGGGGCTGGGATATTGGGAAAGTGTCAGGAAGAGGAACCTGGGAAGAGCAACCTGATACCAGGCCAGTGAGATGATGCCAGAACCTCAAATGTGGGCCAATGCTTTCCTGCCCAGGCCAGGAAGCCTGCCTCTGCAGTGAAGAGTAAGGGGCCTCAGCCCCTCAGTGAAGAAATACATACCTATTGAACATCAGCTCTGTAGTTTATTGAATTTTTATTTTTACAGCAATACTTTGAGCTAAGTATTATCTCAGTTTTTTACATAAGGAAAGGGAGACTCAGAAAAGTAGAAGGGTTGAGAAACTTACCTATCACATCATTTGTAAGTAACAGCTGGATTCAGAGCCAGGAACATCTCCCTCCAGAGCTCCTGTCTAGCCCAGGGGTGAAGTGTCATGGAAGTGGCTTGGTGGAGTGGTCCAGACAATGTATTCTAGATCTAGGTGGCCTGGGACCAGCCCCTGGCTCCATGCTTCCTAGCCTTGTAACTCTGGACAAGTCATTTCACCTCTTCATGTCTCAAGGTCCTTGTCTCTAAAGTGGAGATGGTAGCATGTACCTCATGGGTTACTATGGGATGCAATGAGTTAGAATCAAGGGCTTGGAACAGAGTCTGGCACAAAAGAGGCACTTTGTGAGTACTGGTTGTCATTATTCTCTCAACTCTGCAAGACTTCTAAGAACAAAAAAGATGTGATTCTCAGAACCAGGCTGGAGTTGACAGTGCCTAGACTAGACATGGAGCATGGCCAAGGCCACTGAATTGATGTAGATGTGTAAAACACCTTCTCTTTTCTTTCCTTCTCTTCCTCTCTAATCCCAAACTATGCAGCTTAAGGTTATGAGATGGCTGGTGACCACACCTGGATCCAGAACACACTGTCCCCTTAGCCCTCATAGGCTACCCAAGCCAGAGCTCCCAGGGAAAGAGCCCTTTCTTGGAGATGGAGCTTAACAATCACATTCCAAGGGAATGTTTGGGGAATAGGAGCTGAGGAAGGAGGGTAATTAGTCTCCTGTGGACACAGGTCTTCACTCCTGCACTGGGAAATCAAGAGCCCATGAGGGTGGGCTTGGGTTGTCAGACAGCATGCCCCTGAAGGAAAGGTTCAGGCTGGGTTTCCTGCTGCCCCCTTTCCCGGCTGAAAAGGAGCAGCTAAGTGTTATTGATCCAAGCTCCAGGGGGAATATTTGCTAGAAGTTCGCTGGCACTTCCTCAACACTTAGCTGGTATTCATTATTCAGTGATAGGGATGGGGAGTGGAGAATGCTGGCATTGTGCCACCAAGTGAGTCTGGCTTCACCAGGGATAACATGGGAACTGGAAGAGGCAGACAGCCTGGAAGAGTCAAAGATGACTGGCTCTCATCCTGGGCGGACCAGTGGTGTATGGTAGTGGGGAAAATTCTATCTCCTGGGCAGCCCCTGGCCTCCCACAGGTCATGGAGGCTCTGGCTTTTGGCTGGAGACTAGGAAAAAAAACTTTGGATGATACTAGGTCTGGCTGCCCTCTGATAGTCTTTTTCTATGTCTCAGTTTTCTCAGATGTCCCACCCATTTTTAATGATGTATTGCAATGAAACTAGGCTTTACAGTGAAAGAAATGCCAGTCAAGCCCAAGGCTCCAGACTGGGTCAGAATAACTCATGAAACAAAATCTAAAGGACATGGATTTGGTTGTTTCCTAACCCTGTGATAGGCGTGCCTATTCTTGGAGTCTGTCCAACTAGATAATGTTGATATAAGTTCCTTGTAACAGGTAACACCTCAGACAAATATCAGCTATCACCATCACATGATGATGTCTGCCTCTTCCAGTTCCCATGTTATCCCTGGTGAAGCCAGACTCACTTGGTGGCACAATGCCATGATGATGAGTATTTTTACCACCTTTCCAAAAATCCACGCCCCCAAACCTAATGTAGCCATAACAATCAGTGTGAGAAGGGAGAGGGGTTAGTACTTGGACAAGACTGTCCATAGCACAACCCAAAAGTCCATGGAGAGAAGAATAAATAAATAAATAATGACATCTTCACCAAATGGAATATTTTACAGCATGGGAAATGGAAATTAGTAAACTACGTGTAGCAATATGGGTGAATCTTAGAATATAGTGAGTGGGAAAATGCAAGTTCTAGAAGGCTACACACATCAAACTTCAAAATTAAAACTAAGAAATAGGTGATGTAGGCATACACATCTAGGTGATACAACTGAAAAATAAAGCAAAGGAAAGAAAAGCAAAAGGTTTAGTGTAATGATTACCCTTGGCAGAGGTGGTGAGAGCCAAGGCAGAGGGCCAGGATAGCACAGGAACGTGCAGACATGCTGTTCATATTGTTCTAGATTTTGAGTTGGATGGTGCTATAGCTTGGATGTTCATTCCAACAAACCTCATGTTGAAATTTGATCCCAGTGTTGGAGGTGGGGCCTAATGGGAGGTGTTTTTGTTATAGGGGTGGATCCCTCATGAGTAGATTAATCTCCTCCTGGGGATGGGGTGAGTAAGCTCTTGCTCTATTAGTTCCCACAAGAGCTGGTTGTTAAAAAGAGCCTGGCACCTGCCCTCTCTCTTTCTCTTTTGCTTCCTCTCTTGCCATGTAATCCCTGCACAAGCCAGCTTCCTTTTCCCTTCCCCTTCCACTATGAGTGGAAGTAGCCTGAGGCCCTGACCAGAAGCAGATGCTGGCTCCATGCTTTTTGTACAGCCTGCAGAACTGCAAGGCAGATAAACCTCTTTTCTTTGTAAATTATCCAGTCTCAAACATTCCTTTATAGCAACACAAATGGACTAAAACAGTTGGTGAAAAAAAATGAATGAATGCATGAATAAATGAATGAATGAGTAAAACAGTGGGCTATATGTGAAACAATGCTGGCATTGAGTCATAACTAGGATTATGATTAATCCAATGCTGAATATCTAAAATCCAAAATACAAATTTTTTCATTTAAAGAAAATTCTGGTGATGAGTGAATATTTAGCACTGGATCCCCAAGTAGAAATTCTAGAAACACAACCAGTTTTTTTCCATGGGGGATAGGAATGCCTCTCTATAGCCCACTGTACTTAGAAATACTTTTGCCATACACTTTGCTGAGGAGAGGCGAATTCCAGTCCTGATGTAGGTATGCTGAAGAATGTGTATGTGTATATATACATATAGTATGTATGCCCTTGGAGCTGAATTTATAACTGGCACTGAACTATGGAATAGTGCTTCTATAAACATTCTTACACACGTCTTTTAGTTTATGTATGTATACATTTCCTTTGGCTATATATCTAGTAGTAAAATTGCTGGATAACAGAGTATACAGTAGTAGTCCCTCCTTATCTGTGGAGGGTATGTTCCAAGATCCCCAGTGGATGCCTGAAAGCATCGACAGAGCCAGCCCTACATATACTATATTTTTTCCTATACCTACATACCCGTGGTATAGTTTAATTTATAAATTAGTCATAGTAAGAGATTAACTACAACTAATGAAAAAAAGAACAATTATAACAGTATGCTGTAATAAAAGTTATCTAAATGTAGTCTTTCTTTCTCAAAATATCTTACTGTATTGTGCCATACTCACCTATTTTCAGATCTTGGCTGACCATGGGTAACTAAAATCATGGAAAGTGAAACTGTGGAAAGCCAAACGCTTGGGTAAGGGGGGACTACAATGTGTACGTTCAACTTTGATAGATAATGCCAGTTTTCCAAAGTGGTCCTACCAATTTATACTCTCACCAGCAAGTTTGAGAGTTCCAGTTTCTTCACAGCCTCACCAACACTTAGTATTATCAGTCATCCTAATTTTTACCATTGTGTTAGGTGTGAGGTCATATCTTACTATGGTATTATTTTATGTTTCTTTGAAGATTAATGAGGTTGAGCATTTTTTGTATATTTATTGGCCACTTAGATTTTTTCATGAAGTTTGAGTCTTTCTTGTTTTCTATTGGATTATTTTTCTTATCCTTATTGAATTTTGATGTTCCTTTTAAATTATGCATATGAGTCTTTTTGGAGAATATACATATATTTTAAGATTGTCTTGGCTATTTTTGGATCTTTGTATTTCCATTTAAATTTTAAAATAAATTTTTATTTTTATCTATTAATAAAAACCACCCAAATGCTTATGAACAGGAGAGTGGATGAATAAATTGTGGTAAAGTCACACAAAGGAATATTACATAGCAGTAAAAATGAATGAAACTATGCAATGTAGCAATGTGAATGAATCTTAGTAAAATTTTATTAAGTCAGGGAAGAAAAGATTTAGAATATTACATGCAGCATAAGCCCTTTTTATAATGGTAAAAACAACTAAAATAAAAATGTTTACTTTTAAGGAATACATACAGATGAGTGAACACTATATTCAAAGGAAGTAAGGGAACAATGGACTTGTGGTTCAGGATGGTGGCTGCCTTGGGTGGGGGAAACAGGAGGCTAGGCAGGAGAATGGCCATGTAGCAAGATGAAAGTTTTTGCCATGGTCCTAGTCTTCAGGTTGGATGGTAGATTCACAGGTGCTTATCAGATAGTGAAAAGTAGATACATGCATAAATGAATAAATGACCCATGAGAAGCCATGTTATGCATCAAGAATTCTGAATAAACTGATTCAGTGCCACTGAGGTCCACTGAGAGGAAAAATCTGACCCTGAAAGATTGAATGAGGACACTGCTGTTTACCCCCTTGTTGTGGGGCCCCCAGTTTCCCCTCATGACACCTCCTGGGCTGAACAGGGTTCCCAATGTCAAGATGCATATTACATATATTACATATTAGGAAAACTCAATTTCTTTTAATTAGTTTTTAGAAAAATGAATGAAAATATATGTTGTCTTTTTTTATCTCCTACACACCAATGCATCTTGTGTATTCTTGAGTATATGCATGCCAATTTAGAGACCTGTGCCCTAAGTGAATGACATTTTAGGTGGACTTAGTTTTAGACAGATGACCCTGTTGGCATGTGAAAGATGAACTGGAAGCGGCAGTAGTCAAGAGAGAAAGAGCCTTTAGGAGGCTGTTGATATACTCTTGCTAAGGTAGGAAGTGGGACTCGACTCTGGAAGCAGGGCTTAGACAGCAGACCAAACTGAAGATTACCTAAAACAGGGCTGAGGCAGAAGCAGCTTTCCATAAGACACACCCCCAGTGTGCCATGTAGGTTTACCATTGCCATGGCAACACCTGGAGTTATTGCCCCTTTCCATGGCAACGACCCAGTGACCCAAATGTTACTACCCCTTCCCTAGAAATTTATGCATAAACTGCCCCTTAATCTACATGTAATTAAATAGGTATAAATATGACTGCAAAACTGCCCTGAGATGCTACTCTCTGCCTATGGGGTCACCCTGCTGTGCAGGAGCAGTCACGGAACTATAAAACCACCACAACTGTAACACTGCTTCGGTAAAGCTGTTTTCGTCTACTGCGGCTTGCCCTTTAATTCTTTCCTGGGCAAAACCAAGAACCCTCCCTGTCTAAGCCCCATTAGGGGCTCACCTGCTTTGCATTACCACCAGCATAGACAAGAGCTAAGGGGTGGCCATGGGAAAGGGAAGGAAATAAGGAATTTGGGAGGTATTGAAGAGAAGGAATTTATAGGACTCAGTTTCCTTAATACTAGGACATCCAGGAGCTAAAATAATTGTGTATTTACTCTTCTCAGCTTGCGACTGCCATTTCTCTTAGAGACAGAATCTCTCTTTGCTCCAAACTCTTGGGTCTCTCACCCTCCTACAGAGTGTTGATACTTTCATATAGGTCCCAGGGCAATTACAACCTTACATCTGATCTCACTCACTGATGGACTAATTGGCAGTGCCCTCCCTGCTGACAACCTTCGGATGTTGAAGGCAAATTAAGCAGCCATTGATGGGTAGTAATGCTGCTGAAATCTGGAGGCTGGTGGCGTGGGGGTGGGGTTTGCATTTCAGGAAAGTGTGGTACAGCTGCCTCTCAGATCTTTGAGCTTGATCCATTCTGCTTTCTCTGACAGCAGCCCATCACTCACCTTAGATACTTCCACAGGCTGACATAATTGAAAGCTTCAGCTGGATTCTGTAGTGGGCTTGGAGGAGCCATGGTCTTAGAGGGTCATTTGGCAACAGGCAAGCCCACAGTTCTTAGAATTTCAGGGATAAAGACCACATCTTAGGCCAGGAAGACCAGAGGCTCAAAGGTCCCATGCTCCATCAGGGAACTCAAAGGCCTGCTTTGTTGGGACACCAAGCCAACCATGGGCTGCCCCTCTTTGAGCCTTCATTTACTTATCTGTAACATAGAGGTGCAGACTTAAACAAGTCTTAAGATGTGGGCACAAATGCTATTGGCAGGAAAGCAAGTGATATTACTGCTGGGGCAACTTATTACCACCACTTGGGAGTTATGTGACCCTAGGTGAGCTATGCACTGCTGGGAGCCCTGGCCTCAGAGACAGGAGACTATGTAAACAAGTATGTGTGACAATGTCTGTCACACAGCAGACCCTCTCAGAACATCAGTTTTCTTCTTCACTGTTTGGTTGCCAAATGGAAGAGATGGGGGCCTGGACCGAATATGGGTGAGCTGCAGGATTACAGCCCAAATGCTGGCTTCTGCATGCCCCTGTGGGCCTCTGGAGTGGTTTCTCTCCGGCTGGACCACTCTTCCCTGGCCTGGCCTGAAGTGGGGAAAGAGGTGGCTAAGAAGGAGATTGAAGGACGTAAAGAAAGGTCTATACCTCTGAAGGCAGAAACTATGGGCAAGTCACTTACTTCTCAAGCTTTAGGTTTCCCACATATAAAGTGAGTTGTTCCTAGCTCATGGGCTGGGTGTGGAGGATGAAATGAGATCATGTCCATAAGGCTCCTGGAGGAGAGTAGGTGATTCCCAAATGTCAGGTGACCTCCCTATCTACCTCTCCAGCCTTCCCCTTGGAATAGACTCTTGGGAAACCCTGAATTTTTTTTTTAAGTGGTGATTCTCTGAATGTGGTTCTGGGCACAGGGGCTCTGGGAAAATTCACCAAAACCCAATTCACAGAAAGTACATTCATCAATTTCATCTTGCCAAATGGTGATTTGGCTTCCAATCAATCAAATCCTGGCCAAGTTACTTTTGGCAAGTGAGCCTGCCTCCCAGAGGAATCCTCTAGGTGGACTGGGCTGATTGGAATGCAGGTTTAGTGAGATGCTCAGCTCAGGCGGCATGAAGGGCAGAAGCAGGGAGCAGCTTGCTTTCAGCATGATATTGCTGGACGCTGAGCCCTGCAGTTTGTGGCTGATGCCAGAGCTGTCTTGTCCTTTTCCTGCTTCTCTTTCTGTTGCATTTGTGGCCATTAACACAAAGGAGTTCTTCACTGAGAGGAGGGAGGCTGCTAAAGCAGAAATGGAGCCAGGGTGGGGTGGAGCCGGGTAGAGGGCTAGCACACCAAGCCCAAGGAAAGAATCACTGCTTGATATTCTTAATGTTTCTTCCTCTTTGCCAGACTTCTTGGGACTCTCTCTTCTTCTCATTTAGCTTCTGTTTTCCTTGCAGAACATAAGATAAGGGGTCAGAAAGCAGGTAGAGTGATAGGGCAAAGGGAAGGAGGCAGGAGATGACAGGATAGAAGCCCTGGTTCATGAAGACACATGAACCCTGAACTCCTTCCATATGGGTGAAGATTCTTTGATTGCAAGCAAAGTAAACAAACTGGTTAATTCTCCTAAAGGAAGCTCCCAGCATGGAAGGGAGAAATGGGATGGGGGACAGGCAAGAACCAAGGCTGCATCCAGGGGCCCAGAAGCAGCTACCACATAGTGGTGGCCAATTAGGATGAGCCTGGTCAAGAAGCAGCTGCAGCTGATTGTTTTCAGTCTCTGTGCCTATGCTCAAGATTCAAATTCCAGAAAGGGGCATCCTGTGGCATCGCTTGCATTAGGAACCCTTTCATTGTCTGGAAAAGGGAGAGGTTCTAGTTACTTATCCCCCAGGCTGTACCCAGTGGAGAAGACGTAGTTCCAATGGAAGAAACTGAATTGCTGAAGAGAAGATAGAGGGTAAGAAACCAGAAAATAATAAATCATGGCAAACAGGTATACAGTGTTGAGAATGTGCTAGACTCTGAGCTAAGAGCATTACATCTATTAACTCCTTTAATCAGCCTATGCAGGCAATGAGGATATTTTTATCCCATTAGACAGATAAGGAAACTGAGATCCAGAAAAGTTAAATAATTATCCTAGGTCATAGAGCTAGTAAGTGGCGGTGCTGGGTCTTGAGTCAAAGTCTCATTCCTAATGCCTGTGCAATACTGTCCACTTCACTACTGCCCACTTGAAAAGCAAGCTTGGGAAAATCAAGGACCTTAGTGGTCCTAAAGAAAGCTAGTGTGCTCAGGGTTTCCAAGAATAGAAGAAAACTAGAGATAGCTGGTGGTTCCATTTTTCAGGTCTCCCTATCTCCAAGGCCCCTCTACTGACTCCCATCTGAGTAAGCATGTCTGCACCTGTGCTCAAGGGCAGGTGCCCCTGCTGAGGAGGCTGGGAGATGCTGGGGGAGGTAAACATGAGCTGCACTTAACAAGCAAAGGAAAGGAGAGGCGTTACACAGATTTAACAAAAGGAGAACTAAATTGACATTTTATTGACTTGCAGTGGGAGTTGTTAAAGACAGATTACTGCAGCAAGGGTTGAGTTTGATTGAAAAGACGGGAGAGGACTCAGCTTCCAAAAGCATCAAACTTGAAGACCAGTAATACCCCAAGGCGCAAGGTGAGCACATAAATTTGAACTCATACACGAATACTTTCCAGCACATGCACTCATACCACACATCACAAATAGCTCCCAGAGACCAGGCCCAGAGACCCCAGGTGAAATGAGGGGGTAAGAGCACAGTGTTCTAGATTTGACTCTTATCAACATCCCGTCCCCCCTGCCCCCAACCCGATGTCTGGCCCCACTGGGAGCTTCAAAGATGGAATTTCTCATACTTCAATGTAGAAATAGGGTCTTGAGGAAACAACCTTTTGCCTCCAGGAAGAAAATGATCCCATTTCAAAGCTATCTCTTCAGGGACTCCCTGCATGCTCAGTGGCTCGCAGAGATGCAGCACTTGCTGGGAGGCCAGCAGCAGTCTGCAAAGGCCTTCTCGGGAGAGCCTGGCCCTGTGCAATTTGTCTTGGTGCAGAGTGGGTGTGGGCGACACCCAGGGAACCTGGGGAAAGAAGAGCAGAGAGACGTAGAGAGGGAGCAAAGGGCAGGGATGAGACCAGAGTACAAGGAGCAGCCTGGCTTAGATTGCCCTTGGAGATAGCACCACTCTGGTCTCTCCTTTCACACAGGTGTTGGAATGAGGGTCTAGATTCTAGGGTGGCTGATGATGACTCTTGTCTCAGGAAGCTTTTCCTCTGTGGGGGTGAGAGGTGACAAGTGTGCTAGCAGCCCTCGCTCTCGGCACCTCCTTGGCCTCGGTGTCCACTCTGGCGGCACTTGAGGGGCCCTTCAGCCCGCCACTGCACTGTGGAAGCCCCTCTCTGGCCTGGCCGAGGCCAGAGCCGGCTCCCTCTGCTTGCGGGGAGGTGTGGAGGGAGAAGCGCGGGCGGGAACCCGGGATGCGCGCGGCGCTGGCGGGCCAGTGTGAGTTCCGGGTGGGCATGGGCTCGGCGCGCCCCGCACTGGGAGCCGCCGGCCCGGGGCAGTGAGGGGCTTGGCACCCGGGCCAGCAGCTGCGGAGGATGCGCCGGGTCTCCCAGCAGTGCCGGCCCACCAGCGCCTCGCTCGAATTCTCTCCGGGCCTCAGCTGCCTCCCCGAGGGTCAGGGCTCGGGACCTGCAGCCCCCCATGCCCGAGCCTATCCCCCTGCCGTGGGCTCCTGAGCGGCCCGAGCCCTCCCGATGAGCGCCACCCCCTGCACCGCCGCGCCCGGTCCCATGGACCGCCGAAGGGCTCAGAAGTGCCGGTGCACCGGCCGGGACTAGCGACCCTGGTGCAGGATCCACTGGGTGAAGCCAGCTGGGCTCCTGAGTCCAGTGGGGACTTGGAGAACTTTTATGTCTAGCCAGAGGATTGTATATGCACCAATCAGCACTCTGTGTCTCTAGGTCGGGGTTTGTGGATGCACCAATCAGCACTCTGTATCTAGCTAATCTGGTGGAGACTTGGAGAACCTTTATGTCTAGCTAGAGGATTGTAAATACACCAATCAGCACTCTGTGTGTAGCCTAAGGTTTGTAAATGCACCAATCAGTGATCTGTGTCTAGTTAATCTAGTGGGGACTTGGAGAACTTTTATGTCTAGCTAGAGGATTGTAAGTGCACCAATCAGCACTCTGTGTCTAGCTCAGGGATTGTAAATGCACCAATCAGCATCCTGTCAAAACAGATCAATCAGCTCTCTGTAAAACGGACCAATCAGCTGTCTGTAAAATGGACCAATCAGCAGGATGTGGGTGGGGCCAGATAAGGCAATAAAAGCAGACTGCCCGAGCCAGCAGTGGCAACCTGCTCCAGGCCTCTACTGTAGGGTGGAAGGTTTGTTCTTTTGCTCTTTGCAATAAATCTTGCTGCTGCTCGCTCTGTGGGTCTGTACTGCCTTTATGAGCTGTAACACTCACTGCGAAGGTCTGCAGCTTCACTGCTGAAGCCAGCGAGACCACGAACCCACCAGAAGAAAAGAACTTTGAACATGTCCAAACATCAGAAAGAATAAATTTCGGACACACCATCTTTAAGAACTGTAACACTCACTGTGAGGGTCTGCGGCTTCATTCTTGAAGTCAGTGAGACCAAGAGCCGAGCAATTCTGGACACAGGGGAATCTCTGTATATCCCTTGTGTGATACGCTCCCTGCTCTTCTTGCTACAGTCATGAGGGGCTGAATCAGTGTTTGAACACCCCGTTCGCTTCTACTCCTGCAGTGTTGAGAATGTGCTAGATTGTATGCTAAGTGAATTACATCTATTAACTCCTTTAATAGATGTAACTCCTGCAACTGGTGTCACATCTCTGAGAATCGTTCTGATGGCTCCCTTCCCCTCCTTAGCCCCGGCCACCTAGGCAGTGGCTGCATCCTAATCACAGGCATCCATAGAAGAGTATGACTCCAAATCTATAACCCTTCCCTCCCAGTTATCCTGTTGTCTTCCTGGGGGAGATCTGGTGCAGATAAGGGCATTAATTATGTCCTTATCTGCATTATTAAAAATGACTTCTCAGTTAGATTCCTCCCAGACATCTATTATAGTGTACCGCGGGAAGTGGCGTTAAACATCCCTCTCACCTGTTCTTTTCCTCCCTCTTTCCTACCAAGAGAACCGAGTTCTTCTCTTAGCTCTCAGGGCTTCTGCTGCACAGTGCCCCTTCCACCCCCTCTTGACTCCACTGTCCCAGTTTTGCATCGACTGAGCACAAGGGAAAAAGGAGCCTCTGGCTTAGCAAAAAAGATTTGAAGGTGACCTTCACTGAGCCCTGAAAGAGATAACAATCTCTCTGCAATCAACGAGGCTGACTCTTCTGGATACTAAAATAGCAACTGTGGAGTAAACCTTCCCCCCCCACCCCCTTTGCCTCTCTTTTTCTTCAGGACAACACAAAGAAACTCTAGGGGTGAACTGGGAAATCACAGTATCTTTTAACAGCCTGAAAGCCTGAAAAGAAAGTTCGTGTGTGTGAATTTGCAGCTCATCAGTACAGAAAAGCTAATTATCTCAGTACTGTTGCTGCCTCCTTGCATCCAGCAAACTCTGTCCTCGCCATTATGATCTTATTGGTCCTGTCAACAATGCTGAGTCATGGAGGCCCCAGCAATGGTGCACCCCATTTTAGATAGGAGAGAAACAAGGTCCACAGAAGGAAGATTACCTAGGGATGGAGTGGTCAGAATCAGAGATGAATGTCTGTATCCTAAGAGTTTTTTCACTAAATTTCCACAGGGAATGGAATGAGTTCTCTGGGCTTGATTGCTGGACCATGGACACATTTGATATAGGGATTGTTATTTTACAGCAATCTTATCAGCTCTTGTTGGACCCTACTGTGTTCCTCTTCTCTTGATGCCAGGCCCAGAGCTGTTGTGCAGTGACCATCATAGCATCCAGCAGGTAGTTGTCAAGGTAGGAACAGATGGAGTGGGGAAGGAGTGATGCCTGTTGCATTTGGGGAGGGGAGGGAAGACTGCAGTTGTCAGGGTTGGAGTTACTAGGGATTTGGAACATGCATTTATATATGATGGCAAATGGGAAAGAATAATCTGGCAAATGAGATGACACATATATGTCCTTTTGAAGAAATAAAGTAAGAGGTGAGCCCAGGAAGATAATGGCCCAGCATTGAGGTCATATGGGGGCCCCGTCAACCCAGGAGACCCTCTGCAGCCATAATGAGAACTGATGGGTGGCAGTGTTCAGGATCAGGGAACAGAGAAGAATGTGTGCATAACTTACCTATGTGGAAAAGCTGATGGAAAGAGACTGTGATCAAGTTCTAGGAGCATAAACTGTTAAAATTAGAAGGAGACTTCGAAGTCACCCAGATGAGAAAACTGAACTCAGTGACATGCCCAAATGAACACTGCCACTAAGCAACAGAATGGAACTAGAATTTAGTTCTAGTTCCCCCTTCCCAGATGCCATGGGCATCACTCCTTCCCCACTCCATCTGTTCCTACCTTGATAACTATGTTCCTTTCAATACAGGGCTCTGTTCGGCATCCCCACTGATGAGGCTCAGGTCATTTGGCCAAATACACGTTTCTCTGTGATGAAAAATTAAGGGACCATTGTATTAAGGCCAGCTGAGTTTCCATTCTTCTGCTGCCTGGAGAGTGCATGCTTGAGGCTGGTAAAGCCCTAGCAGTATCCTGAACACTGTATCTGTGCCGAGCCCCTTCCAGTAGATCTAAAATATGGCAGTTGGGAAGGGATAATAGTGAGGTTAAATGAGATAACAGGATAGATCAGTGCGGGAAATGTGGAAATCTATCCTCTAAAATTCCTTATAGATACTGACTTCTACCAACAGCCATAATAGAGTAACTGGGATCGGATTTATGTTCTCACTTTAAACAACTAAACCATCAAAACAAAATACATGAAACAGTAGTTTACAGACACCAGACAGCAGATAGCGCAGGAGTATGAGCTCTAAGAAAAAGAAAACAAAAGAGGCGAGTCCTAGGATCGTACCAGCTTAATCCTGGAGGCAGTTTCTAAGCCACAGTGTGAGGTGAGGGTGAGGGGAGAAAAATGTGGCTTGGTAATCTTGTTCACTTGAGAAGACAGTATCAGAATTTGGGGAGAACAAGGTAACTTGAATTTGCAGGGCAGAGGAGCACAGAGGGTGGAATGGACTTGCCCAGAGTGTGATCTCTAGCGATCTGTAGCGAAGTCTTCTTAAAGCTTGGGCTGAGTACTGATCAGCACATGCATGAAAGGAAACTCACCACGTGGGCGAGAACCCAGTAGAAAGCAGTAGACTAAACAATGCTAGAGCTCACAGAAGGGTGGAAATAATTCATATTCCCACCAGCTAGAGTGGAAAGAGCTCCTAATAAATAAGGCATGGGGTGGAATCCTCAGAAGAGCATTCCTCAGTAGTAGAGCCAAAACAACCCTAGACTGATAGTTGTTCTGGACCTGCCCTAACAAAGTTTAAAAGCAAGCCTCAAAAATATTCAACAGACTTTGAGTAACTTCACTGTGTATGAGAGCAACATGCAACACATATATAATTATAAGGCATTGGAAGAAGCAAGGAAATAAGATGAACAACTGAGGGAAAAATCAATTTGTAGAAATAGACTCTGACATTACAAAGATGATGGAATTAGCAGACAAAGATATTAAAAGAATTATAAAAATGATCTGTATATCCAAGAAAGAACATATGAATAGGAGAAGGAGAGAAATAGAAGATATAAAAAAAAGGTCAAGTGAAACTTTTAGAGATGAAAAATACAACAACTGAAATGAAAAAATACACTGGGTGGAATTGACAGTGGATAAGATGCTACAGAAGTAAATATCAGTGAACTTAAAGTAATAGCATAGGCTGGGCATGGTGGCTCACGCCTTTAATCCCAACACTTTGGGAGGCCGAGGTGGGCAGATCACCTGAGGTCAGCAGTTTGAGACCAGCCTGACCAACATGGTGAAACCCTGTCTCTACCAAAAATACAAACATTAGCCAGGGATGGTGGCGTGTGCCTGTAATCCCAGCTACCCAGGAGGGTGAAGCAGGAGAATCGCTGGAACCTGGGAAGCAGAGGTTGCAGTAAGCCAAGATTGTGCCACTGAACTCCAGCCTGGGCAACAGAGCAAGACTCCATCTCAAAAATAAAATAAAATAAAATAAAAAAGAAAAATAACTCAAAATTAGGCACAGGAGAAAAAGACTTTAAAAAAAAAGAAACAGAATTGTGCATGACTAGTGGTATAATAGTAAGTGGCCTATTGCATGTAATTGTAATTACAGAAGGAGAGGAGAAAATGGTAGGACAGAAAAATATTTCCAGAAACAACTGCCAAAAATTTTCTAAATTTGACCAAAAATTTGAACCTATAGATCCAACAATATCAACAATACCAAAGTTGAAAAAGCATAAAGAAAATTACATCAAGGCACATTATAATCAAATCGTTAAAAGCCAGAGATAATCAGGAAATTGTAAAAGTAGCCCTTTGCTCTGTACAAAGGGGCAAAGATAAAATCATAGCAGACTTCTTGTCATAAACTAGGCAAACCAGAAGATAATGGAGCAACATTTTGAGGTATGATAGAAAAAAAAAAAAAAAGCAATTCTCCACCTAGAATTCTATCCCTAGCAAAAATATATTTTATTTATTTATGTATTCGTTTTCCCCAGATACATCAGATAAGAGCAAAAGACTTAATATTGCTCATTAGTTCTTTTTTTTTGAAACAGAGTCTCATTCTCATTAGTGTTAAAAATATCTTTTAAAATGAAGATGAAATGAAAACTTTTCAGACAAACAAAAGGTGAGTGAATATATCACAGCAGACCAGAACTGGAAAAAAAAAGTAAGTTCTTTAGGTAGAAGAAATAAGAGAACAGATGAAAATTTAGATCTATGCAGAAGAACGAAGAGTTCTCCAAGTACTAAATATATGGATGGATATAAAACAAATTCTTTCTCATTTTTAAATGCATGACTTAATAATTAATTGTTTTACATAAAAATAATAGCAATGTAACTTACGGTTTATTGGGTGAAATAAATGTATGACAACAGCAAAAAAGATAGTAGGAAGAAATAGAAATATACTACTGTAAGATTCTTACACTATATGTGAGAAGATATTATATTGTTGGAAGGCAGATTGGGATAACTTAACAGACCCGAGAGTAATCACTAAAAAAACGAAACAAAGAGAGTGTAGCTAATATTGGAGATAAAATGGTGTCCTAAAAATACAGTAAGAAAAAAATGGATAAAACAAGAATAAAAGAACATATGAGATAAATAGAAAACAAATAAGGCTGGGTGCAGTGGCTCACGCCTGTAATCCCAGCACTTTGGGAGGCCGAGGTGGGTGGATCATGAGGTCAGGAGATCGAGACCATCTTGGCTAACACGGTGAAACCCCGTCTCTACTAAAAATACAAAAAATTAGCCGGGCATGGTGGCGGGTGCCTGTAGTCCCAGCTACTTGGGAGGCTGAGACAGAAGAATGGCGTGAACCCGGGAGGCAGAGCTTGTAGTGAGCCGAGATCGCACCACTGCACTCCAGCCTGGGCGGCAGTGCAAGACACCATCTCAAAAAAAAAAAAAAAAAAAAAAAGAAAGAAAACAAATAATAAGATGGTAGATTTAAATTTAATCATACAAATAATTACATTAAATGTAAATGGTCTAAACATTCAAAATAAAAGAATTGTCAGATTGGATATACAAAGGCAAAACCCATTATATATTACCTGTAAGAAACGCACTTCAAATACAAAGACAAAGATAGGCTAAAAGTAAAAGTGTGGAAAAAATATGCTATGCTAATGCTAAGACAAAGAAAGCTTATGTGGCTTTATTAATATGAGACAAATCAGACTTCAGGATGAGAAAAATTACCATAGATAAAGAAGGGCATTATATAATGATAAAAGGGGTCAACTCACCAAGAGGACATAAAATTCCTTAATGCATATATACCTAAACATAAAGGTTCAAAATAAACAAAGCAAAACTGATAGAACTGAAAGAAGAAATAGAAAAACGCACAATTACAGTTGGAGACTTCAATAGTCCTGTCTCGAAAAATTTGTAGAACAATTCTACAAAAAAAATCTGCAAGTATCTAGAGGTCATAAACACTATTAGCGAACTTGATCTCATTAATATTTAGAAAACATTTTACCCGACAAGAGCAGACTGCATATTCTTTTCAAGTGCAAGAAATAATGTGCAAGGCCTTCACACTGAAAAATATAAAACATTGCTGCAAGAGACTAAGAAAGACTTAAATAAATGGAGATATGTATTATGTTCATGGATCAGAATCCTTAAAACTGATTAATAAGACAAACACCATGATAAAAAATGGGCAAAGATTTAAAGTCATGTCACCAAAGAAGATATATAAATAGCAAATGAGCACATGAAAAGATGATCAACATTATTACTCATTGGGGAAATGCAAATTAATGCTGCAGTGAGCTACCACTATCACTAACATTTAAAGAGCTGATGATTTTGTTTTGATGAAGATGTGCAGCAATGTGAACTGTCATACCTTGCTGCTGAGAATGCAGCAGCACTCAGCACAGTGCAGCAAAGCACTCAGCACAGACACTTTGGGAAGCAGTTTGGCAGTTTCTTTCTTTCTTTTTTTTTTTTTAATTTTTTGAGACGGAGTCTCGTTTTGTCACCCAGGCTGGAGTGCAGTGGCATGAATTCAGCTCACTGCAACCTCTGCCTCCAGTTTCAAGCAATTCTCCTGCGTCAGCCTCCCGAGTAGCTGGGATTACAGGCACATACCTGGCTAACTTTTTTTATTTTTAGTAGAGACGAGGTTTCGCCATGTTGGCCAGGCTGGTCTCAAACTCCTGACCTCAAGTGATCCGTTCGCCTCAGCCTCCCAGAGTGCTGGGATAACAGGTGTAAGTCATCAAGCCCAGTGGCAGTTTTTAAAAAGTTAAGTACAGTTTTGCTATTCCACTCAGAAATCCCACTCCTAGGTATTTACTTGAGAGGAATGAAAACCTTAGGTCAGCCCAAAGACATATTCGAATGCTCATAGAAATTGTATTCTTATTGGACCCAAGTTGGAAATAACCCTCATGTCTAATGACAAGTAAATGGATAAACAAACTGTGGCAAATGAACGTAACAGAATACTATTCAGTAGTGAAAAGAAATGAGCTACTGGCATAAGCAACATGAAGAATCTCAAAAACGTGATGCTAAGTGAAGGAAGCCAGGCACAAAAGACTCCATAGCTAATTATTTCATTTATGTGACCTTCTGAAAAAGCCAAAACTATGGCAGCAGAAAGCACAACAGTGGTTGCCAGGGAGGGAGGAGTAGAAGATTGGCTGAAAAGAAGCACAAGGAATAGAAATACTATGTGTCATGACTGTAGTGGTGTTTACACACCCATGTATATTTGTCAAAATGTACTGAGTTATATGCTAAAATTTGATGAAGTTTATTGTATGTAAATTACATCTCACTAAAGGTGTAATTTATCTGTAACAGCATCTGAACCAGGCGCCTCCTCTGCTTGGTTTAGATGCTGTTAAGTCTTACGTGGCCTTCTACATATGGTCGCTCCCAACTCTCCACTTCTCGTGTTGTAGAAAACTATTGATATCTGCAGGGCAGTCCTTGGGGGTGGAGGGCTGAAGTGGAACATGCAGAAGTCTGGAAGGGTTGTGTCTGTCTGCATGAGAAGGATGGTCAAACGCTCAAAACCCCTCTGTGCAGCTTCTTCTGAGAGGACAGCTAGTGTGTTTAGGAAAAAGAGCAGTTCCGTGTCTCTTCTGAAACTACATATCAAAGGGACCAAGAAGTGGGAAGTATGACAAGGATGCTTGAAGCAACTCTGACAGTGGCATCTGAGCTTTGGGAATACCAGCTATGGTGTCTTCCCTGCTGAAATGTTCACAGGAAGCAGGGTTGGGAGGCCTCTGACATAGCCTCTCGTTATTGTTTTTAGACATCGGCGGTAGGGGGCTTTCGAAAGGCCAAATTTTATATGGAGGGGCCTGTAATTGGAGGCTGCAGTCCTTTGACAGTTTGTTGTAAAGTCCAAATTCTGTGGCTTGTGTTATGGGATTGCATTGTGTCCCCACTGATAAGTGGAAGTCCTAACCCCCAGCACTTGAGACTGGCACCTTATTTGGAAATAGAGTCCTTGCAGATGAGTTCATTAAGATGAAGTCATGCTAGAGTCAGGTGAGAACACCATATGAAGATTGGAGCTTGGCTTCCACAAGCCAATAATCTGCCAGAAGCTAGGAGAGAGGCCTGGAATAGATAGTGTTTTGACCTCTAGTGTTGGTCAAAGTAGGCTCCAGTAGACCGCCACAGAATGGGTGGCTTCTCTGATCTCCCCATATTCCCAGATATCCTTGTATCTCTTCCTTGGAATCTGAGAAGCCGAGTTCACAAAAGAGCTCACTTTCCTATGAGAATCTAATGCTGCTGCTGATCTAACAGGAGGTGGAGCTTGGGAGGTAATGCTTGCTCACCTGCCCTCCACTCACCTCCTGCTGTACAGCCCGGTTTTTACCCGTCTGCGGCCTAGGGGTGGGGGAACTTTGCTCTAAAGCCTCCAGTTGACAGTAGCCCCAGGCTCCCTTTGCAGGGTTGCTGTCCACCCTTCCCGTACAGGAGCTCTTTGTTTCAGCAGCGCTGTTGCTCAGGAAATCATTTGTGGAACAGCCTTTTGGATGGTCGCTTACTGGTCAGGCTTCCCAGATTGCAAGGAAGAGATACAAGGATATCTGGGAACACACGGAGGTTGGCGAAGCCACCCATTCTGTGGCAGTCTCTTGGAGCCTACTTTGACCAACACTAGGATGTACAGAGACTCTGCAAAAGACCCTAGATTTGGCCCCCTTGGGACATATCCTGAGCTTAAGGGATTTTTCTCCATGATATTAATAGTTGCCAAAAGTGGAAGTGTGACCTGCCAGTGACTTTCACTCAGGGTGACACTCATCTTCTGATCCCAGTAAATAAATTAGTATTCATAAAACACTTAGAACTGCACTGGCACCCGGAAAGCACTATGTGAGTATTACCTCCTGATTTGGCTAAGGGATGTCTTCCTTTGGGTTCCAGCTTTTGGACAATTGCTTTTCATTCACACACTGGGCTCTGATCCAGTTCTCAAGTTTAGCATCTCCTCTTTAATAAGCATCCACTACAAATGTTAGCAAAAGAGAAAGAAAGAGAAAAAAAAGCTCATTTGGATCTCTTTTCTTAATCAGAAACTGTGACTGTGGCCAGAAGTGAGGGCTTAATGGATTCGCCAATATACCCACTAAAAATGAGTAAATATATGAAAGAAACTCTGGATAGATGGATGGGCAGATGGATGGATGTGTACGTGGGTGGATGGGTGGGTGGATGGATGGATAGAAGAATTTGCCTTGAGTCGGGTAAGAAGGTAAAGTGAAGGGTGAATTGTCTACAAGGTATATGCATGTCTGGGGAGAGGAAATTTTGGAGGATTTAAGTGTATGCTTGTGTGTCCTTTGGCCCTCCTCAAATAAGGACTCCATGATAGACTGAGATTTTAGAGGTTTAATATTCCCTCCCAACTTCGTGTACTTTACATCTGGATAAAAGGAGCTATAAATCTCTCCAGGCAGAACGTGCCTCAGCCATGCCTTTCTACCTTCTCACTGAGATCTTACTTGGAAATACAGCTGAACACTCAGTGATGAATCATAGCATCTGTGGAACAGTCCAGATAAGGAACAATTTGCATTTTCATGTGATAATTCACTACTCTTGCCATTTTCAAATTACTTTAGAGCCACATTAATTCTATTGCCATATACTGCCTACTGTGCACCCAAGTCACCGGGAGATGGGGATTCAAGTGGCAGGTTTGTCTGGCTTTACAGGAGTGAGAAGTGCTCCCCACCGCCCCTGCCCGTTAATACAAGGCATAGGAAAATGGAGCTGCCCTGCAGAGAGCCCATCTCCTAGCAGCTCCCCCGAGAAAGCTTGCAGCTTCAAACCTGTCTTGCATTTTCATTCTCCGTGTCTGTATGTCACTTGCTTAAAAATAAACTAAGCATACATCACTCCTCCATTCCCCTACCTCACACTGTGGAGACCTTTTCAGGTAGCTCTTCTTCCCTCTCTGTATGTGTTGGAAGAGTATATGTGTCAGAAGAGGCTGCAAGCGACAAAACCACATGGCTCCCATAAAAGGCGTCTTTATGGGAGAAGGGTCTTGCTGGCTGGATGGAGCTGCCCAGCTCTGCAGAGGAATCTACTGTCTGATACTCATCTTCATTCTTCCCAGTGGCCATAGCTACTTCAAAGAGGCCCAATGTGGCCATGGGGACTAATCTACCATCCAGCCACAGGGGACTCTGGCAGAGGACAATGTCGAATAAAGACAAAATTAATCCCGATCTCTCCAAGTGGGCTCCTCTACTATAATACCTCCAGACAAAGAAATTTCATGGTGTGATGCTATCCCCCTCCTTCACAATCCAGGAAGTTTTTCATACTCATCAGTAATACTTCTTGCTACAGTGCAAATCCATTTCCTTGCCCAGAAGCAGAGAAGAGTCACTCTTGCACTCTCGAATCTACACATCCCTGCATTCCTTAAACAAATTCTCAGAATGCTATCAAATAAGTTAATGAAGAGCCTTTTAAAAATGAGAAGAATTTCTGCTTCTCTCTCCTAATTTGCATTTGTCCGTTTTCCGAGGTTCCATTCTATTAAACTTTAATTTCCTCTCCTCTCATCCTCAGTCCTTTAGGAAGTCTTAGGTTGGAATTTTACTTCACACAGTCAGAATCTCTTGGGCTCTAGTGGATTACACTTATGGACAGGCAGGATGTATTTTGTCCCTGAAGCGAGTTTTAGATTGCCCAGCCGACTTCTTAGGGAAAACAGGTCTAAAGCAGAGGGTGCGAATGTGGATGATGGGGAAGCAGCTTTAAGTTCTATTTATTCTGGATATATTACTCTTTTATGCCCAGTTTGCAGTAGTTGTGTGTGTGCTTTTTAAAATTTTGTTTCATTGTGGTAAGAACACTTAACATGAGATCTACCTTCTTCACACATTTTTAAGTGTACAATAGTGTTGTTGACTATACGTGCATTGTCGTACAGCAGATCTCTAGAGCTTATTCATTTTGCTCAATTGAAATGTTATGCCTCTTATTAGTAACTCCCCATTTCTTCCTCCCCACCCCCACCAACCCCAGCCCCTGGCAACCATCACTGCATTCTTTGATTCTGTGAATTTGACTATTTCAGATACTTCATGTAAGTGGAGGGGCACAACATTTGTGTACTTTCTGTGACTGGCTTATTTCATGTAGCATAATGTCCTTAAGGTTCACCCATATTGCATGCTGCAGTTGCATATTGCAGAGTTTCCTTCTTTTTAAAGGCTAAATAGTATTTCATTCTTGTGAATATCACAGTTTCTTTATCCATTTATCCGTAGATGGACATTTAGGCTGTTTCCACAACTTGATTATTGAGAATAATGCTATAATGAGCATGAGAGTGCTAATATCTCTTTGAGATTTTTTTTTTTTTTGAGACAGAGTCTCGCTTTGTCACCCAGGCTGGAGTGCAATGACACAATCTTGCCTCATTGCAACCTCCACCTCCCAGGTTCAAGCAATTCTCCTGCCTCGGCCTCCCAAGTAGCTGGGATTACAGGCATGTGCCACCATGTCCAGCTAATTTTTATATTTTTAGTAGAGATGGTGTTTCACCATGTTGGTCAGGCTGGTCTCGATCTCATGACCTTGTGATTGGCGCACCTTGGCCTCCCAAAGTGCTGGGATTACAGGTGTGAGCCACCCTGGCTCAGATTTTGATTTTAATTCTTTTCGATAGATAATCAGAAGTGGGATTACTGAGCCATATGGTAGTTTATTTTTGATTTCATGAGGAACCCCCATACTGTTCTTCATAGTGGTTGCACCATTTTACATTCCCACCAATAGTGTGCAAGGGTTTCAAATTCTCTCACATTTTCACTAGCACTGTGTATTTTTTTATCTTTATTTTCAGACAATAGCCATTCTGATAAATGTGAGGAGATAGATGTCTCATTGTAGTTTTGATTTGCATTTCCCTGGTCATTGGTAAAGTTGAGTATTTTTCATGTATCTGTTGACCATTTGTATGTTTTTTTTTTTTTTTTGGAGAAATGTCTATCCAAGTCCTTAGCCTTTTAAAAATTGTATTGTTAGTTTTTTTGAGTGATTGAGTTGTAGGAGTTCCTAATATATTTTGGAGATTAACCCTATATCAGAGATATGGTTTGCAAATATTTTCTCCCATTTCGTGGGTTGCCTTTTTACTGTGTTGATTGTTGCATTTCTATACATTAACAATGAACTATCTGAAAAGGAAATTAGGGAAACAATTCTACCTACAATAGCTCCAAAAGGAATAAAATAGGTATAAATTTTTTTTTGCGACCGAGTCTCACTCTGTCACGCAGGCTAGAGTGCAGTGGTGAGATCTTGGCACACCACAATCTCTGCCTCCTGGGTTCAAGCAATTCTCTTGTCTCAGCCCCCCGCCCCCTCAAGTAGCTGGGATTACAGGTGCACACTACCACTCTCAGCTACTTTTTTGTATTTTTAGAGGAGACGGGGTTTCACCATGTTAGCCAGGCTGGCCTCAAACACCTGATCTCAGGTGATCTGCCCGCCATGGCCTCCCAAAGTACTGGGATTATAGGCATGAGCCACCATACCTGGCCTTAGGTATAAATTTAATTAAAGAGATGAAAGGCTTGTCTACTGAAAACTCTAAAATAGTGACAGAGGTTAAAGAAGACACAACGAAGAAAGACCTATGTTCATGTATTGAAAGATTTAATATTGTTAAAATGCTTCTACTGCACAAATCAATCTACATATTCAATGCAAATACCTATAAAAAATTCCAATAAATTTTTTACAGAAATAGAGGCAAAATTCTACAATTCATGTAAAACCACAAAAGACCATGAATAGCCAAACTGATCTTGAGAAAGGAGAACAAAGCTGAAGGCATCATACTTCCTGATTTCAAAATATATTACAAAGCTGCAGTAATAAAAACAGTATTGTACTTGCATGAGGACAGACATCTAGACCAATGAAACAGAAGAGAGAGCCCAGAAATAAATCCACATATATATGGTCAACTGATTTTCCACAAGGGTGCCAAGGTCACACAAGGGAGAAAGGATAGTCTCTTGAATAAATGGTATTGGGAAAACAGGATATCCATACACAAGCGAATGAAATTGGACCCTTATCTTACACCATACATAAATATCAACTCAAAATGGATTAAAGACGTAAATATGAAACCTGAAACACTAAAACTCCTAGAACACATACAGGAAAGCTTTGTGACATAGGTCTTGGCAGTGATAATATGGAAATGACACCAAAAGCTCAGGCAACAAAAACGAAAGTAAGCAGGTAGGACCACATCAAATTTAAAAGCTCCATATAGCAAAGAAAGCAGAAGTTGTGTTTTGAATGATTTTCTTCTCTCTGTTAAATCTCCCAGTTTCTGTACTTGTGAACTGAGGGGCAGGTGGTTGGGGGCTGTGGCAGTCAATCCTACTCTTCTAGTTTTATTTTTAAAATGCCATAGAAGGAAAGCATGGGAATAAAGAATGCTTTTAATTCCTTGGAAAGGGGCACCAGAAAAGAAATGTATTAGATTGAGCCATATAAAATTGTCATTTTTTAGGTAAAAAATGGTTGCATAGCACCAATTTCATATGGGTCAACCTAGTACAGTCAAACTTCTTTAATTCAGACTAATTTGTGGAAGCTTGGTTTGAATTAGTGAAAAATTTGAATCATGAAATCTTTTAAAAGAGATACAATGTCATTACATTCAAGTATTGACGGTGACAGGAAACAGGTCAACAAAGAAAGGCTTTCTACAGTCCCATGAGGGAACGACTGGTTAATAAAGACAATTTGTAATGAGCCTACAAATATGTTGGGTAAAGGATGCTTTAATGTAGGGTGTATGTACTTGAGAACGCTTAATCAGTTTATTCTTTTGAGTAGCTTTAAATAGTTGCCTTTTGATCTGCATATATGATTAGTTTGCCTGACAAATCCTTCTTTCAAAGAAAGCAACTGTATGGTTGAAGTTTACTTGTCTGAACTATTTCTTATTCCAAAATAGTGGATTCCAAATTAATGATGCTTGACTGCTCTATTCCTGACCTTAAGGTTGGACATTAGGTTAATGAAAATCAGTGGAGAGCAACTCTCACAAGTATCCAGGAAGAGGAATATATACTTGATGGAAATATACATGACTTGAAAAATGAGGCCGGTTTTCTTGTATGTCTTGTATACTGATTCTGGAGGCAGTTTCAGAAGCAAAGTTCAAACAATGTTTTGGGTAATAGCAGCAAACTTGGAATAAGCCAACAACATCCCACAGAAATATTTCAAAGAGCAACCCTGATGTGAATGTACAAATTCCATCCATTATGGTTTAAAACCATTCTTTTGGAAAGATATTTATTCATATAAAAACATTTTAAAAGGTTCCCTAAATAATAGTAATTTGTCCATTATATTTAAGTTTATTTACAAGTGATTTGATCAATTTTCTGCTTACCTGAAACTCTAGGGAATGCATGGGTGGGAGGAGAGGAGGCAACGTTTGGTGACCAGCAGAAACAGAGATTGATAGACTCTTTGATAGAACTGGAATTAGGCATAATTTTTCGGGAGTGCACCTGGGATGCATGGCAAAGTTTATCCTCACAGGCTTCCGTCCCTGGCTGGTATGTCCTTCTGATCAGAGATTGGGAATCTAGAGCAAAATACTGCTCTTCTCTCAATGTAACTTGGTGCCAAATCTCATCCTACTGCTTCCTTTCCCTTCTTCTCTTGCTTTGAAATGTCAAATAGGACTGAAAGGCTGGATAAATCTGACGAGGCTATTACAAGAAATGGACTCAGTTTTCAGTTGTGTGTCCTAAAGTGGATATGAAATAAAAAAGGAACCAGATAAGATAAAAGCGATTATTTAAAAACAACAAACAAACAACAAGCTGACCAATGATGGAACTGTTTTCTATCTTCATTGCAGTTACACAAGTCTATGCATTTGTCAAAATGCATAAACCTATGCATCAAAAAGAGTAGTTGAACTGTACGTAAATTAGAAACAACTAAATAAACATGAAATAAGGCCAGGCCTTTCCTTGGTAACCTATCAAGCAGGCACCCTGGTGGTGGGTCTTCTGGGTTCCTCTCACAGCTCTGTCATTGCCTGGCACTCATCACCCATCTCTGGCTGCTAAGTTCGTGCCCACCAGGTCTGCAGTTTCTGTACTTGTGAACTGAGGGGCAGGTGGTTGGGGGCTGTGGCAGTCAATCCCACTCTTCTACTTTTATCTTTAAAATACCATAGGTGGAAAGCATGGAAATAAAGAATGCTTTTAGTTCCTTGGAAAAGGGCACCAGAAAAGAAATGTATTAGATTGAACAGTATAAAACTGTCATTTTTCTAGGTCAAAAATGGTCGAATAGTACCAATTGCATATGGGTGAACCTAGTACAATCAACTTTCTTTAATTCAGACTAATTTGTGGAAGCTTAGTCTGAATTAGTGAAAATTTTGAATTATGAAATCTTTTGAAAGAGATACATTGTCATTACATTCAAGTATTGACAGTGACAGGAAACAAGTTAACAAAGAAAGGCTTTCTACAGTCCTATGAAGGAATGACTGGTTAATACAGACAATTTGTAATGAGCCTACAAATATGTTGGGTAATTGGGTATTTGTGCCTACAAATATGGTGGCCCTCTGCCTTGTCACTGAATGTGATGTCCCTGAAGATGAGGCCGTATGCCCAGCACAGTATCCTACACATGGCAAGAGCTGCACAAAGCTGTTGTGAGATTTGAACCTCAATCTTGCATGCTGCCATTTTAAGTCAGAACACTCTGATTCTGTCCTTGGCAGATTCATTTGTTTATTCAGGCAACCCTTAATGAACACCTACTATATGTCAAGAATGGTCCTAGGAATCAGGGATGTAAAAACAAGATGCAGCCCCTGCACTGAGCTGCTCTGGTGGGAGAGCCAGACGTGTAAACAGAGAATTAGAGCACAGTGTAATTAGTGCTAATGGAGGCGTGGGCAGAGCGCTCTGGGGGCACGGAGGAGGAATGACTCCCTCAGCCTCACTCATATCCCCCCAGCTGCTCCAAGATGCTTCACGTCACAGTGTCACCTGAAGAAAGAGGCTTTGCCCAAGGAGAAAACAATGCTGTGTCAGTTCAATGTGTCAACACACATATGCACACACACACATGCACAGGTGCACACACATGCACACACACATGCACAGAAACATGCACACACACATGCACAGGTGCATACACAGTTGCACACACACAAAGATGCACACACACACGCACAGATGCACATATACACACACGCCGTCGAAGGCCTCCTTCCCTCCTGTGGAATGGATTACGCCAGCCCTGCCCCATCCTCCTCTCTGGACCACAACTGAAACAGCCCAGGTACTGCTTGATTCAGTAAATGCCCCTGGAGGGTTGGTAGTGGTTGTGGGTGAATTCCTGCATCTCACTATGATCCTTCCCAGAGCCTTTTCCTCACAGGCTTCAGGCAGGCTAGGCTGCCTGACAGTCACCATGGCAACAGGCCTCTCTTTATGCCTTCTACACATGTAGAGGGCTTCATTGCTGGAGTGGGGGCCCCTGACCAGTGGCCCAGCCAAGGCTCAGACTCTGGGTCCACCTTCCTGGGTCGTTCCAAGGTCGTTGTCTTCTGCTAGGTATCAACCATGTACGAGGGGCAGGTGGAGCTCCCCTTGTCCAGGCCTGACACCCAGGCTTACTGTGGAATTAAAGAGCTGTGGACAGTAGCTGCTCAAAAGGAAGGTGACAGATGAATTCCTGAACATCCAGGTTGTCAACAGCCAAAGACAAGATGGCCACCTGGGAGAGGAGCTGGGAGCCAGTTCTGGACAAATTCAAGTATGTTTATTGTAGGGTAACCAAGATGACACAGACTGAAGTGAGGCAGGAACCAAGAAAGTAGGGATACACAGGAAGAAAAGTGTCATAGGGAACACATGTGGACTCAATGCACATTGTATAGGAAAGGGGGTAGATGCAGTCTGTGGGGCTGTTTTAGCATCAGTGACACAAATGATTGGAAGAGAAAAGGCCGCCATAATTTCTTCCTCTTCCTCATGTTTTGGTAAAGTTTCCTAAGCACCTAAGCCTTTCAAAGGTGAAAGGGGCTGCCTTTGAGGAGGTGAGTTCCTCGTCTACAAAGATAATCAAGTGGCAGCTACATGGCCACTGGGTGGGCATCTGAGTGTGGGTTGGGGCTTCTAGTGTCCCATCCAAACCTGACTGGCCCCGCTGCTGTCCTGTGAGTAGCTGTGACATGTATCCCATGGTGCTCTCACCTGTAAAATGAGGAATTGAGCTAGGCATGTCTCAGAACCTGTCTGCTTTACAGCCCTGTGTTCAGACCTCGTTTTCTAAACCTGATCCTAATGACAGAGGCTTAACTTTATAGGTTGAAGGCACTTCCTATTTTTCTGAGCACTTTCACATCCATTATCTTGATATTTCTTCCCCATTACTCTGTGAAGTAAATAGAACAGATCAAATTTCCGGGGCAGAGGGGTTGAAGGGGATTTTCCCAAGGTTCCTAGTGAGTTAGCAGCGGAGGCAACATGGATGCCAGGTCTTGGGACGGCCAGTCCAACACACTGTCTGCTTGTGCCTGCTTTTGCCCAGGGCAGGTTTGCTGGCTTTTCCACCATGGGCAGATGATGCCACAGAGAGGGGTTATCAGTGAGCAGTACCATGCAACATGCAGTGTAGCAGAAACAACAGCTAAGTAAAGTAAGCAGAGTTTCCAGAATTAAAAAAATATATATATTTCTATATCTGGTTGTCAGTTGTTCTCAACTTTTGGACTTTTCTACTAGGTAAAATTTGAAACACTAAAATGAAGTTGCTAACAATATGTGATGTGAATACATGAGTTCTGTAAAAGTGACTTGTGCAAATGGATCTGAGTGGGATATATGCTGAATAATAAAAATGTGTAATAAATCTTAACTGGTCTTCCTTAAAACTCTTAGTGGGAGTGTGGAGATGGGAGGGGTTGGCCAATAGGTCTGCTTAGCATTGCATCCAAGCTGCAAATTCAACAGGCAGAATGTTCCTTGGGAAATTGAAACATTAAATGCAGAATAAGATCTCACTGCTCTGATTCTTTATTCAGGCCCCTGGGGAATAATGTGTCCCATATGACGACTCAATAAGCTCTAACATCTTCTCCATGTGCTATAGGAAAGCCCCCTTCTCTGTTTTAAAATCACCATGTCTCCTTCTTTTATTAAGTTCAGTGGGAACAATGAATGCAGATTTGAAACCATACCATATATATGTATATGACAGACCCTTCAGTGGATTACAACTTTCCATAAGGAAAAGTCTAAAGCATTCAGTGTTTAGACTGAATGTATGATGTGGAACACATCATACAGGGTGGAAGTAAGGGAAACTGACGATGGAAGAATGAGGCTAAGGGTTCATCATGCAGATGTCCCATCTCACCTTTTCAAGAAACCAGAGGACTTTGGACTGAGTCCTTTTGCTATAAACAGGTCGACCTGTGGTCAAGCTGGACTTAGGGGCAGCCTTTGTGGTGCTGATGGTGAGGCACAGGAATCTGGGACCACTGAGTCCCATATGTAAGGTATCCAAGGTACCATGAAGTTCTGGGCATTTGTTAGAAACCCTGACCATGGTATTTGACACTTACTCACATTGGGTGTTGGAACTGTTGGGCTGGGTGGCAGACGGTGTGCTGCTGGGGAGAGAGAGGCTGTGCTGGTTTGTTGGGCCATCCTGTTGGCATAAGCAAAGCCCGATATTCTCCATTTTTGCTCTGTTCACTGAATTTCTGGCTCCTTTTCCTAGATGCTGAAGTTGATCCACATTAGGATAGTCTGGTCTGAACATTGTTGCAGCAGCCCTTGTAAGTGGTCTTTCAGGGTCTGCTTGCCCACTTCTAGGGTCTCAGGCTGTGTGGGCTACCTGGGATGTTTGGGACAGAGCCAGTGTTGGAAAGTTTCATCCTTATGTGGGGCTGAACTACACTTCCTTCCATTACCCACTGTTGGTTTTAGTTCGTAATCTGGAGCTATACAAGTTAGGTCTAGTGTCTCTAATGAGCCACCCCCTCACATACTTGAAGACAGATGCTCCATCTCACCTGATTTCACTTCTCATGACATGGTTTTCAGATCCTTCACTACCCTTGCCATGCTCTCCTGGGTGCACATGAGTCTTTCTTTGCTATGTTTGCACTATGATGACAGATGTAGACTCAGAACTACACAGGAAGAGGCTTCTTGTCCTAGGCAGGAGCTCCAAGCCCTGAGAGGAACATGCCCTTTCTTTCAACCCATGCTCCAGGATAGACAGCCCTGCTCTGTCAGCCTTCGTCACATGGAAGAGGAGGAGGCAGAAGCTTCCCAGGGTATACCCCTGAGAGCAGAGCCCTTGCGAGGGCAGACATGAGACCGGAAGTCAGGACATTGCTCCTGTGACCACAGACCCAATGACCACATGATAGAGATGTCTATCTTCCCAATTCTTGTGGCCTGAATCCTTCCTGAAATCAATTCAGGGCTCCAGAAGGGCATGGAGTCCACCAGTCTCCCCCTCAATTCCCTCTTCCATGCAGGATATTTTAGATGGTGGGCAAGCACCGAGGTGTGAGGCTGACTCACTCAGCATCTCTAAGCAGACTGAGCTCATTGCAAGCATGGCCAGATAATGTGGGCTGAAGGAGACTGAAGCCTTTTGCTGGGCATCACAGTGATAGCTTCTTAAATGGTGTTTTTAGAACAATCTCATTCATAAAGACGAGCTGTAAGTACAGCAAAACATCATTCTTTTTCCAGAACTATTTCAGAGTATGTTGCTGAAGTGATGTCGATCACCCATGAATACTTTAGTTTATGTATCCTATCAACAAAGACACGCTCTTATGTGACCGGAGGACAACCATCAAAGGCAAGAAAGGAACTGATTGAATCCTCAGCCCCCATTTAAGTTGTGCCAGTTGCCCCAGGAATAATCTTTATAGCAAAAGGATCCAGTCCAAGATCCCACACTGTATTTACTTGTCTCGTCTCTGTAGTGTCCTTCTATCTGGAATAGTTCCCCAGTCTTTCCTTAATGCTTGGGATCTGGATGCTTTTGAAGACTACAGGCCAACTGGTTTGATGCATGCCCCTCACTTTGGCTTTGTAGGACATTTCCTCATGATTAATTTCAGACCATACATCCTTGGCAAGAGTTTCACAGAAACTTCTCATCACATCTTATCAGGTGGTACATGATTCTGTTTTGTCTTGGAATGAGGGATGCTGACTTTGATCACTTGCTTGCAGTAGTGTCTGCCAGGCGTCTCCACCATCAAGCTACTCTTTTCCTCTTTGTAAGTAATCATGTGTGGAGATATTTGGAGACCAGCCTTGTTCACTTATCTATTTTTATCGGTATGAGCTCAGGGTTTTATATCTTGTTCAATGGATTGCAACCTATGATCTTCATTATTTATTTATTTTTGCTCTGTTTGCCTCTGAGTTGGCCAGTAGGAGTCCCTCCAGGCTGGCTTCTGTGTGCTTTTCTCATCTTCCCTTCACACTTTGAGCACGTCCTTACTTCTGGCACAATGAGACATTCCAGGCTCATCTTGTACTTTCCCGCACCAGCCTGGAGAGTCCTCATTCCTTGCAGAGAAGAATGCTATTTAGAAACCCAGATCCAGGAGGTTAGGTGTGCTCATTGGTGTTGGAGTGTCCCTCAGGCCCTCTTGGGGGACAGAGTGAAGAAATATATAGATGTATGTTTACATATAGGTATGTGTACACATAAAGTTGCATTCATATTTACATATTTATTTATTTATTAAAAATCCCAAGTTCACATATATACTATAAATTCTAACACCTCAGGATTCACTTTAGGTTTTTTTTTTCCTCTTTATATTTGTGGCTCCCCTCTCTGCCAGCAGGAATCCTGGCTCTAGTCATCTCGAACATATTTCCTTAATTGATAAATCTCCCTATGTGTAACCAATCTTCCATTGCTGCCATCACTCCTTCCTGGCATGGATGCCCTCCTCATGCAATTTTATCTCTAGCCCGTGCTGGGCTTGAAGACTGCAGGCCAACTGTTTTGATGCATGCCCCTCACTTTGCCCTAAGGCAGAAGCCTTCACCACTCCTCAGGTCTCCACATTCCATGCTCATTGTCTCATGCTGCCCAAGCTCCTCATCTCCGTGGAGCCCCACACACCATGCTGGGTTCAGCCCTGGCCAACCTCTCATGCCTCTGTTACAGCCTCAGCTTCCATATACTGTTGGTCTCCAACACCTCTGTGGGCCACTGCATCTCCCCTCTGCTCTGGCACAGGTCTTCTAGGTCTCCCTAATGGTTTGCAGATTGAATAGTTTAAGCAGGGAAGGAACAGGAAGGAAGGAAGGAAGGAAAGAAGGAAGGAAGGAAAGAAGGAAGGAACGAAGGAAGGAAGGAAGGAAGGAAGGAAGGAAGGAAGGAAGGAAGAAGGAAGGGGAAGAGGAAGGGAAAGGAGAAGAAAGGAGGAGGAGGAAAAAGGGGAAGAAGAAGGAGGAGGAGGAGAAGGAGGAGGAGGAGGGGGAAGAGGAGGGGGAAGAGGAGGAGGAAAAGAAGAAGAAAGGAGGAGGAAGACGAGGAGGAATAGTAGAAGATGAATAAGAGAAGAAAGAAGAAGAAGAAGAAGAAGAAGAAGAAGAAGAAGAAGAAGAAGAAGAAGAAGAAGAAGAAGAAAAAAAAAATATGAATAGAGAGTGCTTCTTGGATCCTGAACTTCAGAGGGTGGGTCCTTCCTCCTCTGCTCCAGTGAAGAGGTAAGGACTGTCACCTGGCAAATGGTGGGACGTGCAAAGGCCCCGTTAGCCAGGCAACCTGTATGTTGGCACATTAGGGTAAAATGCAGTGGGGATGGAGGCTGCCTTTGGGTAAAATGTAGATTATCCCATTCTGAGGCACATTAACGAAGTGCTAATTGTGCTTTCTGAATGCAATTTGGTGCCAGTTGCAGGAATAACTCTGGCACCTGCTTGGACTTTAGACTTGCAGATTAACTCACATGGAAAGAGTAGAAAAACAGGGAATAATTTGTTCTCTAATAAGCCACTTGGAAGCCAACTCATTTCTACAGTTGGTGTCAGAAAAGTGCAGCTCAGTGATTGGAACAGGAAACTGTGTATCTGGTACGTAGAGTTCTGTGCTGTATCTGCCAGGACTTGCTGAGCAACTCACCTCACTTTGCATCTACTGGCCTCAAGTAACCTTCCCGCTATTAGGGATAAGAATACTTTTATTCAGTTTGGACAAACTGGATCTGAAGAACCCAGTTTTGCATCTGTCACTTATAGTCACATGGACAGCTCTGATAAATATGCCCAGAAGGCAGGAAAGCAGGAAGTGAGTGTCTGCGTTTATGAGCAATTCTCAGGGATGTGATTCTCAAAGTGGGGACCCTGTACCAGAAACATTGTCATCACCTTGGATGTTGTTGGAGATGTAAATCCACAGGCCCCACCCAGACCTACTGCACCAGAAACTGGGGGTGGGGTCTAGTAATCTGTGGCTTAACACACCCTCTAGGTGATCTGATGCACGATGAAGTTTGAGAAGCACTGACTGTTCTAGGAAGTGTGGATCCGTCAAGCAGTGTTTACTGAGTATTAAGTTACTTAAATGGTTACTGGGGTCAAACTATGTGCCCTATAATGTGTTAGGCACTATGGGTTGAATAATTAACAAGATAGCCCTCACAGAGCTTATTGTTTAATAAGTGATGCGTTAAACAAGCAAACAGGTGTAATGCTGGGAATGAAAAAGCAGGTGCTTGGAGGGTCAACAGTGCAAGGTGCTTGTTTAGGTAGGGCAGTCAGAGAAGGCCACTCAGAGGAAGTGGCATTGATGCCTTAGCCATGCTGTCAGGAAAACCAGGGAACATTGGCTGGAGGGAGGTGCACTGTAGGGGCATTTGTGCCAGATGAAGATGGGACTTGAAGCTCAAAACTGCAGGAGCCTCTCCCCATCCTTCCTTGCCTTTTCTGAGACAACCCTGGAGGAGGGGCGGTGGTTCCCTGGCACAGGAACTCTGTTTATCATCTAGCCGAGTGGAGATAGCATCATCATCATTTTCCAGGGGCCAGATATTTGCAATATTAAAAAAGAAATCATGTGATTTGCTGACAGCACATAATGGGTAATTCAAGGGGCCTTATTATTCCTATACATCATATCTGGCTTGTGATAGGCAGCGAGCTGTCTGGCATAGAAGGAGAGCACACATGCCTTCAGTTTGGAATTTTTCCTTCCTAAGTGACAACGGACAGCTAAGATCCTGTTTGGATGGGTGGCCTCGAGTCTTCATTAGGGCCCACTTGGTGCTAAGAGATGCAGTTGAGGGGCCCTCTGAAGGTTGGGACCGACTCATGGCTGATCGACCCAAGGTCTCCTACAGAGAGAGCAGCCAGAGATAGCACTCCCACACCTGCTGACTGTTGACCTGGTGCGGGCAGGGCATGAGGTGTGCTTCTCCTCCTACTGGGGTTGGTCAGAGGCTCTATTTTATAGTTTTGAGATGACGGCACATCTTCATCACTAAGCAATATTTCTCATTCTCTGTGTGTCTGTGTGTGCACGTGTGTGTATGTGTGCATTTTTTATCCACTTGGGCAGCATTCTTCACCATTCTTGGGCAGGCATTTGCTTTCTCAGAACAGCATCTGGCAGAGAAGAAGACAACTGCGGAATGAATGGATGGATGCATGGATGGATGGGGAACTGCACTGAAAGTCAAGGAGCGCAGGTCTTCAGAGCAGAAGCAGAGTTCACATCCCAGAGAGGACAGCGCCCTTGGTTGTGCTTGGTTGGGACTGCCCCATTATATTTGGAGACCTACACTGGGGGTTTCTCAGCTCTTGGAAGGGTGACCTCAGTGGCTAGGTGGCATATGCCTAGCACTGAGCCTAGCACATATTAGGCAACCAAAAAGCTGCTGTTGCATGACTGCATTCAATCATTATTTTTCAGGTCAGGGATTATTATTTGTAACATATCAACCTTCCTGGGCTCTCCCTGGCTAGTGTAGAGTGGGATGCAGGACAAGGCAAAGCCCAGAGCGGGATGCTCACCTCCTGTTTACCCCTCCAAGGAATATCACAGATAGTGTTGTGGGGAAAGAGACCCCAGAAAGGATGCAGGAGCATGAATCTTTCCCGGATTGGCCCAGGGCTTTTCTGTCATTTGCCTGTGCATCTTTTGCACGTTTTTTTCTCCTTGGAAAGCAAATATTGCCTTGTCTGTTTGCCTACATCTGGTCTTAGGACACTGCCCAGCTAATCACTTTGAGGCAGTGAGGGGCTGGAACAATTGCCCCTATTGATCACATGATTGGGAAACTCTGAATATACCTGCCTTTCCTCTTAGCTCTTGGTCATCCTGAAGGAGGCTAGGAAGGCCCATCTGTATAAGGGGGTAGGTAATTGGCATGAGATGAATAAGTCTGCACAGCATTATTTACAATAGCTGAAAAGCAGAAGCAACCCAAGTGTCCAGTTATGCACTGACGGGGGAATGAATAAACAAAATGTGGTAAGTACACATGTGGAATTGTTATCCAGACTTTACAAAGAAGGAAACAGTGACACATGCTGCAACATGGATGAACCTTGAAGACATGTTAGAAAAAATAAACTAGTCACAAAAGGGCAAACACTGTTATGATTCCACTTATATGAGATATCTCGAATGGGAAAAATAATGAAGACAGAAGGTAGAAAAGAAGTTACCAGGGACCAGGGGGAGGGGGGAGGGGAGAATGGGGAGTTGTTGTTTAGTGAGTGTGTCATTTCCATTTGGGAAGATGAAGAAGATCTGGAGATGGATGGTGCTGATGGTTGCAGAACAGTGGGAATGCACTTAATGCCACTGAACTGTATACTTAAAAATGGTTACTTGGCAGGCTGAGGCAGGAGAATGGCATGAACCCAGGAGGTGGAGCTTGCAGTGAGCCAAGATCGCACCACTGCACTCCAGCCTGGGCAACAGAGTGAGACTCTGTCTCAAAAAAAGAAAATGGTTACAATGGTACATTTTATGCTATATTTAATCACAACTTTTGAAAAAGTCTGCAGAGGAGAGACTTGGTGATATAGTTTGACTGTGTCCCCACCCAAATCTCATCTTGAATTGTAGCTCCCTTAGTCCCCACACGTCATGGGAAAGACCTGGAGGGAGGTATTTGAATCATGGGAGTGGGTTTTCCCTTTCCCATGCTGTTCTTGTGATAGTGAATAAGTCTCACAAGATCCGAAGGTTTTATAAAGGGCGGTTCCCCTGCACATGCTCTCTTCCCTGCCTCCATGTAAGACGTGCCTTTCCTTCTCCTTTGCCTTCCACCATGATTGTGAGGCCTCCCCAGCCATGTGGAACTGTGGGTCCATTAAACCTCTTTCATTTACAAACTACCAGTCTCAGCTATGTCTTTATTAACAGTGTGAGAACAGACTAATACACTTGGTGTCGCAGGTTGTGCCTTCTGGATGCAGATGCTGGGATGGAGTTTGGTCTGTGAGATGTTGTTAGGGATCAATACCTCTGAAAGGAAGGGGAGGAAGTAGGACTGAGAAGAGGCAGAAGCTGAATTGAGTCTGTCACGCAGACCCTCAAAAACCTTGGAAGCTTTGGAGTGTGAATTGCCCATCAGGACAAAATGACCAGGCCTCTGATGCCTGTGCCTCTCTCAGACACCTGATGTGGCTCAGTTGAAGCTGACCTTGAAGGAGCTGTCAGTTTTGGGGTGGGGAGGGGAGGGTCTCTACTGACCACAGAAATGGGGAATCTCAGTGGCACTTTTCTGTCTACCGCAGTGGGGAGATAGCAAGTCAAAGAGTCCTATGCAGAATGGTTAAGCTGTTGATGCCTTTGTTTAACAGGTTGGTGCCTCTGATACCCTGTCGTGGGGTGAAGTCACTTGCACATCCAGTGAGCAAGTCTAGAACCATCTTCTTCCAATTCTCAGCCCACGCCCCTTGCAGCTTTCCTTGCCAGTCAATGCTCAGATCCTACACTTGGCTCAGTCTCTCAGCTGTGGGGTAATCAAACCCACCACACTACCTTGTGGAATTTCCAGAAAGATAAAGTCAGATAGTTTAGCTTTATGCAAACACAATACTCTGAATGACTCAAAAGGAAAAACAGGATTATTCCCAGGTCAAATGGGGAATTGGTAATACAGCAGTAATAATAATTCAGAAATGAATGGATCTGAGTGCTAATTCAACAGGTGCTTCACTAGGAGTGTTTGAGCAGATCATGATTTTTATACTTTATGCCCCATGCATCTGATTTGCCACACATTTGCTGAGCACCTATTAAGTGCATAGCACTCTATGGGATACAGAGAGGGAGATAGGAGGGTCCCAGCCCTGGAGTATGTTCCTTCCCCTGCAGAGGCAGGACAAGCTAACAGCTGCACCAGGCAGCATCTGAGCAAGATGAGGGCAAAGGTGCTGGGCCCTGCATCAGCCTGAGCCCTCCGAAAAGCACTGCTTCCCCATGTTCCACTCAAGGGCCATGAACTGTCTATCGAGCAAACTTTTAATGAAAAATAACAGTTTAACCAAAAAGTCAATATCAATTTCTCTGCCCCAAGTCACAAAGATTTTCAATCCTTCAAACTCCATCTGAGCATCTGTGTCCAGAAGCTCAACCTGCAAGGCCAGATCTCTCCTCTGCAGACTCATTTCTATCCCACAGCAAGTTGTCACAGTCTGTAAACAGGACCTTCCCGGACACTCCCACAGAATAACAAAAAGGGACGGTGTGTGTTTCCTAGGGTGAAACTGGGTGGCCTAAAACAGCAGAATTGTGTTGTCTCACAATTCTGGAGGCCAGAAGTCTGAAATCATGGTGTTGGCAGGGCCAGGCTCTGGGTTGCTGCTAATCCTTGGTGTTTCAGTAGGTGCATGACTCCAATCTTGCCTTCATCTTCACATGGAGTTCTCCTTGTGTCCCTGTATCTTCACATAACAGTTGATATGGTTTGGCTGTGTCCCCACCCAAATCTCATTTTGAATTGTAGCTTCCATAATCCCCATGTGTTGTGGGAGGGACCTGGTGAGAAGTAATTGAATCATGGGGGCAGGGTTTTCCCATGCTGTTCTCATGATAGTGAATAAGTCTCATGAGATCTGGTGGTTTTATCAAGGAGAGTTCCCCTACATATGCCCTCTTGCCTGCTGCCATGTAAGACATCGTTGTGCTCCTCCTTGCCTTCCGACATGATTGTGAGGTCTCCCCAGCCATGTGGAACTGTGAGTCAATTACATCTCTTCCCTTTATAAATTACCCAGTCTTGGGTATGTCTTTATCCGCAGCATGAGAATGGACTAATAGAACTTTATTAGCACGCTCCAGTATGACCTATCTTAATTAGTTACATCTGCAATGACCCTATTTCCAAATAAATTCACATTCTGTTGTACTGGGGATTGGGACTTCAATGTATCTTTTTTAGGTAAGACGTGATTCAAACCAAAACAGGAACCCAGAAAATATATTAGCTTTCTTGTAGACACAGGCCCAGGAGTAGTTGGGTGTGTCTGACATGGGGGTGTTTTTCTGTGACAGTGTGTGTAAGGTACGTCATAGTTCTAAGTTGATGGAACACCAGAATCTGCAGACTTTGCCAAACATTCACATTGAACTACTATTTACATTTTTATTTTCAAGCCAATTATTTAAGTACAATTGGCCCTTGAACAATACGGGGTTAAGGGGTGCTGAACACCCCCACATAGTTGAATATCCAAGAATAACTTTCAATTCCCTAAAACCTTAACTACTAAAAGTCTACTGTGGACTGGAAACCTTACAAATGACATAAACAGTTGATCAACACATGTTTTGTATGTTATATGTGCTTTATACTGTATTTTTACAATAAAGTAAGCTAGAGGAAAGATATTGTGATTAAGAAAACCTCAAGGAAGAGAAAATATATTTACTATTCGTCATCATAACAGTTTTATCCTTGTTGTCTTCACGTAGAGGAATGGGAGGGGTTGGTCTTGCTGTCTTGGGGTGGCAGAGTTGAAAGAAAATTCACATCTAAGCGGCCTTGTGCAGTTCAAACCCGTGTTGTTCAAGCTCCACTGTAAAAGCATATGCTTTGATGATGGCCTCAAGCATAGTTGGGATATTCTTGCCTTTCAGACTAGGATGCTAAATGTCGCAAACACTTTTTTGAGGGAAGGCCATAATTTAAGAAATGCTGTCCCAAGAACTGAGCTGTGAAAAGGAGCAGATTTAATGGGTTTGTTCCTTTTGACCTGCTGTGGGTATTTGCTGGCATTTTGTTTTTAGTAGCATAAATGCTTACCTATCTCAGCTTGTGATTATGTCTGTGTATTAGTCCGTTTTCACGCTGCTGATAAAGACATACCTGAGACCGGGAAATTAACAAAAGAAAGAAGTTTAATAGACTCACAGTTCCACATGGCTGGGGAGGCCTCGCAATCATGGCAGAAGGTGAAAGTCACCTCTCACGTGGTGGCAGACAAGAGAAGAGAAACTGTGCAGAGGAACTCCCCTTTATAAAACTATCAGATAGTGTGAGACTCATCCACTGTGACAAGAACATCACGGGAAAGACCCAGTCCCATGATTCAATTACCTCCTACTGGGTGCCTCTCATGACACATGGGAATTGTGGGAGTTACAATTCAAGATGAGATTTGGGTGGGGACAGCCAAACCATATCAGTGTGTGTGTGCGTGTTGTGTGTATGTTAGGGTGTTGGTATTATTCATTTCCATTTCTACTTGTTGTTGGTGTGTGAGGTGTGAGGCAGCACATAGGGAAGATACCATGCATTTGAAAGCTCTCTCCAAAACAATGAATGTCAAAAACTACATGGAGGCTGGCAGGCATTCTGTCCCTCAGCGAAGGAAACACTTAAAGGTGACTGAGCAGAGTGGTGCTGACTGTACCCCCTGGCCATACCCCTGACCCTGGAGTGAGCAGATCTCTAACCTGGCTGCTGCTTCTTTCTGGGACACTCCTTCCCTGTTCCCAGGAGATGCCCTGGCTCAAGGGCACTTTCCAGAGTGGAACTTTCTGCTGCTTCCTAAAGTTCTTCCCAGCCTAGTTGCTAAGCAATGCTGGTGCTCACCAGAGGGGCTGCTCCTGCTCTGGGCATGGGTTCACCATCCCATCTGCAATTTAAATTCCCTGACAGGCAGAGGCAGCCGAGCTGTTCACTGGAGATTGCAAAAACTGAGATTGAAATACAGGGAATATCCAATGCCTCGAGCCCTTCATAAATTTTCCTTTGATAGTAACTGGGAGAGAGATGAGAAAAGAGGGAGTGAGAAGGTGCCAGGGAGGGGAAAGCATGGTAATTTAGACCGACACACTAGGTTTACCTTTGATCAGTGTTCTCCATTCCCCCTTTGCCCCAGTGTGTGCTCACTCTCAATCCTCTCTCCAGACTTTCTGGCTGTCTCCATTCATCTCCCTTATCCCACCTTGTTAGTGAGCTTCTGAGCATCTCTTTTTCTTTTCCCATGGCTGTCTGGACATGAAGAAGCAGGGACAAAGCCACTGACTGGTTAACAGGACCACACAGGTTCCATTGTCGCCAAGTCCCCAGGGGCCCCTCTCCTGGGGTAGCCTGCAGCCCTCCAGGGCCTGGCAATGAGAAGCTCCCTTGGCAATGCCCAGAGCTACAGCTGTCTTGACAATGGCTGGACAGCCTGCTGGGGCCCCAGCTGAAATTCTTGGGGGCACCCAGGCTCCTCGGAGCCCAGCAGAGCCCCAGGGGAAGCTGTGCCCCTCAGCCCCCTGCAGCTGACTTGTAGTGAAGGAGGCGTGGAGTTGGGCTGCACCATCTCTTCAATTTCTCAGCTCAGATCCGTGAGGCATCAGAATCAGGCACTGCCAAGGAGCTTGCAGAATCTGCCTCGCTGGAGATTGGATTCTGGGATTAGTTCTCTCCTTCAATCTTTCTCCTCTCCCATTTTACTCTTTGGGTCCTGTCCTTTTAGTCTCAGTGTCCTCTCACTTAAAAAAAATCCTCTTTCATTTATTTTTCTCCCTATTCCTCAAACACCACTCTTCAGTCATTGGACATTCCAGGTTCTGCCAAGGAGACGGATGGACAGCTGGGCTCAGGACATTGCAGTCTAAGGCAGACAACTGTGACCAAAGCTGGCTCATGGAGACACTGGCTATTCCCACTGACCCGCCACCCTTGGGCCCTGCCCGGTGGCCTGTGGACAATAGAAACTGGCCTTAAGGAGCCTTCAGCCTTCAACTGGGTTATTTGTGCCTAGTGTGCTGTAAGATTAGGGCTGACAGACAAAAGTACAAAGATCTTGGGTGTTGAGGGAAGTTAAGAAGAAATGAAGCCATTTTACACTTACTAGGGGGGCTATAATCAAGAAACAGAAGATAACAAGTGTTAGTGAAGACAAAGAGAAATTGGAACTGCCATACAATGCTGGCGGGAATACAAAATGGTGCAACCTCTGTGAATAGTTTGACAGCTCTTCAAAAATATAAACACAAAATTACCATAGGATCTGTCAATCCTACTGCTAGGTAGATCCTGAAAAAAAAATTGAAGGCAGGGATATTTGCACATCAATTTTCATAGCAGCATTATTCACAATAGCCAAAAGGCAGAAGCAACCCATGTATCCATTGATGGATGAATGGATAAGTAAACTGTGGTATATCCATACAATGAGATATTAGTCATCAAAAGAAAGGAAATTTTTATATATGCTACAGCATGGATAGACTTTTTGAAAACATTGTACTAGGCAAAATATGCTAGACACAGAAGGACAAACGCTGCATATTCCATTTATATGAGAAACCTAAAATAGTGAAATTCATAGAGACAAGGTAGGTTAGAGGTTATCTGGGGATGGGTACAGAGTTTGCACTGGGGATGATGAGACAGTGGTGATGGTTATGCAATATTGTGAATACACTTAATGTCACCAAATTGTATGCTGACAAATGGTTAAAATGATAAAAAAGAAGTTATGCATATTTTGCCATAATAATAAAAAAGAGTGGCATGAGGCAGCCAATGTGGTGAGGGGGAGCTGGGAGGAACTCCTCCTGTGATAAGAGGGAGGGTGGGGAAGGCGGAAGCAGCCATCAGAATGTCAGTGCTGTAAGGCACCGGCCTTGCTAGTGGGGAGGGCAAAGGGACACCACATGTGGAGACGAGGCTGAGAAATAGGACTGAACGCTGAGCGTGAGTGTGAGTCTGTGCCACATGTGATGTCAGGAGAGGGCGTGAGTTATGCAGGTTGCCAGGTAGAAGTGAATAGGGTCCTTACAGAGCCTGGACTCCTACTCTTAATCTGCAGATAACAAAACCAAGACCCAGAGATTTTCCCAGAGTTTGGAAGAAAAAGAAAAAGGAGGATGAGTGTTTGGTCATTCCATGGGGGGTTCGATTTCAGCCAAATGACATTCCTCCCAGGCCCTTCCCAATATTAGTTTCAAATGAAGTTCTGCGGAGGAGCTGATGGGAGGCCAATGGAGATGACCTAAAAGGCAGCGCTGGTCTGGAGGGTGTATTGATCAGGGTCTGCAAGTGTTGTTGTCCAGCCTTCTCCTGCCACCTCCCTAGTTTCCATCTCCTGCCATCTCCCTAGTCCTTCCAGGGCATCAATCACCCCCTCACCTCTGTTCCAAATGGAGCCTTGGAGACCTGCAGCTGTGGCATGCTCTGTCCCTGTGGACGGGAGAGCAGGGGGAGAAATAGGCTGGAGCTGCTCACCTGAACAGCTTGACACCAAGAATGAGGAGCTCAGTCCAGATATGGGGGTTTGGAGAAAGCTTGCTGGATGGCAGGCGGTATTCTCAGAGCTGCAGGTGGAGAACGGGACTTAGCATCCATAATGCTGCTGGAGCTGGAATTGTGACTGGATTCTGTCTCATGGTGTCCAGTGGTTTGTCTTTGTCTCTCTCCGCCTCATACTTGCCTTCTTTCTCCACCTGCTCCTGTCTCTTTAGTCCTCCCTACAGGAAGCCCCAGGCAGCGGTTTCTGAGGCAGCGGCCACGGATGGATTCCAGCCATATTCAAAGCCACTAGCCCTGTTTTCTCAGGTGAGCCAGACGTGCTCTCTTCCACCATTTGATCTTTATGCTGCTCATGCAGCTTGTTACAAATAGCTCAACCTTCCCCGTGTTGACTGCAGCGCTGGGACATTACAGTAATGTGCCCATTCAAATCAAGTGGATGCAAAGATCGCTATAGCAGCTTTTAGCCACGGAACATTTAGCCTTCAATAATAGCATTTCGGGTCCTTCGGGGACATTCCTCTGCTGATGCACCTGGGATGCCTTTTTCCTCCTCCCCACCACAACCCCCAGAACTAAGGAGGGGCAAACATGACTTTTGTTGATGAGGAAACAGAAATTCTAGTAAGGGAACGTCATGCAGAAAATAAGAGGATTAGGCCTGATAGGGCCACGATGATCATGATAATAATAACAACAATAATTTTGTGCACTACTATGCTGCTTACTGGGTGAAGGAGTTTACTTGCATTGGGGCAGGTTTTACACCCCCAATTTCTGGATAAGGTCAGTGAGGCTGAGGGGGTCAGTAGCTGTCCTAGGCACAGGGAGAATGCCACCTTATAGTTTGTTCACCAGTTATTCCCAAAGCCTATGCTTGTGATCTGACAAGGAAAGCAACTCAAGGCTGTCTCCATGGACATTCTAAAATCAGAGAGAAGCTTCCTTTCCCTGCCGCCTCCAAGGCCCCATGCTAGGACCCTCCGGCTGGTGCTGTCTAGGGACCTCTTCCCTGGTCCCTCCTGCCTTCCCCGAGCCTCCCCTCACCCCCATCCTGCTCCAGCCTCAGCTGGTATCTTTGGTGGATTTTCACTGAATATGTTGTCTCCACCACAACAGCATTTTTTTTTTTTTTTTTTTTTTTTTGAGACGGAGTCTCGCTCTGTCACCCAGGCTGGAGTGCAGTGGCGCGATCTCGGCTCACTGCAAGCTCCGCCTCCTGGGTTCACGCCATTCTCCTGCCTCAGCCTCTCCGAGTAGCTGGGACTACAGGCGCCCGCCACCACGCCCGGCTAATTTTTTGTATTTTTAGTAGAGACGGGGTTTCACCGTGGTCTCGATCTCCTGACCTCGTGATCCGCCCGCCTCGGCCTCCCAAAGTGCTGGGATTACAAGCGTGAGCCACCCAACAGCATTTTTATTTGCACATCCTTAGGGATGCCTTGTCTGGAGGAAGGAGTCCGTGGGATTCTCCAGAGGTAAGAGGGAAACACTGCACAGTGGGGGTCCCAGCAGGGGCGAGGAGCAGGGGAGATGGCCGGAGGCTCTGTCTCCACCCTCTTCTTACCACTGCCCATTTCCAGGGAAAGACAACCCAGCCAGAGCAGGGCAGTGGCACCACCGTTTGCTAATGCTGTAGCATACTTGGTACTTCGATGAATTTTCCAGGACATGAGAGGCCCATGTAATAAATAGGTCAGGAAACTGAGCCACAGAGAGGACACGTGACTTAGCACAGGGGAAAAGAGTGGTTGAAATTGAACCAGATTCCAGGAGGCCTCATTCCCAGTCCTGTACTCTTCCTGCGGAGACACCATGCTTTGAACCAGGCTCAAAGTTGCCAAAGTGAACATTTTAAAACTTTTCCCAGGGCTCAAGAGATGGCCGAGTAAAATCTCCAGACACTGCGGCTCCCACAGGCTCCTTATTGGGCCATTCACTTCATGGGCACAGTTTGGTGGTTGGGGTGAGAGGAGCTTCGTGGAGAGGACAAAGGATGGGGAAGGAGCCTAAATCCCAAACGCAAGGATTTTGTCCTAAATCCTAAATGCAAGGATCCCTTCCCTTTCCTCACAGAGTTCAGGTAGCCCCTCTTCCTTCTCCTCCCAGGTTCTATTCCCTCCTGTCTGAGTCCTCAGAGCACCCCGGAAAGGCGAGGGCCTCTGGTTGCTTTCGCGGCGGCAGGCTCTTCTAAGCCGGTTTCTCTGGCGGGTGCGGGCGGCTGCGGGTTCCAAGCTCGGGCTCTGAGCCGGGCCAGGCTCGCGCTTCCTCGTTCTAGCAGCAGAGGGCGCGCCTGTCATTGGAGAAGGAACGGCGCGGCCGCAGCCCCTTCCTCGACCGCGTCAACTCCCGGCTGCCTGGGGACTGGCGCGGGAAGCCCGGAGCAGTGGCTTTGCGGAGGGCGACCTAGGTGGACGAAAGAGCTTGGCACACCGTGTGTCCCCAGGCCCGCTTCCTCCGTGCGCCTCTGTCATCTGCTCCATCTCTGGGAAGCAAAGGGACTTGGGGTGTGGCAGAAAGAGCAGGGATGCAGCGGCTGGGTCACTTGGATGGTGTCCTCACCTGAGGCCAGGCCACACCTAGGCCTCCCCACACGCTGTTCTTATAGGAGTGCCACCAGGACTCACTCCAAAAAGGAATGGATGGCGAGGGTTTGTAAACGGGACAGCACTCTGGAAGTGCAAAGCCTGGGACCTGTCCCGGTGGCCTTGGCCAGTCCTGGAGCCTCTATGTGCCCAGTTTCTGTGTAATGCAAAGACACTGAATGAGGAGATGGTCTCTAAAACCCCTCCCAGGGCCAGCATCTGGGATCTCATGCTTACATCATCTTGTCCTTCCTTTCCATGGATTCCGCCTGTTGGACAGAATCCACTGACGTGCACCTGCCAGAGCTGGGTGGGGAGGGGCCAAAGTTGTCCTCTGTGAAGTCACATGAGGGGCCCGAGAGCAGCGGGATCGGTCCTCCTGTGTCTCATCTCGCGTTCTTCCTGCTCACGGGAAACAGAATCCCTACCAAGTTTCCATCCTAGAGACAGTCGATGTGACTCATTTCATCCACTGGTGGTCTTGGTTGGCCTCACTCATTGGGTGCAGCACCCCTGATGTGGGAGGCAGGGGTCGGTGGAGGGGAAGCGCTTCCTCCACCCGGGGCCAGGTTGTGGGAAAGGCTGGGAAAACACACGCTCTGGTGCAGGCTCTTCTGTGACCTACGCTGGGCACATGGGAGAAATCCTTCAGCATCCCTGAACCTCAGCCAGTCCATGAAACGAGAGGCTGGAGATGGTGTCCACATCCCTTTGCTGTTTTGATGTCTGCACTTGGTGAATCCTGGTCAAGCACACCTAACCTCTGCCTCTCTGGAGAAGGGAAATGAAGGAGGAGGAGGCAGGGGGGAAAGAGAGACCATTTAGGAGGAGAGCAGAAGTCAGAGGGGAGAAAGGTGGATGGGAGGATGCAGTGGGTGGATTTGCACCTGCTCAGAGGTGGGCAGCTGAGCTTTGAGGAATGTGCTTCCCTGCACTGCATGGCGTGAGATGCTCTGTGTAGGGGATGGGCGGGAAGCGGGGGTTCTGGTGAATTACGAGAATATATCTTGGTAGAAATCCAAGTGTGCTCTCGGTCCATCCATCTAGACAGGATATAACCTCTTAGGACATTCAGAAACTGAAAATAGAGCATGCATGGCTCTGGAAGCAAGGCTGTGTGTGTGTGTGTGTGTGTATGTGTGTGTATGTATATGATGTGCAAATGCACATGCAATAGAAATACAAGCACCATGCAGATTGCATAGGTAGGCATCATCAATAAACATTTATTCAGCACCTACACTCAGAAACTCACGCACATTTACAAGCCCAACATATCCTGCTATACACATGTACAAAAAAGATCACATTGACCCCTAAGGCAAAGAACCGTTTGCTTGAAGAAGCTTCTCTTACAAGATATTAATAAAATACGCAGGCACATTTTAACTTTAAAAACTCTAGAGAAGGAAAGAAGGAGGGTGAAGAGACGGGGCTGGAGGGAGTAATGGGTAAGGCAGGCCTAATCACAAAGTACTTAGCCCACGCGCCTGGGCCTCTCTGTAAGCACCATATTTCACGATACCTTTCACCTGATTTTCCAACTCATTGAAAACACTTTCCAGCTGCTGCTGAGTGACTCCATTTACGGTTTACATGAGCTCACTCTAACAGTGCCCCTGGAAGGTAGTCCCTAAGGAGAGCTATGGGTGGAAATGGAGTTGGAGGCCCTAGATCTTGGAATTTTGGCTGGGGAATGGGAGAAGGCAGAGCGGGGTCATCACCCAAGAGGGAGAGGGTGGGGCAGGCCAGGAGGGATGGTGAGAGTTTCTGGTAACTTCCATGGGCACATCTTGGATAGGAATTCTTTGTGGTGGGTAGTGTAAACTTTTTTCCACTTCCATCACCCCACATGCAGACTCAAATATACAGACATGTGAAATGACATTCAGGGATTTCATAGTACCTCACAGGATGGCTCCCAGGAGCTGGTCCTCTTGCAGATATGTTAGCTATCTGCCTCTGCATTGATGAACAGAGTGTTCCCTTGCAAGACCCCATCTGTCGTAAACACCACCCCCATGGGTCCGCCATGATTCCCTCTGTTCTCTCCTCTCAATCACTGTAATGTGGGTCCCTAATGCTGCAGGCTGCTCCTCTCCCATTTTCCCCTCCTGTCCTTTTTTTCTGTCCTCCTCTGCCTGTGACAGAAGCTTCTGGAAGAAGGAGAAGGCTCTCCTATTAGCACATTTGTATGAATAGATGGGTTTGACAGGGTGCTGGCATGCTGAAGTGATAGATAATACTCCAAGGAGGAACTGAGACACTGAGCAGCTAAGTTGTGATTAGAAAGCACAGGAGAATTTCCAGGAAGGTGAAGGCTGGCTGTTCCTGGTAAGGCATCTGGGGACCTCGTCAGCTACAGGTCAGATACTGACCCCCTCGGCTGGTTAATTCGGTCCATTCCCATTGTAGCCCATAATCAGTCCACAGTCTGGGATCAAAGTTTAGCAAGTCCTCTATGTTTTTCCCACAGAGACAGCGGACCTGAGGACCCCACTATTAGAGACCCCTCAATCTTTGCCTTCAACTCCAAAGCCAGACCCAGATCTGTACGGGCTGAAAGAAAACCTTCAGGGAAACCTCTTGCCTTTGTAGCCATGCCAGTCACAACCCCAGGCTGTGGGGCTGGGCTTCTCCATCTGGTTATGTGGGGATCTCATCATCAGAACTCATCTATATTACCCAGATTAGGTGACTCTGGATTAGCCAGGTGGCGTGGAGGAGGCCTGCTCTTTCCCCACTCCCTCCCTGGAGCATCTGCCTTCAAGGTTTGATCTGCTGTCGGCCCATCCTCCTTGCTCCTAAGCTCCCAAGCTCCCAAGCTCCCCAACTTCACTTAATCAGCTTCCTCTGCTGCCTCTTATTTCCAGCAGGGTGTGGCTGTGCTGGGAAAGAGACTTGGCCCGCAGCCTCACAGTGATTCAGAAGACGCTGAGTGAGGACCTCTGTGTCCCTGCTGCAAGGACCCTGAGATGACCCATCCCAGGACACTCAATCCTGCCTGCAGATGCTAGGCTCTGAGGAGATGCCTGCTATAGCACCAGCACATTCTGCAGACATGTTTTGAAATGTGTTAATAAATAACTGGAGAACAGTATCTGTACAATTACCCAGATTTGCCTGAACTTTACAGGGCAACTAAACAAACAGACATATTATATGTTCGCAGAAAAGCCACAGTACAGAAGGCAAACCGAGGCTTGGTCACCCTGAGGATCAGCAGCCGGATCTTTTTCTGAAACAAATTTCCTGCTAGAGAGTCCCTGATCTCTGTGATGCAGTATTTCCCTAGTTTTTATTTCTACTTCGATGAGGCACCTCAATGTCAGTTTCCTTTGGGAAAAGAAAATCAAATGTCCCCACAGCTTTGTGCCCGATTGTGAAGGAAAATTTCAGCATTGATTGTCTGTCTGGACTTTTGTGGGGAGGAGGCCAGTGGGCCTAGCAAGACCCTTAGCACACCTGGGCCGTCTAGCCTTAAGGAAACCAGACCTGCCGGGAAAACAGAAAAGCTATGAAGAGATTTTTCTCTGCCTTCCTCAGGGGACAGTCTTCCAGAGCAACAATGTACCATGTATTTACAGAAAACTTATTATGTTCAAGGTGCTGGGAGAAGCTAGTTGCAGATACTTAGAGCGGTAAGGCTTTAAGTTAGACATAAGGAAGGACTTTCAGCTATTGGTATTGATATAGTAGGACCCAAGCTTACTTCACAGCTTGCAGCATCAGGAAAGGGTGAGATCAGTCTTGAGAACATTTTGAATAAAGGCTTAGAGGGACTGAATATTGAATGATCCTGTTAACATTTCTCCCCGTCCTCCTCCTGCTTTCCGGGATGATACTGATGTATGATTTTTACTTAAAGCCTTCCCCCATCCTCACAGACACACCTGGAGCCTGGCAGGCCTTGGCATCAGTGGCTGTTGTCATGGCGGGGAGAGCTGAGGTGACCTCTGTGACTGCCCTGGGCACAAGGACCGTGATTCTGTGAATCCTCCCTAAGCCTGCTGGCGGGGCCCCTTTGCTGCCTCCGCAAGTCAGGTTTCCCAGCTCAAGTAAATTCTGGAGGGGATTGACCTAATTTCCAGAGTCTAAAGGGTGACAAAAAGCCCCAGTCAAAACTCCTGTAAGTGGGTGATAAACAGTCTCTATTAGAAAAAATAAGTAACTTCTCCAAAGGAGAGCAGGCTTCCTAAGACCCCCTTGCCTTTCAGAGAGACAGCTCTCTCCTGGGAGGGGGACTCCCTGAGCCTCCCGCTTCAGCCGCTCCAGAGGAAAGGTCTGCCTTGCTGTCTCCGTGCAGCGCTAGCTGCTCACCATTTTCACGGACCACCACAGCCTCCTGATGGACCCCACAGCAGGAAAAGGCTGTGGGAGAGGTCTCCACCCTGCAAGGTGGGGCTGACAGTGGTGCTTGGCCTTTAGAGTTGAAATGTATTGGTTCTCTGCCTTAGGAGGAACAATCACTCGCTCTCTCTCTGTCTCTCTCTATTTCTGTCTCTGTCTCTCTCTCAAACACACATACACATACACTGAGACAGCTATCATCATACCAAATTTACATATTATGGAAACCGAGGCCCAGAGAGGTTAAATAACTTGCGCGGTTTTGTCCAGCTATTAAGTGCGCAAAGCTAGAATTAGAATTGAAGCCCAGTGACGGTTTTCAAATCAAGTTCTCTTTCCCCTACTCTGGAGCTGCGGCAACTTTAATAAGCATAAGAAGTACTTTGAGATCTCGTTCAAATGCAAGTTCTGCAGATCTAGGGTGGGGTGGAGATTCTGCATTTGCAGTAAGTTCCCAAGTAGCAGGGTGTGCTACAAACACCTCAAAGCTGCAGACCCTGGGGAACAGTGCCCATCGAATGGGAGGCGGGAATCATTCTGGAAAATGGGGAGACATAAATACCGAGACAAGCTTAGGTCTCCAAGGAGGCAGGGAGATCAGGAGTGGGAGGAAAGGGCAGTCTGTCTCTCTTTCCTTAGAAGACTTCATGGTTTGAACTTTGCCTCGGTGAGATTTCCTGATATGGGTACAACTTGTGCTGATCTCAGTGGGCATCTGGAGCCAGAGATGACCAGGAATAGGGGCAGACAACATCTGCCAAGTTCCATTCCTGGTTCAAACTTCTAACTTGCCAGCTTGTTCATTCATCTAATGACTCAGACCTGATGGCAGATTGAATTTTCCAAAAATGACTGCAACAATATCTTCCATCCCACATGTTATTCTTACAGTGGGACTTTCCATCTAGAGGTAGGACCTGTATTTCTTCCCCATGAATCTGAGTGGATGTGCGGTTATAGCTGAAGTGATGCTATGGGACTTCAGAGGCTAGGTCATAAAAGGCAATACATTAGGCCGAGCATGATGGCTCACGCCTGTAATCCCAACACTTTGGGAGGCTGAGGCGGGTGGATCACCTGAGGTTGGGAGTTCAAGACCAGCCTGAACAACATGGAGAAACCCCGTCTCTACTAAAAATACAGAATTAGCCAGGCATGGTGGCACATGCCTGTAATCCCAGCCATTCAGGAGGCTGAGACAGGAGAATCACTTGAACCTGAGAGGCGGAAGTTGCTGTGAGCTGAGATCATGCCATTGCACTCCAGCCTGGGCAACAAGAGCAAAACTCTGTCTCAATAAATAAATAAATAAATAAATAAATAAATGGCAATACATTTTCCACTTGGCTCTGTTGGGACACTTGTTCTTGGAATCCAGCCACCATGTTGTGAGGAAGCCCAAGCAGTCACATGGAGAGGCCATGTGGAGGTGTTGTGGCCAGCAGCCCCAGGTGATGCCCCAGCCAACAGCCAGGTGTGTTAGTGAACAGGTCTTTAGATGATTCCAGTACGTAGTCACTGAGTCATCCCAGCCTTTGACTCTTTCCAGCTGAGCCCTCAGACATCGTGGTGCAGAGCGAAGAAATTCTTGTCTTGGCCTGTGATATGGTTTGGCTCTGTGTCCCCACTCAAATCGCATCTCTAATTGTAATCCCCACGTGTTAAAGGAGGGACCTGGTGGGAGGTGATTGGATCATGGGGGTGGTTTCCCCCATGCTGTTCTCATGATAGTGAGTGAGTTCTCACGAGATCTGATGGTTTTATAAGTGTTTGGCAGTTCCTCCTTCTCTCTCTCCTTTTCTTGCTGCCTTGTGAAGAAAGTACTTGCTTCTCTTTCACCTTCTGCCGTGATTGTAAGTTTACTGAGGCCTTCCCAGCCATGCAAAACTGTGAGTTAATTAAACTTCTTTCCTTCATAGATTACCCAGTCTCGGATATTTTTTTATAGCAGTGTGAAAACAGACTAATACACCTTGTTTGAATTCTTGACCAGCAGAATCCTTGAGCATAAAAAAGGGTTGTTTAAAACGCTGATGCATGGCCGGGCAAGGTGGTTCATGCCTGTAATCCCAGCACTTTGGGAGGTCGAGGAGGGCAAATCACCTGAGGTCAGGACTTCGAGACCACCTGGCCAACATAGAGAAACCCCGTCTCTACTAAAAATACAAAAATCAATCAGGTGGCAGGCACCTGCAATCGCAGCTACTTGGGAGGCCAAGGCAGGAGAATTGCTTGAACACAGGAGGTGGAGGTTGCAGTGAGCCAAGATCATGACACTTCACTCCAGCCCTGGTGACAGAGCAAGATTCCGCCTCCGAAAGTAAAAAAAAAAGCCGATGCATTTGTGGTGGTGTATGACACAGCAACAGCAACCCACGCTAGCCCCAAAGCAGGGACTGCCTGAGGCGGTGTGGGTGCAGGGCTCAGGAGGGATTTATAAACAGGTTGGAAAGTGGGTTAACTCCTGTGTTCATGTGCACTATACACATTCAAAGGGGCTTTTCCATACTATGGATGCCTCAACAATTCTCATTTTACAGATGGGAAAATCCTGTTTTCAGATGATTTTCATGCTGAGGATTATGAAGGTTAAGTCCTTGTCAAAGGTCACGCAGGGGCTGAGGTTGCACCAGGATGACTCCTAGCTCTGACTCCAGAACCAAACCTCTTTCCATTAAAGCTATGCTGCCTCAGTTCCTGGCCTCGCTCAGCCCTCGGCAAATAAAACATCACTCACTGCCTGGTGCAAAGCCACGGACGGCTGGAGCCCTCCCCTCGATATGATGAGTTTGAATTTTGTGCCTTTAGCACCTATCATGGAAGAAGAAAAATCTCGAGGGTTGTTTAATAAACAGAGTCAGAGGAAAGCTATAGAATAGGGCAGGTGTTATTTATCAAATATAGGAAATAATATAATCAGGAAAAAATCAATCCTGGGGTGACTATTTTCCAGGAGGGTGAGGATCAGTGTGAGGACTGAGCTCATCGGTGCTCCAGGATTTGAGAGGGGCTGCAGATGGGGAGCAGGTGTTGGGGTCTTTGAGCCTAGTTGGTATCAGGTATTTTTCCCATTTTCTTTGTATCTGCAGAATCTCTCCACGGACTCTGTGACTCAGCACTTGTGGCTCCCAGGCTGCGGCCTTCATTACCTCCGAGTAAGGTGGCAGACTGGTGACCCCCAGCTCTCTCAGGCACATTGTTCCTGCTGTGATTTCAAAGATGGCTGTCAGGTGCTTGTGGACAAAGTGTCCCTGTCCAGTTTGCCTCTGGCCACAGCTCCCAGCCCTTCACGTATCCCTTCCCTGGCTCCTGATAGTGTTTGAATCCTGATGCCATGATATGACCCCACCTTCTTCCTAGCACAAGAGTCTTTGAGCAGAGCTGGTTGGAACCCACGCCACAGAGGCAGCCGTGGGAGGGTGCAGGGCCTGTGCTCTGGGGAGAGGAGTTTTATTCAGACTCCCTGTCTGGCAGGAATGCACCTCTCAAATTCCTGGCAGGGTGGGACCGAAGTAGTCACCCTTCCCCAGAGTCTCATGTGGGGAATGCTCCCTTTCCTGGCATTCTATGTCTGGGTTTCTGGTTAGAAGAGATACTTCTGTCTCCCCCAAAGTCTTCTGCGTCATGCCTTCCAGCCAGCAATTGGACATGATGGGATGGTCATTTGTATGTGTCAGCTTGGTAAGGCTGCAATGTTAGACACTAACCATGGTGTTTCGTAGATGTGGTTAACATCTACTGTCAGCTCACTTCAACTGATGGAGATTGCCCTCTATCATGTGGTGGGGCCTGATCCAGTTGGTTGAAGGCTTTAAGAGCAAAAAGTAAAGTTTTTTTCAGGAAAGAAGAAATTCTCCCTCAAGACTACAGCATGAATTCCTGCCTGAGTTTCCAGCCTGCCCTGCAGATTTCATACTTGCCAACTCTAAAATCACATAAACCAATTCCTCAAAATAAATAAAAAGTAAATATTTTTACACACACACACACACACACACACACACACACCTCCTGCTGGTTCTGTTTCTCTGGGGAACCCTGGCTGATACAGAGAAACCCCTGAGCATAACATTTTTATTCTCCTTAGCAACTCTGACCCAGGAATGGCAGGTGTGATGACAGTGGTGGTGGAGGTGGGTGGAAGGTTGAGGCTGACATGCAAACACACATGCGCACATGTACATTTTTTGAGCCTGTGTCATGTGGACATTATCTGCTGCGCGTAGTAAAGAGGGAGGGTCTGCTGGGAAGAGCACTGGACTGGGGAGCCAAAGGCCAGAGCTCAGGCCTTGGTTCATGACATTTACGGTTCTTCTGTAAAATTGGGGGGAATTCCAAGAATGATTAGGGAAACCAAATAAAATATAAAAGTTACAGCATTTTGTAAAGCACTATGCAAATGTCATTTGGTATCTCTTAATTTTTTAAAATGCAGATTCATTCCACAAATGATCTAAGTTAATTATTTTTGAGAGAGATTCTGACCAATGGGTGGAAATGGACTTGGCTGTCTTCCCTCTGAGTGACAGTTCAGCACTGTCAAATGAGAAGAGAACAAACTGGGGGCCATTTGTCCGAACCAAAGGAAACTGTTGACAGACTTTAAGAGTTTTATCAAGGATGTAAATATGAGGTTATTGAACTTGCTAGAAGGTGGTATTGGGGAAGGAAAGATTCCCACTGGAAGGGGCTTTGGTGGGTATTTAGGCTGTGGGATGTTTGAGAAGGGGCAGATCTAGCCCCTGTGGTCCTCCTGTTCTCCATCATTTCTTTGCCTTCCTTACCTTGATGTTTCAGAGCCAACCCCAGACAGCGACATCTTTGCATCCTCAGCAGAGGGTGGGAGCTGTAGGCAGTTGGCAGGGCTGAGGCTTGTCCTGGGAAGGAGAAAGAGGGTCCACACGGCCAGCTAGAATGCTTAGAGGATTCTCTGCAAAGTGCCCTGTGCGCCCACTCCATATACATGCCCTAGGACCCTAGGGTTTGATTTTTAACTCCTCAGTTGCCTGTCTCTTAGACTAGCTTATGAATTTTATGTGGTCAGAGGCCATCATGACCTGTATCCTGGCACATAATGTTTAATGAATAAATAAATGAAGTCCCAAGGATGCTCAAGCTGCAGGTCATCATTCATTACAGTCACACTCCTGTGTGCACTGCATCAGGAGCCCTGTGGGAAAGTGATGGAGGAAGGGAGGGGAAAGGGAGGGGAGGGAAAAAGTAGGGGAGATAATTAACTAAAGAAAGAAGGAAAATAATTTCTATCCTCCAGGGATTTACAACTTCCACTTGAGGAGGTCAAATATACTCACACAATGCTAACAGTTTGCTCCTACAAAACATAATGAGTTTCATCCTACAGCACCTCACTATAAGAGAATTAGCTGCCAGCCCATGTGCAAGCAAAAGGCAGTCTCTTGAGAAACAAACCTGGAGGTGCCAGGGCAGAGGAGACCAAGTCCATCCTGGATGGGGTAAGGCTGGGTTAATGAGGACTAAACCTAGAGGGAGTGCAATTGGAAAGGGCATCTGAGTGGGGCGTTGGCCATTCTCTGAGCTCAGAGTACACAGGCAAGCTGGGAAAAAGCCCTCTCTGAATCCAGCCAAGACTGATGTGTCAGATCCTGCCCATCTCAAGCTGTCAGGGACCTTCTCCCTTACAGCACATTCAGACGGCACAGTCTTGCATTAATTTAGAGCTAATTGTCAGGTAATGAATTCGATTTGGCTCACCATATTGAAATCCCTTCTGCTCCCAGCTGAACACCAGTAAATCATTTGCATCACAAATCTTCTCTTTGCTGGATGCTCAGCTTGCCCAAGCTGTTGTTCAGACCCTTCCTGCCTCCCCACGTTCCCTGGTCTTTGAAAGCAGCTGAAAATCATATCTCCTTGTTAGAGCCACAAAGCTGAGACTCACGCAAGAAAACTGAGTTTGAAGAGCCTAGAACGATGGTTCTCCAAGTTTGGTCCCCTGAACCAGCAGCATCAGCATCCTGCTAACTCATTACAAATGCACTTTTTCAGGGCCCACCCCAAGCTAATGGAATCAGAAACTCTGTGGTTGGGGCCCAGCAGTCTGTGTTTGAAAAGAGTCTCCAGGTGATACTGATACACACTCAAATCTGAGAACCACTAGTGATATGGCTTGGCTTTGTCTCCCCACCCAAATCTCATCTTATAGCTCTTATAACTCCCACATGTTGTGGGAGGGACCTGGTGGGAGACGATTGAATCACGGGGGCAGGTCTTTTCAGTGCTGTTCTCGTGATAGTAAATGGGTCTCACGAGATCTGATGGGTTTAAAAACGGGAGTGTCTCTGCATAAGCCCTCTTTGCCTGCTGCCGTCCACATAAGAGGTGACTTGTTCTTCCTTGCCTTCTGCCATAATTGCGAGGCCTCCCCAGCCATGTGGAACTGTAAGTCCAATACACCGTTTTCTTTTTGTAAATTACCCAGTCATGGGTATATCTTTATCAGCAGTGTGAAAACAGACTAATACAACTAAATCTCCTAAACTATCCACTAGATCCGCCAGAATGTCCGTGATTCTTCTCCATTCACTTTAACTCCCTGCAAGACCAGCTTCTCTTTCAGGTTTCTGGATTTTCTTAGGGGTTTCTGAATTTATTTTCTACCTCTGAATTAGCTAGAATTAGGTTCAGTTTGGGGGAAAAAGACAGCTATAAGTGACCTAAACAAGTCAGAAGTTCATATCTCTAATGTAAAGAAGTTGGCAGTAGGTCATCCAAAACTAGTGTTGTTTTGTCGAGAGCATGCTATTTTGCAGCTCTGCCAGCCTTAACATGCTGCCTCATGGCCCAGGATGTCTGCTCAGGGTCCAGCCATCACATCTGCATTCCAGCAGGAAAAGAGAAAAGAAGGGAGAAGGGTATGCTTAGTTCTTTACAGAAACTTCCTGGGAGTTGCACACAGCACTTTCATCTTAAATCTCATTAGCCAAAACTTATTTAGCCATACTTGGCTGCAAAGGAGGCTGGGAAATATAGTTGTTACTCTGGGTATTCATTTACCCAGTGGGGAAAAATCAGGAAACCTATTTTTGAGGAAAAAAGGGAGATCATATATTGGCACAGACAACTAGCCACAAATTCTGAGACAAGTATTTCTGCTTCAAAGTCTTCAAGCAAAGTTCTCCATGTTCTTTACATTCTTCAATGCGGGCTTCACAACACATTTATTTCAGGAAGCCTTTTTCGATCACTCTGAGCACTGCTTTTCCTGACAGCCCCCACGCCTGTAGCCCACTACATTCAATTGCCACTGCCTGCTGATCCATCTAATTTCCACGGAGTCGTGATCCACCGTCAGACAGTAAGCGCCTAGGAGCACGTGTGTGGGCGGCTTCGCAGCTGGTATTTGTGGAGCTGTGGGGAGTCTGTTAGCTCCTCCAAGGCCTGTCTCCTCACCTGTAAAAGGAGGGGACCGTAGGTGGTCCTTGAGTGCCTCCAAGCTCTAACATGCCATACTGCTCTTTTTTCGATTCCTTTCCAATGTTGTCGATTGTCCTTGGGGAGGGGAGGCAGTGGGGCCTGACGAGCTAATGAGCAGAAGAACTCGGGGAGCACTGATGATTCACAAAGACATGGATTGCAAAGGCGGGAAGTAGGGCTCAGGGCTTGATTTGGATGATGGCTTTAGGGAAACTGGTTCTGGAAGTGAGAAATGTGATTTGTATTCAAATTAGGGGAATCCATGGAGAATCCTATAAGGTTGGTGCTGATAGGGAGATCATTTATCTGAAATTGCCGCTCTTTGCCTCAAACTCCTTCCCATCTAGGTCTATCTTAGCCATAAAAACTTAAGACTTTAAAAAACAAACCAGCCTGAGGTCCACAGAGAAGAAAGGTAATTTACCTAAAGTCTTACAAGCAAACAGTGAAATGACAGAATTGATGCCTCCCTGAATATGACCTAAGAGTCACTAAAAGGTTATCATCAGTCCACTGCCCTCCCCTTGCTCGTAAATGATCCTGGCTGGAAGAGTGACTCCACTGGAGTTTTCCTGCATTTGGAGAGAAACTGAAACCCCAGTTCTTCCACTGACTTGTGAGGTCTTGAATGAGACACTTGACCTCTAGAAACTGCAGTTTTCTTATCTGTTAAATAGGGGCAATAACCACTTTGATGATTCTTAGGAGGACTGGACAGATTTACATCAAGTCCCTGACACTTCTGCAGGTGTGCCTTAAACTTTGTTTCCTTTCTGGAGATTCATAGGCATTATAGTCCGCTGAAGAGGTTTCTCATCAGGTAAATTAGAGGTAGACCTCCATATATTTAAGTAACTGCTTAGCTGAGAAACTGCTAACTGCTCTCAGGACAAATTCAACTAACAATAACACAGCTCCAAGATAAGCCTGGGTCCCCAAACTTAAGGTCTGTGGTCAGAGCAGGGAAGGGCAAAGGAACCAATAATGATGGACACTTCTTATGTCCTGCGTGGAGGACATGCTTTATCCAGCTTAATCATCCCATAGTCCTGCTAGCAGTTCATCATCCCATTAAGGTTAGGGTTAGAGACTGGATTAGGCTCAGGGTTAGGTTTGTTAAAATTATTTTACAAATGAGTTTATAGAAGCCCAGAGATGTAAGTAACCTGGCCAAATATATCAGGGGAGATGAGAATCATGAACCCAGTGGGATGGAGAAAGGTGAGTTTTGATTTGATTTGGGTCAGGGAGAAAGGGAGAGAGGGGTTCCCTCGGCCATCACCTTCTTGGGAAGACCAGGCTTTGCAAGCTTTGTGGAGTGAGCTGGGTGTTTCCCTGGCATCCACCTCTACCTGAGCACTGACCACTCTGCATCACTATTGACTGGTGGGGTCCCTGTCTCCCTCCTCAGGACAGGGCACACGCATCGTCCTGCTCAATCATCACATCATTCAGATATCTGTTACCCAGCCTTCCCCATCCCTGTGTCTGAAGCCCAGAAGGACTTTTAAAATTGACTTTAATAAATTATTTTACAATAATTATTATTATAATAAATTATATTACAATAATTTATTACAATTATAGTTATCACAATTATACAATTTATTACAATTACAATTATATATACAATTATACAATTAATGTACTATAAACACAATGTACAATTATACAATTATAATTACAATAATTTATTATTGTAATAATTGATTTATCAGCCAGTTGCAAGCTGGGTAGTGGGGTCAGAGTAGACATGCTTCCCTCTCCTCTTGGAATTAATAGTCTCATTGGTGAGACAGGATTAACCCAGGGAATAAGGACCTGCAATCTGACCCTGCTAAATAGCATGGCCCAGACTGGAAGCCCGGAGGTTTCAAAACAGATCCTTAACAGCTGGAGCTGTTAGATGGATCTTGATCCCTGGAGACTGTTTGGGTTTGGTCAGGAAACAAGGAGGGAGGAGTAGGAGTGATGGTGGCCAGCGGGAGCAGCTGGCTGGAATGAGTGGCTGGTGAACAGCAAGGAGAGGCTTGTGGGGGGAGAATGCAAAGGCTTAAAAGACATGAGAGGATTTTGATGCTGAGAGCAATAGGGAGCCATAGAAGGTGCTCAGGCAGAGAGATTCAGGATCAAGCAGTGTTGCAGACTTATGAGTCCTGGAAAGTGGTGGGCAGAAAAGACCAGGAGGAGAGAGCCTGGAGCCAGGCAGAATAAACAGAAGGCCAGAGGAGTGGCCTCCCTGTTGCTTTTCTCCACATTTGCTCTGTCCGGGACCTTTTTCAAGGGGCTAGTCGCTTGGACACAGGCCATACGTGGACTCTAGGAACTTCTTTCATTTGTTCATTCACTTATTCTTTCAAAATATTGATTTTGATCCTTATTATGTTCCAGTCCCTGTGGGACTGCAGACAGGAACGAGGCAAGACTCCTGCCCCCAAAGACCTCTGCAACTGAGGACAGACACAACACACATACACACAGCTACCTAATGACTTCTTTCACCAATGCTACGCCATTTAAATGAATTATTTCGTTATGTGCATAAGCTCTAGTCCTCTGCCCCCACCTGCACCCCCATCTCCTCACTCCCACTGATTTACCCTTTTTTCCATGGGGCTCACTCGTAAACATCAAGCACTGTGCCATGGTAGGCAAAGGAGCTATGAGACACAGGGAGTGGTCTATGATGGACTGCGAGATGGAATTCCTTCTATTGATGTCCCCTGGCCTGCCAGGGCTTGTCCACTCCCACCACTTGGCACTTTCTGCACACTGTGGGCCCTGGGGGCAGAGACTCTGCTGAAGATTCTCTTGAGACCTCTGTCCCCTAATGTTTAACACCAATCTGTAGTGTTTCCAGGCCTCGGGAGCTGGAGCCCACTGACTCCTTAACCTCCTGGTCCTCCTCTATTTCTCCTTCAGGCTTTGTTCCTCAGATCAAGGGAAAGAGTCGAAGGCACAGAGTAAGATGCTCAGGACCAGCTGGGCTCGGTCACTGGCTACCAGCACACCCACTTAGCAGCTCTTGCCTGTGGTTGAGGCTCTCCGGAGTAGCCAGCATTAAAGCCTCCCAGTCTTTACCTTGTTAAAAATCAGACCATCAGTTACTTATCAGAAATCACTTCTACTATAATTCAGTGGTCTGAGTGGGGACAGGCAAAGGCACCAGGAATGACTGAGCTTGTCCTGTAGACTAGGCTGCGTACGCCCATCATCTGCTCGATCATCACATCATTCGGATATCTGTCCATTATCCAGCCCAGAGGAAAGTGGGAATCAGGGTTAGGAGTAGGCTTATTTTACTCATTTCGCGTAAGTGAGGCAACGGTGGCTCAAGTTCACTGTCCCAAGTTTACACAAATCCTGGCACTGTGGGATTTGAACCAGGTCTGCCTGAGCTCATGCACTTTGCAGTGTTGCTGCTCTGCTGGCTGAGGGTCCTCATGAGGCTGCAGAAATGCAGTCTCTAGCCTGGAAATGCTTCCCCAAGTCTCCCAGTGTTACCAGCTTCGGCTGTGTTACCACTGCCTCTGAGCACTGCTTTCTATGTGTGGCCCACCCCTGTCAGGCACTTACTATGAAAGCCTGCACTGATGATGTGCTGGGACACTCTCTTCTTTACATAGTAACGGAAAATATTGCAGTGCAAACATGGACCTCTGCAGGGCCACAGAGGAGGCTCATTTAAGTTGGCATCAATTTTGCTAACCTCCTGCTGAAATATTTGCCAATCGAGCCAAGGTTTTGAACTGCCTGGGGCCCAGGAACACCTCTTCTATTGAACACCGTCCTTGAATGAGATCAAATTTCCCGAGTTTGCAGAGGCTCCATTACGTGGTTTTGGCTCCCTCGACTTTGAGATCAAACGAGGCGATTTTGCATGCACGTCGTGCTTTGCTTGCTTGGTTGCCCCTCTATTCTGGTTTCAAGTTGAAAAGTTGTGAGCATAGTTGAGGTTTGTCAAGCCAGAAATGCGATGCCCTGGAGTCCAGGCACCTGGAGCCGTGTCTTCACTGTCTCTCCCAGATGGTATTTACAAAGTACATTGTCTCGGTTGTTTCTCGTGACTACCATGTGAGACAAGCCAGGCTGGGATTATTCTCTCTAGTTTATAGATGGGTCAATGGTAGTTCAGTGAGGCACCTGATTTGCCAAGGTCATTTACAGACACTGGCCCTGCCTTTGCTCTGTCCTTGTGCCCTCCTCAGCCTTCCACAACCCCTACTATGCACAGGAGCCAGTCTCTGTACAATCTAACAACTTTTGTTAATGGCATTATGAACATTGTGCTTATTGGATGTGGCAGAGACAAGATCTTGCAGTGGACAATGGCTGTCTGAGTTCCCTTGCTCTGCCCACCACCACCTCTGAGCTCATCTCACATAGGCCTTCAGACCACAGAGCTCTCATGCTGCCCACTGACCAGTAAACCTGGCCTCAGGGTACCCCTGCCTGGGCCACTAAGCATCCGTCCCTCCACTCAGACCTCCCTCTCTCCCTACTTCCCCTTAGGAAATCTCACCAACCCTATTTCTCCATCCCCTTAGGTTCTGCTGGTGACCAAATAAAATAATCTAAAAGTTAGAAGTTAATTACCCTGAGTAATATCCCCACCTTGGGGGGCATGGGTTAATGGTGGCTTGATGGGCAATGATTCACTAGCCTAGTTCTAACCATTTCTACCCACACCCCAATGAGTTTTTCATACCCAGACCTCTCTGCCTTTTCTCTCCATCTTGAGTACCCTCTCGTTAAAATTGGTCATGTTTCTAACCGTCGCTGCATTAGGACATCTTTAGGATGCTTTAAAGGGATGCCTGACGCCATGGCTGAAAAGTAAAGGGCCAGAGAAGTGAGTAGATGTGTTCAGACCTTCGGGCTGGTTGTCATTCCCACTAGCCTCTGGCACGTGTTGGTGTGTGGCTGTTAGAGCATGGACTCTAGATCCAAAACATCTGGGTTTGAAACTGGGCTCTGCCACCTGCTAATTCTGTGATCTTGGTCAAGTTATTTAACCTTCCTGTAGCTGATGGGTAAATTAAAGAAACTCTAATCCTTACCTCAAAGGGTTATTGTGAGGGTTGAATAAATTAATGTATGTAAAGCCCTTAGGTCAGTGCCAAGCGTATTATAAATCCTCAAAATATCCTAAAAATGGGAGCCATCATAATTCTTATGTAGCTAGCTATTTGTTGCCATTTTTGGCCATCTTAACAATACATAATAACTGTGTCCAGTACTTCTTAGTTTCAAAGGTGCTAACATATACTTACCTCACTTCTTCAGCACAGGTGAAGGTTATAGGATACCCATGATGGTTAATTTTAGGTGTCAACTTGATTGGGCTATACAGTGCCCAGATATTTGGTTAAACATTACTTGGGGTGTGTCTGTAAGGATGTTTCTAGATGAGTATAACATTTAAGTTTATAGACTGAGTAAAGCTGATTGTCCTTCCCAATGTGGGTGGGCCTCATATACATATTTGAAGGCTACAGTAGAACAAAATGCTAAAAGACAATTCACCCTCTACCTGACTTCTTTGAGCTGGGATGTTGGTCCTTTCCTGTCTTTGGACTAGGACTTAAACTGGAACTTAAGACCATTGACTTTCTTGGTTCTTGGGCCTTTGAATTCAGACTGGAACTATACCATTAGCTCTTCTGGGTCTCAGCTTACAAACCGTAGATCTTGGGACTTCTCAGCCTCCGTAACTGCAGAGTCCATTCCTTATACTACTTATATATTCTGGGTTCTCCAAAGAAGTAGAATATATTTATATCCTATTCTTTGGAGAACCCAGATTAATATAATATCCAAGGTCACAAAGCCAGTGAGGTGGCATAACCTGGTCTTAGACTTGGTTCCAAGTTATTATTTTTTTGACAGGGGCCTGCTCTGTTGCCCAGGCTAGAGTGCAGTGGTATGATCACAGCTCACTGCAGCCTCAACCTCCTGAGGCTCAAGTGATCCTCCTATAGGTGTGTACCTCCATGCCAGGCTTATTTATTTCTATTTTTACTTTTGTAGAGACAAGGTCTCACTGTGTTGCTCAGGCTGGTCTTGAACTCCTGACTTCAAGTGATCCTTCTGCCTCAGCCTCCCAAATTCTGAGATTGCAGGCATGAGTCACTGTACCTAGCCCCAAGTTCTTTTTTTTTTTTAATCTTTATATTACTCAATACCACCTTTTGTAAAATGAGGGGGAAAAACTGTGAATGACTTGGTACAACCAATCCTAATTACTGGAGGAAGAAAAACGCTGCTGAAGAGATCTCATTTTGAGGATAGCATGGTTGAACAAAATAATTACAAATGAAATCCAAAGCCCATTCCAAAGCCAGCTGCAATTCTTTGCCAGCTGCTGGAGTTCAAAGAGGGAGACTTAAGGAAAGTTTTGAGGAGAATTAATTAATTTAGAGCATTGGAAACCCAATAATTATTTGCTTAAAAATAGAATTTGCTGAAACAACTTTCAGCTTCTTATTCTTCTCACTGCATAATAAAGTAATTAGTAATTTGTGTCACTCGTAATTTTTCTTCTGATAATCACCAGCAGTCACACTATTGCCATGCTGGGGTTCCAATATACATCCATGCATGTGTGTGCGTGCACACACACACACACACACGTACACTTACTACCTCACTTGTATCTGATCCCTGGAGGAAGGTGGATACCATAGTGTTTATTGTTTTGTTGTGGCTGCTTGAATGAAAAGTTCTGTGACCCCTTCTAATTTATCCATACCTATATGTATAACACTGTGGGTGTGGTTGTGGTAAGAGGTAAAAATAAGGGCAAAGAACTCTCAGAACATCTCCAAATATCATACAGAAGCTATTATAAGAATGCCGAATACCTATGGATTTCCAACTAAAAATCAAGCTTTATCTGACAAAAGGACTTGTGCTGAAGTATGGGTTGCATTGTTTAATAGGATGTGGATCTTACAAAGACATAAAAAGTAAATCACATTTATTTATACATTTGTTAGACTGAAGTGAATGAAGCTGTGTAAAAATGTGGACAGTGTAAGAAAATCCAGAGTGTAATTACGTGGTTTTAATACCTATTAATTGCTAGATTTATAAACAGCTATTCTATACTAAGCTAATACTCCATTTGAAACAAAACAAAAATAGTAGAAATTTCATTCTTAAGTTTATCTGAGTGAATTTATACGGGGCTTCAGGTGACTATGTGAAACTAGAGAAAGGAAGTTAAAAAGATTGTTCCTTTTTCCTGTTTGTCATATAATCTATTATAGTCAAATTACTATATAGCAATAAATATTGTTATTGCTAACATTGATCAAATGTCCACCCTGGCACTGTGCTAAGACATTTACCTGCATTATATCCTTTAATACTCACATCAATTCCATAAGTCAGGTATTAATATTATTTCCATTTTATGGAGGAGGAATGTGGCAGAGACTCTGCTGCTTACTCAATAGCTGCTCTTCTCTTTTTTTCTTAGTAATAAAACCCAGATTTTATTTAGGGTAGCAATATGTTGTGCTAAAAGTCTGTAGCCTTTCCTGAAGCCAGGAGTGGCCCTGGGACTACATTCTGGCCAAGGAGGTACAAGCAGGAGTGTTGTGTGGACCATCCAAGAAGGTTCAGCAAATGTGTGCGACTTGGCTGGGAGGTGCATCCCCCTCCCGTCATCTCTTGCTTCGTGCTTCCTGCAGATGTGATGGCTGACATGGTGCTCTTTCCGGTGGTCACTGGCTTGGCAATTCAAACCCATTCTCCAGCTGAGGATGACTAGAAAAGCGAGAAAAAATAATATATTTTAAAAGCATATTTGAAAGTATTAGAGAAAATAGAAGTCAATCAAGAATAATTGGGCCAAGCTCTATGAGAGGAGGGAAACCCATTGGGGAGAGCTTGGATCTTTTGGCCAGTTTTCTCCTAAGAGCGCCTTGCAATGCCAGAAGATGCAGCAGAGGTACTAAGATGCTGAGCAGGACTTTAAGCAGACTTAGGGGGACCAGGAGCCTCTCAGGGATGGGGCCCCTGATAAAACTCCATGATTTGGGTAAAGGCTGTGAGTGGACACATTACTGGAGTAAAGGTGAACCAGGTAGCCTGTCCCTTGAAAGGATTGAATGTTGGCTTTAAATCATCTCACCACTATTGGATTATAGTGATCTGGGATTGACAGTTTCTCTCCCTCCTGACTGAAGCAAATGCAAATTACTCTCTGAAAAGACAGCACTATGAGAAGCCTCAAATTATCTCTTCAGCTTTATAAGATAAAGATACAGGTCTCAATCAAACAAATTGGGGGTAAAGATGGAGAAACTTCTTCTGAAATGGTGGGGTAAGAACTTCCAAAAATTCTGTAACAGACTTTGAGGAAGAGGACTTAAAATAGAAAACTACAAACCATTCTCACTATGTATAAAAACACAAAATTTCTAAATAAAATGCTAAAAATTTTAACAGTATGTGAGAAGATCAATTCATGATGATTTTATTGGGTTATTTCAGGGATGTAAGAATCATTTAATACAAAATGTATCGATAAATCTAAAGTGAAAATCCACATGATCTCGGTGGATGGCTAAAAGTCATTTCAGAAAAAATTATGTACCAATTCTAAATAAATGTATTAAACTGAAACTAGAGGATTTCTTTAAATGGTAAAGAATATTTTAAACAATAATATATCATTATTTAATGGGGAAACACCTTTAAATATATTTTCGTTAAAATCAGGAATAAGATAAAATGCCTATTCTCACTATTAATATTGTCTTGAATATTCTAGCCAATGCAAAAAGATAGGGAACAGAAATAAGAAGGGCTACTGGAAAGGAGATCAGAAGTCTCACTATTTGCTGTTAGTATGATTGTCTACCCAGAAAGCCTAACACAATCAATTAAAAATTATTAGAATTAAGAATTTAGAAAGCTGGCCTAACATGTATAGATACATAAAACAATTGCTTACCCAATTACACATTGCTAATCAGTTCAAGTGTATAGCGGGAGAAAGAGCTCCTCCTTAAGCAATTACAAGGTATAAAATGCTAAAAATAATTCAGTCATGAATATTATAAATTTCTCCCAATGAGTATAAAAGAAGATCAGGGTAGAAGACATCTGGACCACAAGACCAAATAGTTTAGACAGGCCACTTCATCCCAGGTTCATTTATAGGTTTAATTAAACTCCAATACAAATTTCAGTGGAAATTTCATTCACATTCAAAAACTATCTGTAAAAATAATAGATGACAATTGTCAACGGTATTTTTAAAGAGTATTGATGGGAATATTTTTCTTTCAAAGAGTGAAACACTTGTAAGGGAACTGGATCTAAATAAGCGTTTCTCTGGAAATTAATTTGGCCATTTATATGAGGCAGTTTTAACTGTATCACCTAGTAATTCTGCTTTTAATAATTAACCTAATAAAAAATTTTCAGAGGTGCAGATAAAGTTTTTTGTAGAGGAATATTCATCATAAAGGTGTTTGTAATATTGTTTCTAAAGTTTCCACAAATTGAAATTCATTAAATCAGTGATGACACATTTTTAATTAGAATACTATTCAGCCACTGCAGTCAAGAGGACTCTTTAATAACGTAAGTAGCATACTGTAGTCTCCAAAGAAGTCTGTGAAATCTCTTCCATTCCGCATGCTCTTCTGTAGTGTGACCCTGCTGCTTGCCTTCAAGGGCTGGAATCCATTTCTCCATCTCATTGAATGTGGCTGGGCTCCAATCCACAGAATCATAAACAAAATAAATTATTGTCTTAAACCATGAAGTTTTGATGTAGTTTGTTACACAGCAATAGACAAGTGGGAAAAATATGTAAAGATGTTTTAGAAACATTAAATGAAAAACATGTTACGAAACAATATGTGCTATGTAATTCAGTTGGGACAAATGTGTACATATACATAGAACAAACATTAGAAGGATTGATGCCAAAATGTAGCACTAGTTATTTTTGGATGGCAGGATTATTATGCTTCTTATTTTCTTGTAGCTTGCCTTCTTTCTCAAATTTCTACAAAGACTGTGTATTGTTTTATGTCAAGAAAATTACAGAATCATGTTTTAAGGATATTCTGATGACTGATAGATGCTACAATACAGCATTACTTAAAAAGAACAAGATACAAACAGCATCTATGAGGGACTTTCCTATTCCTTAGGTCTTGTGTTTCTAAGAGGAGAACTTTGGCACGCAAACCCATTCAGCTTTTCTTTTCATTTTATCTCACCCACTTCTCTGCAAAAGAGAGGGAATAATGTTCTTGGCTGGTGAGATATTGGGATTGGACTCCTGCTGCTCCTCATCCCTCTTTTTGGGGGAGTTTAAGTGTGTACTGGCTGGTCCCCAGTGAACAGGTCTGTCTGCTGGAGAGAGGTCTATGACACAGGTGGGAAGTGCTGTGCTCCTGCCTCCATGCCTGAGCTCACTGGTGGATCCAGGCCTGGCTTCTGCTCTGCCCCTCCTCGGGGGGAATCAAAGGATACATCAGTCATCTCACTTGCAGCTGGCTGGTAAAGTGTCTGCCTTCAGAACCCCATTTTCAGGACTGAAGTAGGAATGGGATGACAATGAGAAAGCTTATTTGGCCACAAATCCCAGCCATGTTCACAAAGCTCTTCCTGCAAGCATTAAGGCTGATATTTCCATCAGTATCTGAAGTCTATATTTATCAGTGGATTGAAATAGTTCAAACGGGGAATTCAAACAATTCAAACTGGGGGAAGAACAGTGATTGATAAATCTTCAAAACATAGCAATATCTGTCAATCTATTTTCATTTGACATATTTAAAAGAATACATGTATAGAAAAATATAAATTATATCACAAGACTTATGGAAAAAATATTTCAATATCAACAGAAATATCTCTCTGGATGCTGGGATTATGTGTCCATTTATTTATACTCTTTGTAATATATGAGCATGGATTACTTTTATAATCAGCAGAGAAATCATTTTTAAAACGTGGGCCAAGCACAGTGGGTCACGCCTATAATCCCAGCACTTTGGGAGGCTGAGGCATGAGAATCACTTGAACCTAGGAGACAGAGGTTACAGTGAGCTGAGACTGCACCACTGCACTCCAACCTGGGCCACAGAGCACAAGATTTTCTCAAATAAACAAACATTGGTGGCTCACGCCTGTAATCCCAGAAATTTGGGAGGCTGAGGTGGATCGTTTGAGCCCAGGAGTTCAAGACAAGCCTAGGTAACAGAGGGAGATGTCATCTCTTTAATAAAAAAAAAAAAAAAGCTGGATGTGGTAGTATGCCCCTATAGTCCAGCTACAAGGGAAGCTGAGGTGAGAGGATCACTTGGGCCCAGGAGGCCAAGGCTGCAGTGAGCTCTGATCACACCACTGCACTCCAGCCTAGGTGACAATGAGACCCTGTCTCAAAAAATTTGCTGAGATTGCTTTATCATCACAATCACAGATCTGGGCTCTATAGCTGGCTATTGCCTGTACTACTTCAGGGCCAACAGAAGCTTTGCTTCCTGACATCCCTTCTTGGGGGAATATCAATTTTCCAAAATAAAATCCTGTGTTAATCAGAAGAGGCGTGGAGGTCTGGGCCTTTTCTACTTTTAAGAAACATTTAAAAATATCACATAAGCCATGTAGATGATTTGGAGAACATTTGTGTTGACTGTATTAGTCAGGGACTGGTCAGGAAAGCAAACATAATTCACAAATAATTTAATATAAGGATTTATTTGAGTTGGTATAGGAGAACTGAAGAAACAAAGAGGAAACACTGAGGTGGCATGGAGATACAACTGCAGGAAACAGCTGCCATTCCCAAGGCTGAGGAACAGAGAAAAGAGATAGAAGCTCAGCAGAGGGGACCTGCACAGCCAGGCTGACAGGACCATATTTGATAGTAAAATGTAAAATAGGAAGTAATGAGTTTTGGATATTTACTATCTTTGTTGGTTTTTAAAAATATTTTGTATTTTGAAATAATCATAGGCTTGGGAGTCACAAAAACAGTACCTCTGTACCCATCATCTAGCTTCCCCCAATAGTGACATGTGTACAAGACCAAAACTAGAAAATAGGTTGGCACAATCCAAATACTTTGATTACAGACTTGGAATTGACCAGTTTTTGGATGTACTTATGTCTTTATGTCTTTGTGTATAATTCTGTAATATCACATTTGTAGAACCACAACAACAATATAGATGGAAACCTGTCCCATCACCACAAAGGAACTTCCTCATGCTTCTTTACAGCCACACCCTCCGACTCCTCCTCTAGTCACTAGCAAAAGATGTCTGGTCCCCTTCTCTCTAATTTTTTTTTAATAGAATTTGTTTAATTGTAAGTGTTATAGGTTAAATTGTGCTCCCCCAAAAGGTATGTTGGAGTCCTCACCCCCAGTACCTCAGAATATGAGCTGATTTGGAGATAGTGTCTTCACTATAAAGGTGATCAAGTTACAATGTGGTCATTAGGAGCCTACTGCAATACAACTGGTGTCTTTATGAAAAGGATAAATTTGGAGACAGACTCACTAATGCACACAGGGAAAATGTCATTGGAACACAAGGCATAGCTCAGGGTGATGCTTCTACAGCCAAGGAATGCCAAAGATTTCCAGGAAGCCACCAGAAGCAAGGGGAGAGTCATGGAACAGATTCTGTCTCACAGCCTCAGGAGTAATCAATGCTGACGATGAGTTGATCTTAGACTTCTAGCCTTTAGAACTGTGAGACAATACATTTCTGTTGTTTAAATCACCCAATCTGTGGTACTTTGTTGCAGCAACCCTAACAGAACAATAAAATAAGTATATATAATTAATTGTAAATTATAACTGTGCTTAAAATTAGCTCATAAAATTCCTGAAATTCTGTTGAGCTGGTATACGCTTGCTGTAACCTACCATTGCAAGGATCATGATGAGGCGAGTTCTATGAGCATGGGAAGAACTGGAAACTAGAACGAGCTGCCCCTTGCAGAATGGAGAACCCTGGCTGGGGGTGACACTGACAGGAACAGGAAGTGCACAGGAAGGATCAAGTCATACTTTCTCCTCTAGCCTCCCAGCCTCTCTCCAGCACTTCCTATTCCTGGGCTAACAGGGATCCAGTTGGCAAAGTACAAAGTTGGTTTCCAGAGATCTGAGAAGAGAATAAAAGCATAGGTGTGAAGCTGAGAGACAATATCTTAATATCCAAACACACTGGGTTTTTAGACAACTCTTCTAGGGACCTTTCAGTCTCTTTTTTCAGGGATCATTGGGTTTCCTTTGGACCAGAAAGCTGTTTAGCCAAGGAAGCAGGTATTTCTGGCTGCTTATATTTTGTGACTTATTTTGCGAGTCTTATCTTTTTTTTTTTTTATAAAGCATAACGTTATAAGTGTGCTGCATGTCACTTGTGCTCTATTCCCAAGAGTGGCTTGACTGTATTCTCTGAAGAAGATTTCTTGATTTGATAATAAAAAAGTCTGGAAAAGTAGGATTTGGCATATGAAAATTTAATTTACAAAAACAACTTTTCAGGACATGTATGTTCTTTAAATACAGCAAGTTTCCCTTGTGATGTCTGGAAATCCACCACTCTTCTTCAAAGGAAAAGCAACTTCTTAAAGAGGCTTTGAGTGCCAGGGAAGGATTAATTCACTCAATCATATGCTGACTCCCTGTGTGGGTTAATTCTTTCCTTGCTAAGTAGCTCGAGATGAGTGAAATTGCTCTTCCCAACTCCCAGAACCAGCCCAATATCTTTCCTGCAACCTCTGAGCATAGCACAATCCCCCAGCACATTCACACTAATGATCCAAACTGCTACTGCAGCATCTGCTCTTATGATTTCTGGACTCACCGGTGAGTGGAATTCCAGCCTAGGGGAGGCATTTCTGCAGGAGGTTGTCTTTCTTACTGCCTGCAGACCATTTCATTACCTTCGTGGCCATCTTACTTCTAGCTTGTCCCTTAAAAACAAGTGAAAATGGAATTCTCCCCCCACCCCACATTGTAAATGGAATACGCACATTGTAGAAATTTTCAAAGATAAAAACTGTTGTGGAAAACAAAATGTAATTTGAGGTCATGTGATTTAAGTTTAAAGGAAAAGGAATCAAATGCATGTGTTTGCTTAAAAGATGATGCAAGTTTGTTTTTTTTCTTTTCATAGAAATGTATATTGGGGAAAGTAAGCAAAATTTGATTTTAATAGTCCTTTTCTTCCCTGCCTGGGTCCCTGAGAGAGCCTAAAATTACCTGGATGGTACCCCCACTGGGGTTCTTCACAGTCCTGCCAAGCAAACTTCCTTCTTCTTCATCTATTCTGTGGGTGTCCTCCTCTTTGTCAGTTCAATTTTGAACGGTGGCCTAATCTGAGAAGAATGATCCAGGTAGCCATCAGGCATAGCAAGAACACTTAGAGGAAGTGGAATGCCTCCTTGGAATGGTCGTAAGCTAGGGCCTAGCGGGGCTGGTAGGCAGTAGATAAATTACTGCACTGGGTAGCAAATACCATGCAGCCTATTTGGAGAAAGAAAGTGGATGGGAGCTCATTGGAAGAAGAGACTGGGAGTGTCCCTTCCCTTTCAGGGATTCCAACTCCTGTTTTCTGCCTTCCTCATGGTGGTCCTGCACCACAGTACCTGGCTCCGGCTTTCCCTGCCTCCACCTGTCTTCTCCACTCCCACCTGTGTGGCAGGCACATTAGCATTTCAATCGCTTATCCCCCGCCCCTGTGACCTGCCCTTCCTATGTTGATCTTTTCCCCTGTCAAGGTTGGGTTGAGATGTGGCTTTAGAGCAAACTGAATAACTGCCATAATTTTAGTGAGGGCAGGAGATGCTCATTGAAATCTGAGTGTTTCGATCTGGAAGTCACTCCTGTTGTGTTCTTCAGCAAGGATTGAGAGATGGTATAATAGCAGTTAAAGCACAGACTTTGTCTTCAGACCTGGGTCCCAGTCTCAGCCCCATCAGTTACTTGCTGAGTAACCTTAAGCAAGTTCTAACCTCCCCAGGTATCAATTTCCTCCTGTGTAAAATATGAGTAAAAATACTGTTTTTGGAGTGTTTTCACTGTAAAAGAATAAAAGCAATAATATGTGTGGTGCCTACAGTGGTGTCCCCACATCTTAGTGATCACTCTGAAAGTGGTAAGAAGTATTTAGGATCTGATCTCAGGGAAGGAATGAATGTTGGTAAATATCCACACCCTGGGATAGGAGGCGGGAGTTGGGGCCAGGTGCCCCCAGGGTGTGTACTCTGAGAAGCTTGGCTTCTTATAAAGAATTTTGAGTCATGACTGGCTGAGTTTTGAGTTGCTGACTTGTTACATGTACACATCAACTCTGTTCCTGAGATCTGAAGTGAGATAGGGATATTTTTTAAACCTTATACCCAGGCCTGAGATGTATCACTGGAAGGAAGCTGGAAAGGAGTAAAAAAGGGATTGTAGGGGGTCGATACCAGAGAGAGACAGACAGAGCAGACATTTAAAAAGCCAGTGAGGTCATAAGAAGAGGCAAAATCATGTGACCTTCCATGGTCAACAGCCTGTGCAGCCTGGGGTGTGGGTCAGGCATTACTGTTTGAATTCTTAACTGGCCCCGTGACCCAGGAACATCATGGCTTCACTTTCCTCGTCTGTGAGATAGAGATGATACTGTCTCTCAGGATGATTCTCAAGATGAGAGGAGAGAATCATTGTGAACGTGCTTTGATAAATAAAAGACCTATAGAAAAGAGTTTTGTATTATTGTCAAAGATGGGACCAGAATGAATAGCCCCTTTCCTAACTTTACACATAATATAGGTCTTTGGGTTTCTTTGCTGAGAGACTACTGTTATCATCCATAAACGCAGATGCGTTTTCAGTGTGAAGTTGAACTCGCAAGTAACCTTAAGGATTGGGGAGAAGATCAGTGACAGGAAGATGTGAGAAGTGGGAGAGGGCTTAATGTCATGTATTAAATACTCTGTAATTTATGAAATATTTGTATTTTAGCAAGTGCTAATTTAGCACCTACTTTGTGTCAGGCACTGTACTCAATGGTAAAAGAGAGTCATGGTCCCTGCCCTGGAGATTAACCAGTAAGGAGTCATAGCGTCAAATGATGTCCTCATTCCACTTCAACCACTCATTCCCACAAACATAGGCTGGACATCAGCATCACTTAAATCTGCCCCACCTTCAAAACTCCTATTGTTCAAAGTCATTTTAAGGATTTGATTGCCAAGCTTATGTGGAGCCCTAATACTGCCCAGCAATTCCCTGCACATCCCTGGCCTACTTGCTCCCCTCCTTTCAAATGACCATTCTGTGCTTCCTCCCCTCTTCTCAATTTTCCAACATCCCGCCCCTACTCTCTGCTGATGCGTTTTCTTCTTGTTTTATTGAGAAAATTAGCACAATCTGCAAAGAATGTTCAAAAGCTCCAACCAGCACCCTGACCTAATCTACCCACAGCCCTGTCTTCTTCAAGGCCACTACAGATGAGCAGGTCTTGGTTCAGCCTTAGACCAACCCTTCCACGGAGGCCTTGACCCCATCCCTTCTCTCCTACTCAAGGGCACTGTTACAGCGGTTTTCACCATAGTCTCCTGGATTAATGATTTTTATTTTCTCTATTAATTTTATTTCTGCATTATGCTTACCATGCTGACAGCATTCATACATGTTGCTATTTCTTCCATTTGAAAAAAAACCCTAATCTACTCTTGGCCCCATTCTCCCCTCCAGCTACCACTCTGTTTATTTCCTTCTCTTTATAGCAAAACTCCTAGAAAACTTGTCTATACTCACTGGTCCCAGTATTTCTCCTCCCATTCTCTCCCGAGCCCTCTCTCAAGCCTTTTCCAGTCTGTGGAAACTAATAATTCCAAGGTCACTGATGATGTCCAGGTTGCCATTCCAATGGTCATCCTCAGTTGTCATCTAACCAGACCTACCAGATGTATTTAATTTGGTTCTTAACTCTCTCCTTCTCGAAGCATTTTGTTTTCTCTTGGCTTCTAGGACACATGTTTCTTCTGGTTGTCTTTTTTTTTTTTTTTTTTTTGAGATGGAGTCTCGCTCTGTCGCCCAGGCTGGAGTGCAGTGGCGCAATCTCGGCGCACTGCAGGCTCCACCTCCCAGGTTCACGCCATTCTCCTGCCTCAGCCTCTCCGAGTAGCTGGGACTACAGGCGCCTGCCACCACGCCCGGCTAATTTTTTGTATTTTTAGTAGAGACGGGGTTTCACCATGGTCTCGATCTCCTGACCTCGTGATCCGCCCGCCTTGGCCTCCCAAAGTGCTGGGAATACAAGCGTGAGCCAACGCGCCCGGCCTCTTCTGGTTCTCTTTCTTCCTCACTGGCCTGTCAGTCTCCCTTACTGGCTTCTCCCATCTTCCTGTCCTCTAAACCTTGGAATGTCCCAGGGCCTAGTGCTCAGGGCTTTTCTCTTTATAAGCTTACTCACTCTCAGGGTAATCTCATTTAATCCTATTGGCTTTAAATACCATCTGCTATGGTTGGAATGTATGTGTCCCTCCAAAATTCATATGTTGGGAGCTAAGACCCAATATGATAGTATTAAGAGGCAGATCCCTCATGAATGGGATTACCACTCTTATAAAAGACCTCCAGGGAACTAGCTAGGCCCCTCTATATCCCTTCCACCTTCTGCTGTGTGAAGACATACCATTCAAGGCACCATCTTGGGAGCACAGACTGGGCCCTCATCAGACACCAAACCTGTCAGCACCTTGATTTTGGACCTTCCATCCTCCAGAACTGTGAGAAATATTTTTCTGTTCTTTATAAATTACCAAGTCTGATATCTTCTTATGCCAGCAGGAAAGGACTAAGGCATCATACATATGCTGATGGCTCAACATTTTTTATCTTCAGCCATGACTGTCTTTAGAAATCCTTACCTTGCAGCCTCTTAAGGGTTCTAAAAGGTACCTCCAACCTACCAAGTCAGAACAGAGCTAGGGATTTTCCCCCAAACATACTCCTCCCATAGATTTTCCATCTCAGCTAAAGGTAAACTCCTTTCTTTCAGTTCCCCAGACTCAACACCATAGAGTTAACCTTGATTCCTTTAAAAATGCATATCCAAGCATTCAAGTTGTCAAAAAAGTTCTAGTGATTCTACCTTCAAAGTTGAGCTAAGATCCAGTTACTTCTCACCACTACTGCTACTCCCATCCTAGAGCAAATCACACTTCTGCTTCACTTGAGTTCTTGCAGTAGCTTCCTGACTAGTCTCTCTGCTTCTACATTTGTCCCCCACCAGCATATTCTTAACACAGCACCAAGAGTGATCCTGCTAAAATGTGAGGTCAGTCTTTTCTCCGCTCCAAAACTTCTGAAGTTTTTTACCTCCAAAAAAGCCAGATTTACTTCAATGGCTCTCTTTTACCTCTTTGACTTCACCTGCTCTCATTCTCTCCCTTGTTCACTCTGCTCCATCCACTTTGGCCATGAATTCTACTGTCTTACAGCCTTTGCATTTCAGTTCCCTCTGCCTGGAACACTCTTTCCTCAGATAACCACATGGTCCACCCCCTCACATCTTGTATCGGTCAGGGTCCAATCAGGAGACAGGTCATATAATAATGTAAACACAATTAAGTGTAAATATTAATGGGATTAGAGTGATCAGGGATTGCTAGAGTAAGGAAGAGATGGGTAAAGTAAGTAAATCATTAAGTGGTAAAGAGAACTCTAAAAGAATAGTAGACATAGGGAGCAGCCACCACTTCTAGGACTGAGATCAGACCTCAGAGTATCTATGGCTCGCTGCATGTCAGATAAACTCATTGAAGCAAAAGGCTGGCAGGAATCACTAAAATCACCATCTGGAGCTCTAGGGAAAACCATCCACATAGAGTTACTTCCCATCAGAACTCAGTGCTTATCTGTCCACAGGGGTACTGTGAAGCCAGGCAAGAATTACCAAGCCTTTGGCACTCTGCTGCAAAGCCAACTGGGAGAGGCTGGCCTGAGAAAGCCATTCACAGGAGGTGTCCCACCATCAGATTTCCATGGCAAAGTTACCTGAAGGGATGTTAAAGGAAGCTACCTTTGGGAAGGTGCACATGCTGGTGCCACAAGGGAGCTACAGAAAAACAAAACACCCCTGCTACATGTTGACTAAATGAACACACCAGAACTAGGAACAGAGGTGCCTTCCTCCTACTCTGTCCACCCCCACCATTTCAGTGACAAAGCTTAATGTTGTGCTAACTGCAAAGGAGCAGTGCTAAAAGGGCTCATCTCCACTGTTGCAGAGCTGGTAATAAGCAGTGGATTGGCAGGTAAGAGGCCATCAAATCATAACTGGCACTCTTCCTTTAGATCTTTACTCAAAGATCTCAGTGATGCATTCCCTGGCTACCCAATCAAAAAATTTGAACCACTGAAAGTTTCTAGCTCACTTGCCTTTTGAATTTTTCCTCTTTAGCACTAATCACAGATGAAATGTATGTTTTATTTTGTCCATCTTGCTCCAACCAGAATTTAGGCTCCGTGAAGACAGATTTCTAAACTTTTTGTGCACTGCTACATTTCTAGTACTCGAAATAGAGCCTGACACTTGTTCAGTGCTCAGTGAATATTTGATGAGTGAATAAATACCTTATGATGTCTCATCTTCCCTTTCCTGCTTTTTTTTTTTTTTGGGGGGGGGGGGGAAATGGAGTCTCGCTCTGTTGCCCAGACTGGAGTGCAATGGCGCGATCTCAGCTCACTGCAACCTCCACCTCCCAGGTTCAAGCCATTCTCCTGCCTCAGCCTCCTGAATAGCTGGGATTACAGGCACACACCACAGTGCCTGGCTAATTTTTGTATTTTTAGGACAGACGGGGTTTCAGCATGTTGTTCAGGTTGATCTTGAACTCTTGACCTTGTGATCCACCTGCCTCAGCCTGCTAAAGTGCTGGGATTACAGATGTGAGCCACTGCGCCCCGCCTCTACTTATTCCTAAACTGCTTCTCCTATAACACTTCATCTGGGTCCTTGACTGCTTACTCTTCCAATCAAACATCCTCTATTTCACCTGCTGCTTTATGTGGTTTTGGTTCAAAGCCCATGCTTTCCGAAACATTCTAACCCATTTCTTAAGTTCCCTTGACCTTCTGTCCTTTCATTATCTCAACTGAAAAAGGAAAACCTGCATGAGCTCTTTTGTCCTTTTCTCTGTACTAGTAACACAGCAAATGAATGCTGCTGGAGAAAGTTACTCCACAGCATGGATTGACATCACCATAAATTCATCACCAATGTTTAAAGGGGGCTCAAATTTCCCCTGAGGTCCTCCTATGTGGCTCACTTCACTTTCTGGGATGACCACTTCAAGCTCTTTCTATTCTCCTCCAATTGTGCCCTGCCACTACCTCTGCATTTGGTCTTGAGCCTGTGCTGTTCAATATAGCAGCCCCCAGCCACATGCGCCTATTTATATTCACAGTCATGTAGAGAAAATTAAAAATTCAGTTTCTTATTCCATTAGCCACATTTCAAGTGTCAATAGCCACATGTGGGTAGTGGCTACTATATTGGATGGCACAGATAGAGAACATCACCATCATTGCATAAGGTTCTGTTGGATGGCATTGGTCTAGAATCTTCAGTCACATGTAAAACTGGAGCTACCAAAAAGGAAATTGCTCCATGTCTTATCTTTATATCTATGCTGACCCAGCTAAGGTCAAGCAGCCCATCAGTGCTCCAAAACCTACCTGCCCATTTTCCCCCCTTTTCTCAGGAATCGTGACCTTCTTTTTCCTGCACATTTAATACATTTTGTCTCAATCAGGTCATTCATATGAGTATTTTTTTTTCTTTCTGCAATTAGCTTTTATTTATTTTTTATTTTATTATACTTTAAGTTTTAGGGTACATGGTGCACAATGTGCAGGTTTGTTACATATGTATACATGTGCCATGTTGGTGTGCTGCACCCATTAACTCGTCATTTAACATTAGGTATATCTCCTAATGCTATTCCTCCCCCCTCCCCCCACCCCACAACAGGCCCCTGTGTGTGACGTTCCCCTTCCTGTGTCCATGTGTTCTCATTGTTCAATTCCCACCTATGAGTGAGAACATGTGGTGTTTGGTTTTATGTCCTTGTGATAGTTTGCTGAGAATGATGGTTTCCAGCTTCATCCATGTCCCTAAAAAGGACATGAACTCATCATTTTTTATGGCTGCATAGTATTCCATGGTGTATATGTGCCACATTTTCTTAATCCAGTCCATCATTGTTGGGCATTTAGGTTGGTTCCAAGTCTTTGCTATTGTGAATAGTGCTGCAATAAACATACGTGTGCATGTGTCTTTATAGAAGCATGACTTATAATCCTTTGGGTATATACCCAGTAATGGGATGGCTGGGTCAAATGCTATTTCTAGTTCTAGATCCTTGAGGAATCGCCACACTGACTTCCACAATGGTTGAACTAGTTTACAGTCCCACCAACAGTGTAAAAGTGTTCCTATTTCTCCACATCCTCTCCAGCCCCTGTTGTTTCCTGATTTTTTAATGATGGCCATTCTAACTGGTGTGAGATGGTATCTCATTGTGGTTTTGATTTGCATTTCTCTGATGGCCAGTGATGATGAGCATTTTTTCATGTGTCTTTTGGCTGCATAAATGTCTTCTTTTGAGAAGTGTCTGTTCATGTCCTTCACCCACTTTTTGATGGGGTTGTTTGTTTTTTTCTTGTAAATTTGTTTGAGTTCATTGTAGATTCTGGATACTAGCCCTTTGTCAGATGAGTAGATTGCAAGAATTTTCTCCCATTCTGTAGGTTGCCTGTTCACTCTGATGGTAGTTTCTTTTGCTGTGCAGAAGCTCTTTAGTTTAATTAGATCCCATTTGTCAATTCTGGCTTTTGTTGCCATTGCTTTTGGTGTTTTAGACATGAAGTCCTTGCCCATGCCTATGTCCTGAATGGTACTGCCTAGGTTTTCTTCTAGGGTTTTTATGGTTTTAGGTCTAACATGTAAGTCTTTAATCCATCTTGAATTAATTTTTGTATAAGGTGTAAGGAAGGGATCCAGTTTCAGCTTTCTACATATGGCTAGTCAGTTTTCCCAGCACCATTTATTAAATAGGGAATCCTTTCCCCATTGCTTGTTTTTGTCAGGTTTGTCAAAGATCAGATAGTTGTAGATGTGTGGTATTATTTCTGAGCGCTCTGTTCTGTCCCATTGGTCTATATCTCTGTTTTGGTACCAGTACCATACTGTTTTAGTTACTGTAGCCTTGTAGTGTAGTTTGAAGTCAGGTAGTGTGATGCCTCCCACTTTGTTCTTTTGGCTTAGGATTGACTTGGCAATGTGGGCTCTTTTTTGGTTCCATATGAACTTTAAAGTAGTTTTTTCCAATTCTGTGAAGAAAGTCATTGGTAGCTTGATGGGGATGTCATTGAATCTATAAATTACCCTGGGCAGTATGGCCATTTTCACGATATTGATTCTTCCTACCCATGAGCATGGAATGTTCTTCCATTTGTTTGTATCCTCTTTTATTTCATTGAGCAGTGGTTTGTAGTTCTCCTTGAAGAGGTCTTTCACATCCCTTGTAAGTTGGATTCCTAGGTATTTTATTCTCTTTGAAGCAATTGTGAATGGGAGTTCACCCATGATTTGGCTCTCTGTTTATCTGTTATTGGTGTGTAAGAATGCTTGTGACTTTCGCGCATTGATTTTGTATCTGAGGCTTTGCTGAAGTTGCTTATCAGTTTAAGGAGATTTTGGGCTGAGACAGTGGGGTTTTCTAGATATACAATCATGTCATCTGCAAACAGGGACAATTTGACTTCCTCTTTTCCTAATTGAATACCCTTTATTTCCTTCTCCTGCCTGATTGCCCTGGCCAGAACTTCCAACACTATGTTGAATAGGAGTGGTGAGAGAGGGCATCCCTGTCTTTTGCAAGTTTTCAAAGGGAATGCTTCCAGTTTTTGCCCATTCAGTATAATATTGGCTGTGGGTTTGTCATAGATAACTCTTATTATTTTGAGATAGGTCCCATCAATACCTAATATATTGAGAGTTTTTTAACATGAAGGGCTGTTGAATTTTGTCAAAGGCTTTTTCTGCATCTATTGAGATAATCATGTGATTTTTGTCATTGGTTCTGTTTATATGCTGGATTACATTTATTGATTTGCATATGTTGAACCAGCCTTGCAACCCAGGGATGAAGCCCACTTGATCATGGTGGATAAGCTTTTTGATGAGCTGCTGTATTTGGTTTGCCAGTATTTTATTGAGGAATTTTGCATCGATGTTCATCAGGGATATTGGTCTAAAATTCTCTTTTTTTATTGTGTCTCTGCCAGGCTTTGGTATCAGGATGATGCTGGCCTCAAGAAATAGAAAATCTTTTTCTATTGATTGGAATAGTTTCAGAAGGAATGGTACCAGCAACTCCTTGTACCTCTGGTAGATTCAGCTGTGAATCCATCTCGTCCTGGACTTTTTTGGTTGGTAAGCTATTAATTATTGCCTCAATTTCAGAGCCTGTTATTGTTCTATTCAGAGATTCAACTTCTTCCTGGTTTAGTCTTGGGAGGGTGTGTGTGTCAAGGAATTTATCCATTTTTGTAGATTTTCTAGTTTATTTGCATAGAGGTGTTTATAGTATTCTCTGATAGTAGTTTGTATTTCTGTGGGATTGGTGGTGATATCCCCTTTATCATTTTTTATTGTGCCTATTTGATTCTTCTCTCTTTTCTTCTTTATTAGTCTTGCTAGTGGTCTATCAATTTTGTTGATCTTTAAAAAAAAAAACCAGCTCCTGGATTCATTGATTTTTTGAAGGGTCTTTTTGTGTCTCTATTTCCTTCAGTTCTGCTCTGATCTTAGTTATTTCTGGCCTTCTGCTAGCTTTTGAATGTGTTTGCTCTTGCTTCTCTAGTTCTTTTAATTGTGATGTTAGGGTGTCAATTTTAGATCTTTCCTGCTTTCTCTTGTGGGCATTTAGTGCTATAAATTTCCCTCTACACACTGCTTTGAATGTGTCCCAGAGATTCTGGTATGTTGTGTCTTTGTTCTTGTTGGTTTCAAAGAACATCTTTATTTCTGCCTTCATTTTGTTATGTACCCAGTAGTCATTCAGGAGCGGGTTGTTCAGTTTCCATGTAGTTGAGAGGTTTTGAGTGAGTTTCTTAATCCTGAGTTCTAGTTTGATTGCACTGTGGTCTGAGAGACAGTTTGTTATAATTTCTGTTCTTTTACATTTGCTGAGGAGTGCTTTACTTCCAACTATGTGGTCAATTTTGGAATAGGTGTGGTGTGGTGCTGAAAAGAATGTATATTCTGTTGATTTGGGGTGGAGAGTTCTGTAGATGTCTATTAGGTCCACTTGGTGCAGAGCTGAGTTCAGTTCCTGGATATCCTTGTTAACTTGCTGTCTCGTTGATCTGTCTAATGTTGACAGTGGGATATTAAAGTCTCCCATTATTATTGTGTGGGAGTCTAAGTCTCTTTGTAGGTCTCTAAGGACTTGCTTTATGAATCTGGGTGCTCCTGTGTTGGGTGCATATCTATTTAGGGTAGTTAGCTCTTCTTGTTGAATTGATCCCTTTACCATTACGTAATGGCTTTGTCTCTTTCGATCTTTGTTGATTTAAAGTCTGTTTCATCAGAGACTAGGATTGCAACCCCTGCCTTTTTTTGTTTTCCGTTTGCTTGGTAGATCTTCCTCCATCCCTTAATTTTGAGCCTGTGTGTGTCTCTGCATGTGAGATGGGTTTCCTGAATACAGCACACTGGTGGGTCCTGACTCTTTATCCAATTTGTCAGTCTGTGTCTTTTAATTGGAGCATTTAGCCCATTTACATTTAAGGTTAATATTGTTATGTGTGAATTTGATCCTGTCATTATGATGTTAGCTGGTTATTTTGCTCGTTAGTTGATGCAGTTTCTTCCTAGCCTTGATGGCCTTTACAGTTTGGCATGTTTTTGCAGTGGCTGGTACCAGTTGTTCCTTTCCATGTTTAGTGCTTCTTTCAGGAGCTCTTTTAGGGCAGGCCTGGTGGTGACAAAATCTCTCAGCATTTGCTTGTTTGTAAAGTATTTTATTTCTCCTTCACTTAGGAAGCTTAGTTTGGCTGGATATAAGATTCTGGATTGAAAATTCTTTTCTTTAAGAATGTTGAATATTGGCCCCCACTCTCTTCTGGCTTGTAGAGTTTCTGCCGAGAGATCAGCTATTAGTCTGATGGGCTTCCCTTTGTGTGTAACCCGACCTTTCTCTCTGGCTGCCCTTAACATTTTTTCCTTCATTTCAGCTTTGGTGAATCTGACAATTATGTGTCTTGGAGTTGCTCTTCTCGAGGAGTATCTTCATGGTGTTCTCTGTGTTTCCTGAATTTGAATATTGGCCTGCCTTGCTAGATTGGGGAAGTTCTCCTGGATAATATCCTGCAGAGTGTTTTCCAACTTGGTTCCATTCTCCCTGTCACTTTCAGGTACACCAATCAGATGTAGATTTGGTCTTTTCACATAGTCCCATATTTCTTGGAGGCTTTGTTTCTTTTTATTCTTTTTTCTCTAAACTTCTCTTCTTGTTTCATTTCATTCATTTTATCTTCCATCACTGATACCCTTTCTTCCAGTTGATTGAATTGGCTACTGAGGCTTGTGCATTCATCATGTAGTTCTTGTGCCATGGTTTTCAGCTCCATCAGGTCCTTTAAGGACTTCTCTGCATTGGTTATTCTAGTTAGCCATTCGTCTAATTTTTTTCAAGGTTTTTAACTTCTTTGCCACGGGTTTGAACTTCCTCCTTTAGCGTGGAGTAGTTTGATCATCTGAAGCCTTCTTCTCTCAGCTCGTCAAAGTCATTCTCCATCCAGCTTTCTTCCCTTGCTGGTGAGGAGCTGCATTCCTTTGGAGGAGGGGAGGTGCTCTGATTTTTAGAGTTTCCGGTTTTTCTGCTCTGTTTTTTCCCCATCTTTGTGGTTTTATCTACCTTTGGTCTTTGATAATGGTGACGAACAGATGGGTTTTTGGTGTGGATGTCCTTTCTGTTTGTTAGTTTTCCTTCTAACAGTCAGGACCCTCAGCTGCAGGTCTGTTAGAGTTTGCTGGAGGTCCACTCCAGACCCTGTTTGCCTGGGTATCAGCAATGGAGGCTGCAGAAGAGTAGATATTGGTGAACAGCAAATGTTGCTGCCTGATTGTTCCTCTGGAAGTTTCGTCTCAGAGGAATACCCGGCCATGAGAGGTGTCAGTCCGCCCCTACTGGGGGTGCCTCCCAGTTAGGCTACTCGGGGTCAGGGACCCACTTGAGCAGGCAGTCTGTCCATTCTCAGATCTCCAGCTGCATGCTGGGAGAACCACTACTCTCTTCAAAGCTATCAGACAGGGACATTTAAGTCTGCAGAGCTTTCTGCTGCCTTTTGTTTGGCTATGCCCTGTCCCCAGAGGTGGAGTCTACAGAGGCAGGCAGGCCTCCTTGAGCTGCGGTGGGCTCCACTCAGTTCGAGCTTGCTGGCCACTTTGTTTACGTACTCAAGCCTCAGCAATGGCGGGTGCCCCTCCCCCAGCCTCGCTGCTGCCTTGCAGTTTGATCTGGGACTGCTGTGCTAACAATGAGCAAGGCTTGGTGGGGGTAGGACCCTCTGAGCCAGGTGCAGGATATAATCTCCTGGTGTGCCATTTGCTAAGACTGTTGGAAAAGCGCAGTATTAGGGTGGGAGTGACCCGATTTTCCAGGTGCTGTCTGTCACCCCTTTCTTTAGGAAAGGGAATTCCCTGACCCCTTGTGCTTCCTGGGTGAGGCAATGCCTTGCCCTGCTTCGGCTCATGCTTGGTGCCCTGCACCCACCATCCTGCACCGACTGTCCGACACTCCCCATTGAGATGAACCTGGTACCTCAGTTGGAAATGCAGAAATCACCCATCTCCTGCATCGCTCATGCTGGGAGCTGTAGACTGGAGCTGTTCCTATTCAGCCATCTTGGCTCCACCCCTCATATGAGTATTAAACATTGCCAAGTGTTTACAGCTTAAGCTAGTAGAACACACACAACAAAATAAAACACCAGGCAGCAATCTTGGCCCCACCAAGAAGGTAGCAATCACAGCTACCACCATACTGCTCTCTCTCTCCTCCTTTTCCACCAGGTTACTATAAGGAGGTTGTCTGTGCTCTTTGCTTCAGTTTCCCTGCTTCCCAGCCCTCAACCAATGCTATTATGGCTTCCATCCTCACAACTCCACTAAAATGGCTTTTTCTGAGGTATCTAAGGATCCAGTAGGCATTTTTCAGTTTTTATCTTACTTGACTTTGTAGCTGCTGTTGCTAATCACCACTGCTTCCCTGGGCCATGGACTGTTACCACTCTGTGGCCTGTTAGGAACAGGGCTGCACAGCAGGAGGTGAGTGGTGGAGGGAGCCAGCATTACCTCCTGAGCTCTGCCTCCTGACAGATCAGCAGCGACATTAGATTCTCATAGGAGCAAGAACACTATTGTGAACTGCATACGAGAGAAATCTAGGTTGCATGCTCCTTATGAGAATCTAATGATGTTGTCTTCCATAAAACTGGTCCCTGGTGCCAAAAAGGTTGGGGACTGCTGCCCTGTAGAACAGTCTCTGCCCCTGGTACAGGGACATGGCATGCTCCTGGTTTCCTCGGGAAGAGTCTCTTCTTCACTCTCCCTTGCAGGCTTATCCTGCTCTGTTCAGTAAGTAGTTTTTGGGGTTCCTTGGGGTTTAGTCCTGGGTTCTCTTCTCATCTTAATCTTACCACTCACCTCAGGTGACCATACACACCCACAGCTTCGGTCTTCATCTCCATCAGTAGCATTCATGTTGTTTTTATTAAACAATATGAACCTATGGTAAGAATAGATTTTTACATGGGGACCCAATACATGCATACATATATAGAAAACCAAATCAAAAGTAAGCAATACTCATATCTGTTCTTTTCTTCTACTCTTTTAGAAAAGGCTGGTCAGGATGTGTAAAATGAGTTTCATGACGCCCCACTGAGTTGCCCCCAAAATTAAAAAGAATAAAACATGCTGATATATATATATATCTCAATGGATCCTGAAATCATATCTTCAGCTCATACTTCTCTTGTGGGTGCTTGACCCCAGTGCACTATATCACTGCTGTTCTGAATCCTACTATATTTCTACTTGCATTTCTCAAAGTCACCTCAAACGCAGAATGTGTAAGAACAAAACACATGATGCCCCCCTGGGACCCTCTTCCTGGTTCATGTCTAATTTTGTTTTTCTTTTTCAGTTTGCCCTGTTTCAGTGAGTGGCACTGCAATCCATTCAGTTTTTAAAACCAGAACTCTAAGAGTTATCCTTGAAACTTCCTTTCTTTTCCCTATCTATATTTAATCCATCAGAAATTCATATTGATTTGATTTCTAAATATCTTCCCAATCCACTTCTTCCTGTTTCCACTGCTACCCCTCCAATCCAAGCTCCCATCATTTCTCCCCCAGACCACCATAAAGGCTGACTTATTGGTTTTATGGCACTTCTATGGTCTCTGCAAATGGTTTTCCACAGTGCAATTGAAATAATCTAAAAAGTAAATGTAATCATGTGACTCCTCACCTCCCACATACCTGCTGCTTACAACTTTGAACAACTTCCTTTTCTTCCTGGGATTAGACCGAGTTGTTAATCATGGTCTACAAGGCCTGGCATGGTGTTGCCTGGCCTAGCTCTCCAGCCTCATCATGCACCACCCTCCACTTCTTTCTCTGAGCAACTGCCAACCTGGCCTTGCAAACGCTTTTCTTCCTCCTGCTGAAGTGTCACTGCACGCGTCCTTTCTTCTGCCTGGAAAGCTACTCCATTCCCTTTGCCCCTACTAGTCCTTCAGATGCCAGCGGAAGCCTCACTTCTCTGGGGGAAGAAAACTGGCATCCCAGTCAAGTACTAACTTAATTATATTTTGAAATAGAAATGTCTTCCTAGTACTCATGTCACTTTGTATTATATGCCCACACTTGTGATCTTTTGAACAATTAATATATGTTTACATATTATACTAAAATGTCTCCATATTGCACTAAAATCTCCAGGAGATCATGGGCTATATTACATTTCACTCACAATTGCATCCCCTAGGCCTAGCATAGTGCCTGACACTAAGAAGGTGTAAAAAATATTTTAAAATGATCAACAGAACACAAATTGTAATACATGTTATGAAAGCAATTACCAGAGTACAGAAATAGAAAATATAGGTGATGATTAATGAAGCATCCTTAGAAAGGTAACATTTAACTGAGTTTTGAGGGATGAAAAGGAGTCAGCCATGGGAAAGGTGGGGACATGAACTGCTATGCAAAAGGATGAGAGTGAGCAAAGGTCATGAGGTGGGGATGTGCTGTATGCTCAAGGGGAAGGGAGGCTGGCCTGGCTGGAGTACAGCAGGGAGGAGACAGCAGCCAAGATGAGTGTGGAGCAGTAGTCAAGGTTGGATCATTTAGGAGATACTGACCTATGATAAAACATTTGTATTGTATTTGAGGCACAATGGGAAGTCATTACATGGTTTAAGAAGGGGTGTCCCATTAACTGATTTTTATTGAGACACTAGACTGAAGGCATAAAGAGCAGAAGCTGAGACATCCAATGAGGAGACCATCATGGCCATCCATATGAAAGATGCTGATAGTGTGGGTTGTAGTATTTGGAATGGAACAGAAGAGAAGTGGATGAAGTCAAGAAATATTTTGAAGGTAGAAACAACAGGCCTTGGTAATGGATTGAATTGGGGGCAGAGAGATTGGAATCAAAGAGTCAGCCTTGTTTCCTTATTCAGGCAATTGTGTGGATAGTGGTACCATTTACAGAGATGGAGAAGGCTGAGAATTTGAGTGGAAACATCAAGGATTGGGCACTTGCTTTATTAACTTGAAAGTGCCTATGGAATATCCAAGTGGGACATTTTAAGGAGGCAGTTGTATATGTGAGTCTGAAACTCAGAGGAGTGATGTGGGTTATAGATCTAAATTTGGGAGTCATCAAATTATGGATGATATTGAAAACAGTGGGAATGTATCTATATCACCTAGGGAGAGAATGTGTAGAGAGAAGAGTGCAGGCTGAGTCCTGTGAGATGCTAACATTTGGAGGGCAGATAAAGAAGAGATATTTGTTAAGAAGACTGAGAAGTGACCAGGGTAGATGAAGGAAACCTAAGGGCAGGTCGACTTGTGTCAGTAAGGAAGACATTGTTGTCTCAGCTAAATGAGGCTGAGAGATCAAGGGCAGAGAGTAGACATTGGATCTGACCACAGAGCTGAACAAACTGGACAATTTGAGCAGATGTGCTCAAATGAGGGAGACCAACCAGATTGAACTGATTTAAAGAGTAAGAGTGGGAAATGAGGAGGTAGACATTGTGAAAAAGGCATTGATGAAAGAGGTGAACCACTATAACAGCTGAAGATAATGAATAAGAAAGTGACAAGTGGAACCAGAAGAGAGGCAGATTGATTGGGCTGTCCTTGAGATGCCTCAAGGGAAGACATTTGAAGAGGTTTTGGGTTATGTTATGGGAACCTAAAAGGAAGCAACAATCAGGTCAGGTATTAAGTGGCTGTATGCAGTGTGATGAAATGCAAAGTCCTGGAAGATCTGTTATAACAACTCTTTTGGATCAGAAGGAGAGGGATTTGTGAAGCTGGGAGAACAAAATGAAGCCAGATGTGTTCAGTGGGGCCAAGTTGGACTGTAAGTCTTCCGTATTTCTGTAGGTTGTTAGACTGTAAGCAATTTTGTTATGCACAATTTTTCTTACAAGAGTAAAGTGGCAATTTGTATGGGCAATAAACAGATGAAAAGAGGCTCAACATCTCATGTGGTTTGGATGTTTTGTCCCCTCCAAATCGCATGTTGAAATGTGACTGCCAATATTGGAGGCAGGCTTAGTGGGAGATGTTTGGGTCATGGGGGCAGATAACTCATGAATGTCTTGGTGCTATCCTCGCAGTAATGAGTGAGTCCTTACTCTGAGTTCATGTGAGAGCTGGTTGTTTAAAAAAGCATGGCTCCCCTCCCTCTCTCTCTTGCTTCCTCTCTTGCCTTGTGATGTGTCAGCTCTCCCTTCACCTTCTGCCATGATTGTATGATTGTAAGCTTCCTGAGGTCTCACCAGAAGCTGAGCAGATGCAGGTGCCGTGCTTATACAGACTGCAGAACTATGAGTCAAATAACCTCTCTTCTTTATAAATTACCCAGCCTCAGGTATTCATTTATAACAATGCAAAATAGACTAATACAACATCACTAATCATTAGGACAATGCAAATTAAAACCATGGTGAGACACCACATCACACCCATTAGGGATGGCCACTATAAACAAACAAGGCAGAAAATAAAAAGTGTTGGTAAGGGCATGGGAATATTGGAACCCTTGCACAATGCTGCTGGGAAGGTAATACTGTGCTGCTGCTATGGAAAACAGTATAGCTGTTTCTCAAAAAATTGTACAGTGCATAGAATTACCATATGATTTAGCAATTCCATTTCTGCATATATACCCAAAAGAATTGAATGCAGAGACTTGAATCTGTATTTAATGCTCCAATGTTCATAGCAGCATTATTTAAATAGCCAAAAGTCAATTAATGGATAACAAAATGTGGTATATCCTGCATTCAAATATTATTCAGCCTTAAAAAGGAAGGAAATTCTGATACATGCTACAACATGGATAAACTTTGAGGACATTATGTTAAGACACAAAAGGACAAACACTGTGTGATTCCACTCATATGAGGTACATAGAATAGTGAAATTCATAGAGACAAAGTAGCATTGCAGTTGCCAGGGGCTGCTGGGAGAGGGGAGGAATGGGGAGTTGTTTAATGGGGCAGAGCTTCTGTTTGGGGAGATGAAAGGTTCTGGAGATGAATGGTGGTGATGGTTGTACAACAACATGAATATCTTTAATGCTACTGAACTGTACACTTAAAAATGGTTAAAATGGCAAACTGCATGTTATATACATTTTACCACACGAACAGAGAAGTAGCAATTTGTTTGACTTAAAATAGTGACTTAAATGAGTGCGTTGTGTTGATAGCTCCACATGGAAAGGCAGAAGAGGCCTGAACTGGCCAAGAGTGAAGGACAGGGTCCTGTGGTATACTTGGAAGAGGAGAACTGACACCAAATCCAAAAGCAGCTTCAGAAGAGATGGGCAGGTACGGGTGGTGGGCAGGCATTTTGGTCCTGAACTGAGAGAGGTAACAGGCAGCCTTGTGCCTTCTGCCCTTCATGCCACAGTGGGCTCTCCCGACTCCAAGGAAAGGCCCCCTAATCCATGGCTGCTG